>NC_089224.1:19745667-20106583 GCF_963924675.1 Phocoena phocoena
TCTGCTAATGTTATTCATTGGTTACTAGACTTATCTACCTGTGGTTAACCTATCTCGAAAGTTAGCAAATATTATTCAGCAGAAACTAATGTTTCTAATACAGTGTGTCAGAAATTAAATTTCCCCCAAGATATAGTCCGTAATACAATTTTTGCTTCCCTTATTATGTTACAAATGATAAAGTGACTGCCTGAAAGTTGAAGTTGTCTTGAACAGTTTAGCACCGTCAAAAAAACACTTCTATATAGACTTTTTTCTTACTTTAACACATTACTTTTTTTAATGATTTCTTCTGAAATAGTTATATACTGACAAGAAGTTGCAAAAATAGGACAGTAAAGTCCCAAGTAATCTTCATCCAGTTTTCCTAATTGGTTACATTTTATGTAACAATAGGATACTATCAAAGCTGGGAAATTGACATTGCTACAAGGTATATGTGTGCCATATTATCACATGTGTTGCCACCACCAAGATCAAGATACATAACTGTTCCATCACCACAAAGATCTCCCTCCTGTTACCCCTATATAGTCACACTTACCTTCCTCCCACCCTGGCCCCCCACGCACCATCCCTAAAACTTGGCAACCACTTATCTGTCTCCTTTTTTGTCATCTTGAGAATGCTATATAAATGTATTCATATAATATATGACCTTCAAACACCAACCTCCAAGGTTGGTTTCTTTCACCCAGCATGTTTTTTGAGATCCATCCAAGTACTTGCATGTAGTTAATACTTCTTACTGTTAAGTAGTGTTTCATAGTATTAATGTACCATGGTTTGTTTAACCATTCACTTATTCTAGAACATTTTGGTTGTTTCTAGTTTGGGGCTATTACAAACAAAGCTGCTAGAAACAATCATGTAGAGATATTTGCATGGACATAAAATTTAATTTCTCTGGGATGAATGTATATGATACTTTTGAACATTTTCGGAAAATCAGTATATATAATTATGTGGCTCTGCTGCTTCTTCTGTCACTGAAAGAAAAGGATGAACTTGGTGATTTGAATTCCAGCTCAACTGCCACATAGATGACCATGTGCCCTGAAGGAGACCACTGTGTCCTGTAACTACAGGGCTGGAAATCAATCACAGAACCTCATCATGCAACTGGTTGAATTACAATGCAAGGTGAACTCCCAGTTTTGAAGGGCATCTACTGTTGAATCAATGTGAGGGCATTGATTGGGAAACAACTGGATCCTATAAGTTGGGATGGGGACCTGTGGGAAGATCCTGATGAAGCTGGGGATATTGAGCCCTTAAATTGTGATGAATCTTTTTTTACCAGTGGTATTGGCCTCCCCAGCCCCAGCAGAGATGGCTTCCACAACCCCAGTGGAAGCGTCCTCTCTAGATACAGGGTATCAGCCTTTTCATCTCCTTCTGAGGGGATTAACCCTGCATTGCCTGAGGAAAGGGTCATAGCCTGCCCTGACACAATTGTCATGTAACATAATTATTAGTCTCTTCAGGACCCACCTCTATCACCCCACCTTACTTCTGAACCTTTAACTAGACTCAAGCTCAGCAGGTCCCTAAAGGTGGGATACAATCTGTGACTCATGAGGAAGTGCATTACATTCCAAAATAATGACTTTCATTTTCTAAGTTACACAGACAAAATCTTGGGAAATGTGTGGGAATAGGTACTAAAGGTGTGGGATAATGGAAGAAGGAATTCCTTATAAGGTTCAATGAGGCTGAATTTATGGGCTCACTAAATAGGGCTTCTGCATTTAATGTTGCAGCTTGAGGAATTAGAAAGGGCTCTAGCAGTTCGGTTGGTTGGTTGGCTGAAACACAGGCCAAAAGGTGACCCCCCATGAGTACACTGGAAATGCTGGACCTGCCTCAGTTTAATCTAGAGAAGAACTTCAGAAGCTTAGGGATAGAGGAATGTTAGAGTGGATTTGTCACTTAAAACCTGCTCACCTGATTGGGGGGTTCCAGAATTTTTACCTTCCATCAATACTGTGAGGAATAAATTTATGAGAGGATCCCCAATATACTTTGTGGACAAAGAATGTCACCTGCCATACCAGTAAACAAAGGATGTTGCAGCCATCAAGCCATCAGCCACTGCAGCCATCCCTGATAGCGCACCCTGAGGGGATTTAAGACATAGAAAAACAGGATACTGGCCCTAGATAGGTTAGGTGCATATCAAAGGAATAATTTTATTAAGCCCAGATTCTTACATCTTCCCATACATAGAAAAGTGTTAAAATCATTAACTTGAGACGTCTGGTTTTCCTTTAATTAGCAGTCAAGTTTTGATGTTTGATTACTTGGGTTTTTTTTTTTTTTTTTTTGCAAAACTCCTCTATATTCTGTTTCTCTTTGGAACTGTCTCTAGAGCTGAGAGGCTGTATCCCAGGCTTAACTCCTCAACTGTGTTCCAAATGAAACATAATTTTCAACTTTTAAGTTGTGCTTTTTTTTTTTTTTTCAGTTGACACCTTGAATACTCTATGGTTGCTTTCTCTGTAGATCAGACCTCACAGTGGGAAATGCAGTCACTGCCTAGGGAAACCTAAATGCAAAGAGGGTAATTGAATCCTGAGGTGCTAGGGGCCAAGTGGCAATATTCAACCACTGAGGGCAAAGTGGACATGGTTACCTTAATGTACAGCAGAGTCAAAGCAGCAATCAGAGTAGTCTGACTCATGCTGACTTATGGTGTTGATTAATTGATCATGGTGCTCCTAGAAGTGAAATAGATAGGAAGCCTACTAAATTTGTACTTATCTGTATAAGCAGAAAAGTTCTAGGTCAAGGGAATAAAAGTCGAACCTAAATCATAAAAACAGAGAGTCACATCCCCTCAATACATTCCTAGACATGAGACAGTTTATGGATCCCGAACCCGTGGAATGAAGGCAAGGCTGGGTCCCATTGAGGAAGGACCCCAGTGCGCTACTGAAAGTTTATATTGTCAATTCTTGCCGCAGTCTCTTCCCCAGAATGATGTTTGGCCTTTTACCAGAGTAGCTGTGCATTGGGGAAAAGGAAATTATTAGACCTTTTGGAGAACAACTGACTCTGGCTTTGAAATGATACTAATTCCAAGAGACCCAAAACGTTGCAGGGGCCCAAAAGTCAGAGTAGAGGTTATGGAAGTCAAGCGACTAATGGAGTTTTAGCTCAGTTAGCTCAGTTCTGTCTCATGGGCCCAATGGTTCTCCAAACCAATCATGTGGTTATTTCTCCAGTTCTGGAATGTATACTTGGTATAGACATATTTAGCAGCTGGAAGATTCTCCACATCTGTTCCCTGACCTGTGGAGGGAGGGTTATTATGATGGGAAAGACGAAGTAAAGGCCAGGAGAACTGCCTCTACCTAGGAAAACAGTAAATAAAATTTAATACCACGTTCATGGAGGGACTACAGAGTTTACAGCCAGCATCAAGGACTTGAAGGAGGCAGGGGTGGTGGTTCCTACAACATCCTATCTGGCCTGTGCAGAAGACAGATGGATCTTGGAGAATGATGGTAGATTATCATAATCTTAACCAGGTGGTGACTCCAATTGTAGCTGTTGTTGCAGATGTGGCTTCAATGCTTGAGAAAGTTAGCACTCACCCTGGTAAATGGTATGTAAGTATATGTATTTGATCTGGAAAATGCCTTTTTATCCATCCCTGTCCATTAGGCCCACCAGAAGCAGATTGCTTTCAGTTGGCAAGGCCAGTAATACACCTTCACTGTCTTACCTCATGAGTATATCAACTTTCCAGCCTGATGCCATAATTTAGTTCGCTAGAAAATACATTTGACTCTCACTTCCATAAGATATCACACTGGTCTATTACATTGCTGACACTCTGCTGGTTGGATCTAGTGAACAAGCAGTAACAACTACTCTAGATTTGTTGGTAAGGTATTTATGTGTCAGAGGACAGAAAATACATCAGACAAAATGCCATGACCTCCTACATCAGTGAGATTTCTAGGGGCCCAGTGGTATGAGCCGTGTTAAGATATCCCTTCTAAGGTGAAGGATAAGTTGTCGCCTCTGACATCTCCTACAACCAAAAAACAGGCACAGCTCTTAGTGATTTCTTTGGGTTTTGGAGGCAACATATTCCTCATCTGGATGTGTTACTCCAGACTTTTTTATGAAGTGACTCCAAAAGCTGGTAGTTTAGGATGGAACCCAGAACAAGAGAAGGCTGTGTAACAGGTCTAGGCTGCCGTGCAAGCTGCCTTTGCCACTTGGACCATAAGATCCAGAAGATACAATAGTGTTGACATGTCAGCAAATAAGGATGCTGTCTGGAGCCTTTGGAAGGCCCTCATAGGTGAATCAAAGCACAGGCCTTAAGAACTGTGGAGAAAAGCCCTTCTATCATTCCAGTAACTAGTCTCCTTTTGAGAAACAAGAGGTCTGCTATGAACTTTGTAGAGACTGAACACTTAACCTTGGGCCATCAAGTTACCATGTGACCTGAGCTGCCCATCATGAACTAAGTGGTATCTTAACCATCAAGCCATAACAGAGGACATGCACAGCAGCACTCCATCATCAAATGGTTATGGTATATATGTGATCAGGCCAGAGCAGGTCTTGAAGGTACAAGTAAGTTCCATGAAGAAGTAGCTCAAAGGCCCACAGTCCTCACTTCTGCTGCACTACCTTTGCTCTCCCAGCCTGCCCCTATGACCTCAAGGGGACTTCCCTACTATTAATTGACAGAGGGAGACTCAGGCAGGCCTAGTTTACAAATGGTTCTGCACAATATGCAGGCACTACCCAAAAGTGGATAGCTACTGCCCTCAACCCCTCTCTGAGACATCTCTGAAGGACAGTGGTGAAGAGAAATCCTCCCAGCGGGCAGAACTTGAGGCCATGCACCTGGCTGAGGGAGAAACACTTGGAAGGAGAAATGGTCAGACACGCTGGGTGGACAGGAATTGAAAAAAGCATGATTGGAAAGTTGGTCACAGAGAAAATTGGGGAAGAGGTATGTGAACAAATTTCTCTGAATAGTTGAAAAACATGAAGATATTTGTGTCTCATGTGAATGCTCATCAAAGGGTGATCTCAGCAGAAGAGGATTTTAATTATCAAGTAGATAGGATGACCTGTTCTGTGGAGACCAGTCAGCTTCCTTCCGCAGCCACCCCTGTCATTGCCCAATGGGCTCATCAACAAAGTGGCCATGGTGACAGGGACGCAGGTTAGGCATGGGCTCAGCAATATCGACTTCCACTCATCAAGGCTGACCTGGCTACAGCCACTACTGCATTCCCAATCAAAAAGAATCAACCAGCATCAGAGACCAACAGTGAGTCCTCAATATGGCGTTATTCCCCGGGTGATCAACCAGCTAATCAGTGGCAGACTGATGACACTGGACAGCTTTCATTGTGCAAGGGGCAGTATTTTGTTCTTATTGGAATAGACGTTTGCTCTGGGTACAGATTTGCCTTTCCTGCATGCATCACTTTGTGCAACTACCATCCATGATCTTACAGAATGCCTTATCATTGGCATGGGATCCTACAAGCATTGCTCAAGATCAAGGAATACATTTCACAGCAGATGAAGTGCAGCAGTGGGCCCTTGGTCATGGAATTCACTAGTCTTACCTGAAGCAGCAGCCTTGATAGAATGGTGGAATGGCCTTCTGAAGACTCATTTACAGGGCTGGCTATGTGACAATACCTCTGCTTGTCCCAGGGCAAGGTTCTCCAGAGGGTTGTAAATGCTCTGAATTAGAGTCCAATATATGGTCCTCTTTCTTCCATAGCCAGGATTCTCGGGTCCAGGAATTTTAAGGGACAAAAATGAGAATAGTTATTTTCAACTCTTCAGTATTATCCCTAATGACCCACTATCAAATTTTTGCCTTTTGCTCCTGAGAACTTATGCTCTGCTGGTCTTAGTTCCAAAGGGAAAAAATGCTTCCACCAGGAGACACAGCAATGATTCCAAAGAACTGGGAGTTAAGACTAACACCCAGCTACCTTGGGCTCCCCATGCCTCTGAATCAACAGACAAAGAAGGAAAGTAAAGTGTTTGTTGATACAAGGATATTACTTGCGGACTACTCTTCCACACTGAAGTAAGGAAAAGTATATCTGGATATAGTAGATCTCTTAAGGCATCCCTTAGTATTACCATGTTCTTTGATTAAGCTCAGTGGAAAACTACAACAACCCAGTCTAGGCAGGGCTACTAATGACCCAGACTATTGAAGAAGGAAGGATTTGGTCACCCACCAGGGAAGAACCATGATCTGCTGAGGTGCTTGCTGAAGATAAAAAGAATACATAATGGGTATAAGAAAGTAGTTACAAAGACCAACTATAACGGACCAGTTACAGAAATGAGGACTGTAATTGTCATGAGTACACCATTTTTTTTTGCTATGAATATATTTGTGTTAAGTGTGTATTTGTTTTTTCTCTCATTTTCCCTTATTATGTAACATAAGTTGTATTGATTTTATATCATAATATGTAAGTACTCTTAATTTTACATTATCGTACTTTAAGCTATATCACAAGGATTTACCTCCTCTTCTGGGGATAGGGTTAGTGTATTTTGATTGGACTCAGAATTGTTGTATCATATTAGGTGGAATTAAGACCTTGTTATTGTCTTATTGGGGGATTAAGTAAGGTTTGAGGAGATGCATATGGATGTCATGTTGACACAGGGTCGACTTATGATGATTAGTTTCATGTGTCTACTTGACTGGCTATGGGGGACCCAGATTAAAAATTATTTCTCGATATATTTTGTGACGGAATTTCCAGATGAAATTAACATTGAAATTGGTGGACTCAGTAAAGTTGATTGCCCTCCCCAGTGTGGGTGGACATCATCCAGTCTGTTGAGGGCTTGAATAGAACAAGAGCTGGGGGAAGGAAGAATTTGCCCCTTTTTCCTACCTCATGGTGTGAGCTGAGATATTTCATCTTCTCCTGACCTCAGACTGGAATTTACATCACCACGTCCCCTGGTTCTCAGGTCATTGGACTAGGATTGAATTACATCACTAGCTTTCTGGGGTCTCCAGCTTACAGATGGCAGACTGTGGGATTTCTCAGCTTGCATTATCATAAGAGCTAATTCCCTGCTACAAACACATGCATGTATTCTATAGGTTCTGCTTCTTTGGAGAATTCTGACTAATACAACATGTATCCACCATTGTAATATCACACAGAATACTTTTACTGACCTAAGAATCCCCTGTGCTCCACCTATTCAACCTACTCATACTTTCCTCCTCCCAAACCCCCAACAACCACTGATATTTTTACGGTCTCCATAGCTTTGCCTTCTAAAATATCATATAGTTAAGAATTATACAGTATGTAGCCCTTTCAGATTGGTTTATTTCACCTAGTAATATACATTTAAGTTCCTCCATGTCTTTTCATGGGTAGTTTATTTCCTTTTATTGCTGAATAATTTTCCATTGTATGAATGTGGAACAGGTTTTTGTTTGTTTGTTTTTAATTCATCCATCTGTGGAAAGGCACCTTGGTTGCCTCTAATTTTTGGCAATTATGAATAAAGCTGCCACAATCATTCATGTGCAGGCTTTTGTATGGATGTAAATTTTCAGCTCTTTGGGGTATATACCAAAGAGCGTGATTGCTGCATTTTATGGTAAATGTATATTTACTCTTTTATTAAACTGCCAAACTGTCTTCCAAAGAGTCTGTACCATTTTGCATTCCCTACAGCAATCATGAGAGTTCCTATTGCTCTGCATCCTCACCAGCATTTGGTGTTGTCAGTGTTCTGAATTTTTGTCCTCTTCATAGCTGCACAGTGGTTTCTCATTGTTGTTTTAATTTGTATTTCTCTAAAGACATAAGGTATTGAGCATCTTTTCATATGCTTATATATTTTATACCTCTTTACTGAGGTGTCAGTTTAGATTTTTGTCCACTTTTCATCAGGTTGTCCTTTTTTTTTTAGTGGTAAGCAGTAAGAGTTCTTTGTATATTTTCATACCAATCCTTTATCTGATTTGTCTTTTACAAAGTTTTTCTCCCCATCTATGACTTGACTTCCCATTCTCTTGATATTCATATCTTTTTAAAGGTTTTTTTCTTTTCTTTGTGTGTTATTTTGAATAATGTATATTGCTTTTTGTTCAGTTAACTAATTCTTTTCTGCAATGTCTAATCTACTGTTAATTCTATGCAATGTACTTTTAATCACAGCTATTTTAGTCTTAATCTCCAAAACTTTGATTTGCTTTTTAAAAAATACCTTCCTCTACCTTCCCTCCTGTAGCTTCTTGAAAATATGAAATATAATTATAATATCTACTTTAGTTTTGTTGTCTACTAGTGCTTTAATTTTTCTATTTCTGGGTCAGTTTTAATTAGTTTTTTTTCCCCTTCATTGTGGTTCTATATTCCTGCTTCTTGATATACCTGGTAATTTTTTTATTGGATGACAGTCATTGTAGCTTTTCCTTTTCTGGTGCTAAATATTTTAGTATTTCTGTACATATTCTTGAACTTTGTTCTGGGATGCAGTTAAATTACTTAAAAATAATTTTATGCTTCTGAGTCTTGCTTTTAAGCTTTTTAGGTGGAACCCAAGTAATGTTTAGACCATGTTAAGTTTTTCCCCACATTTCAGGATTGAAAACTATTCTGAATACTCATGTATTAAACAGTTTTCCATTCTAGCTGGGAAGACCAGGCTTTCTTTTTTTATCCTCCTTTGTGAGTGTGAAGAACTTTTTCCTTCTGATACATCCAGGTGGTTCTTTCCCTGCCATGAGTAGTGTTCTTACATACATATGCCCATCTGTACTCATAGGCTTCTGTAACCTAGTTTCCATTCACCTATCCTGCTTCTCATCCCTTCATTCACTCTTCCACATTCACAGTGGGGCTTGTTTAATTTCTAGAACAAGCCTGGCTCTTTGCACACAATATTTATTGCTTCTGCTTAGAATGTGCTTCCTCAGCCTGGCTTGATGGGCTCCAAAATGGCATTCAACTCTGAACAGGAATATCACCTTTTCTTATGCAAGTAAGGTTCCCCAATTTTCTCTCAAACACTGTTTCTTGCCTTCAAATCATTTTGTGATTCAAAAAAACTTGTTCATGTGTTTTTTAAAATTTTGCTTTCCTAGGCTATCTTACCCAGGAGTTGATAACTACATGGGAACAGAAACTCTAATTTTTGCTCACCACTGATTCCTCATGTTTTGCTTAAGAGAGCACTTGGAAATATCTGTTTAAATATTGATCTTTGACATGATCACTGATTAGAAGTCTGCCTCTATCAACTATTGCACCAATGTATGCTCTCTATTGTTTGGTTTGTACTACCAACATACTTATGGTTTATAATAATATTTTTATAGGTTTATTATAATATTAATTTTCTACAAACTCATCTTCCAGGATTTGTATTCAGTAATGATAATTAACTGAAAGTCTAATTTTATATGTGAGGTTCTGTTGCTTTTCCACTCATTTGTTACTGAATTTTAAATATCATATGTTAAAATAACTTTGGTAATTGCAGAACTACATTTTTCCCAAAGATACTTTGATATTAAACACTAATAATACATCTTCCCTTTTTTCTGATTCTGATGAAGAATCCTATCATTGAAAGGCTTAGTAAAGAAATTTCCAAATCAATGAAAAAACTTGTAACTGAAGTTTTAAAATTTAAGAAGTAATTTTCTGGTTTAATTATGTCACTATTCTCAACATAATATCTTCCTATCATTATTAAATTTATTATTTTAGGTGTTAATGTATAGTAGAGATTGACTTTCACATGGTTCTGAAAAGTCAAGTTGGCTTAAAATATCTATCGTTACTATTATTATAATTTAAGTGCAAGTAGGTTAGGAGAACATGGATTCAATATCATATATATAATACAATTTAATTAGTGGGGAAATATTTAGCAAATACTTAACTAGTCACCTGTATTTTTTAGCTCTGATATCCAAATGGTATTTTTTGCTGGTTTTTCTGAAGAAAGAGAGAAAATCCTTAAAATGAAAAGCATTTTTTCTTTTTTTTTCCACAACGGTGAAGTATGCCATTTAAGAATTATTTTGACATTGAGGACTGCTTGATTTTAGGCAACAATTATACATTTTATTTGATTTTACTGTTATGAAGTGATATTTAAATTACTCATCAAAATGAGTACTACACTGTACTGCACTCAGATGAAAAATGCAGCCGTGATATTCATCTGCAATGCAGACCTCTCATTTTGCAGAAGACACAGCTTGCCAATACTGACTGGGTCATTTTTGGTTGTATCAAGACATAAACTTGAATGCAATCTTGATTCTGAAAAGAAAAGGAGAACACAGAGAAAACGGAGCTGAGTGAATCCTTTTTCCTCCCTAAAGGAAGAAAAATGTGTTGATTTCCAATCATTTGTAAAAGCAAATAAGCAAACACTTCTCATTTTACAAAATGAAACTAGATGGACCTCAGATGCACACAGGAAAGGGTCTGATTTTGTGATAATTCAGGACTGTTAATCTAAAGACTTTCTTCTCTTTTCAAAGTAATCTCTTCAGTAGGCTACACATTATGCCAAATATTCTGCCACGTCTCAGAACGCACTTTGTATACACAGATAACAATTCAACTGTAAAATCTTGCATTGGTATATATTACTATTTCATATGATGTGAAAATGTTCCAAGTTTATGTACAGTTTTGAGGATTTGACCTGTCTCCTTTAAAAGTCTGTGAGGATTTTAAGAGGAACTCTGAGCCCTTCTTTTCCACACATTCTTCTGAGTGTGTTGTGGACACGCAAGTACCACGCTGCCACAGGCCCACAGTTTCCTTCCCCTGACATGGGTTTAGAGTCACCAACTTATGCTGCATGTCTGGCTCCTGAAATAATCTGAGTTGGAAATGAGATTGCCTTCAATCCTTGTATTTGACAGAGGAAAAAATTAAAACCAGATTGTTTAAGGGTTTTCCTAAGTCCTGATAATAGGACTGTTTTATGACTTTCATAGGTTTATTAGTTTCCTTTGGCTGCTGTAACTATTCTCATAAATTAGTACCTTAAAACAACAGAAATTTATTATCTTACAGTTTTGGGGGTCAGATGTCTGAAGTGAGTCTTCTGAACTAAAATCAAGGTGTCAGCAGGAGCCTCTGGGGAATCTATTTTCTTGCTTTTTCCAGATTTTACTGAATGCCCACATTCCTTGGCTCATGGCCACATCCTCAACCTTTGAAGCACATTGCTTGCACCTCTGCTCCTGTCATCATATCTCCTCCCTCTCTCTTTGACATCTGCTCTGTGTCATAAGTACCATGGTGATCACACTGGGCCCCCTGGGTAGTCCAGGATCCTCTTTCCATCTTAAGATCCTTAATGTATAAAGTCCTTTTTGCTGTGGAAGGTAACAGAGTCACTGGTTCTGGGGATTAGGATGTGGGCATCTTTGGGGCCATTATTCTCTCTAACGTAATGAGCACTTTTGCTTTTGGACCACTTCCTTAATTTAAAATATTAAAAATTATATTGTAAGACTACCTTAGTATAAAGACTAATATAATTCAAGATAATTTTTTATTATATACTCATTATTATTATATTCATGTGTTCTCCTAAAAGAGAAATTTTAAAAGAAATTAAAATTTAACCAGGCTTCCCTGGTGGCACAGTGGTTAAGAATCCGCCTGCCAATTCAGGGGACACGGGTTCAAGCCCTGGTCCGGGAAGACCCTACATGCTGTGGAACAACAGGCCCGTGCACCACAGCTGCTGAGACTGCACTCTAGAGCCCATGAGCCACAACTACTGAAGCCTGTGCACCTAGAGCCTGTGCTCTACAACAGGAGAAGCCACCACAATGAGAAGCCTGAGCACCACAACAAAGAGTGGCCCACCCACAGCCGCAAAGACCCAACACAGCCAAAAAAGAAACAAACAAACAAACAAATAAATAAAATTAAACTACTTCATTGACCTACCTTACTTCATGGATAAGTAGGCCTTGGATGAAAAATTTTAAAATGCAACACAGGTTTTTGAATTTCCATTTCCTTCTTTACACTAAACCTTTTAGGCCTAATTTGGAATTTCAGAATAAACTGTGGTGTTAATTGCCCACTGATTTGGAATGTGCTGCCATTTATGGCTCTTGATTCACTGGGCAATACAACATTTTGGCTGATGTCTGCTGTCATTGATGTAGCTCTTAGACAAAATCCAGCAGCCACCCTGGTGAGATAGCCATCACATCTGCACAATCATTTCCTCACCAGAAAATGCTTTTCCCAAGAGATGTGCAACTTAATTTCCTGCATCCCACATTCTTTTGTTCATTCTAGCTTATTTGAAGATCCAGGAGGAAATTTATTTTACTCTGAAGTAAAAATCTACCTAAAAGTTCCTTCTCCAAATTGCTGGTGCACCCTTTAGCACATGGCATGAAAGAAGAGTCTGAGAGTTTAAGCTTTGACTTTGGGACTATTAATGGTGGCACATTGATATCAATGTCTTCCCCCAGTGAAGGGGCAATGAGATAGTCCAAGGCCTAAGGCTGCATTGGATCTCCTGAGCTCCCTGATACAGTTTTTTTTTTAATTTTTAATTTTTATGCAATTTTTAAAGGTTACTTTCCATTTATAGTTAATATAAAATATTGGCTATATACTCTCCCACATTGTACAATACATCCTTGAGCCTATCTTACACCCAATAGTTTGTACCTCCAACTTCCCCATTCTCTATTGCTCCTCTCCACCCCCACTGGTAAACACTAGTTTGTTCTCTATATTTGTGAGTCTGTTTCTATTTTTTATATTCACTGGTGTGTTGTATTTTTTTAGATTTCACATATAGGTGATATAATATACTATTTGTCTTTATCTGTCTGACTTGTTTCACATAGCATAATGCCCTCAAAGTTCATCCATGTTGGTGCAATTGACAAAATTTCATTTTTTATGGCTGAGTAGTATTCCATTGTATTTAAATATACCACATCTTCTTTACCCATTCATCTGTTGATGGGTACTTAGGTTGTTTCCATATCTTGGCAATTGGAAATAAATCTGCTATGAACATTGGGGTGCATGTATCTTTTCAAATTACTGCCTTTGTTTTTTTCACATATATACCCAGGAGTGGAATTGCTGGGTAATATGGCAGTTCTATTTTTAGTTTTTTGAGAAACCTCCATAGTATTTTCTAGAGTGGCCACACCAATTTACATTCCCACCAACAGTATAGAAGGGATCCCTTTTCTCAAAATCCTCACCAAGTCTTGTTATTTGCAGACATTTTGATGATAGCAATTCTGACAAGTGTGAAGTGATATCTCATTGTGGTTTTGATATGCGTTTCCCTGATGATTAGCGATGTTCAGCATATTTTCATGCTGCCTGCTGGCCATCTTCATTTCCTCTTTGGAAAAATGTCTATTCAGTTCTTCTGCCCATTTTTTTTTTTTTTTTTTTTTTTTTTTTTGCGGTACGCGGGCCTCTCACCGCTGTGGCCTCTCCCGCCGCCGAGCACAGGCTCCGGACGCGCAGGCTCAGCGGCCATGGCTCACGGGCGCAGCCGCTCCGCGGCGTGTGGGATCCTCCCGGACCGGGGCACAAACCCGTGTCCCCTGCATCGGCAGGCAGACTCCCAACCACTGCGCCACCAGGGAAGCCCTTCTGCCCATTTTTTATTCAAGTTCTTTGTTAGTTTGTTTTTGATGTTGAGTTGTATGAACTGTTTATATATGTTCTATATTAAGACCTTATCAGTTATATTATTTGCAAATATTTTCTCCCATTTAGTACATTGTCTTTTTGTTTTGTTAATGGTTTTCTTTGCTGGGCAAAAGGTTTTAAATTTAGGGCCTCCTGGGGAGGCAAGGGTTGGTTGTCGCTCACTGAAGGGGCAAGAACAATGATAGCAGAGACCCCAGGAAATATTTTTTTTGTTTTTTTGTTGTTTTTATTTTAAGAACAATTTTTAGATTAAAAAAATGCTTTCATATATTTTTAATTTTTCTATTTTTATTTTCCTTTTTTGTATTTTTTCTATTTTTTGTTTGTCATTTTGTGTGTTTGTCTTTGCTTTATTTTTTTAGTTTGCTTTCTGTTTTTGTTTTGTTAGTTTTGATTTTATTGTTTGTTTTGGTTTGGGGGTTCTTTGGTTTGTTTGGTGGTTTTCTTGTTCTTTATTCTCTTTGTGTGTTTTGTTTGTTTTTTGTTAGCTTTTGTTATTTGTCTTGGGTTTTGTTTGACTGTTTGTTTTCTTTTCCTTTTTTTTTTTTTTTTTTTTTTTGCAGAGCTGTGCAGATTGTGGGGTCTTGGTCCCATGGCTGGGGGCTGGGCTTGGGCCCCCAGGGTGGGAGCACCAAGTCCAGGATGCTGGACTGCCAGAGAATTCCCAGCCCCATGGAATATTAACTGGTATGAGCTCTCCCAGAGTTCCCCATGTTGGCACTGAGACCCATCTTGGCACTAAGACCCGGTTGCACTCAACTGCTTTAAAGCTCCAGTGCTGGATGCCTCAGGCCAAACAACTAACAACACAGGAACAGAGCCCCGCCCATCAGCAGACAGGCTGCCGAACATTGTACTAAGTTTATAGACACTCGAAAACACACCCCCTGATGCTGCCTTGCCCATCAGAGTGACAAGACCCAGCTCCACTCCCCAGAGCACAGGCACCAGTCCCTCCCATGAAGAAGCATACACAAGCCCCTGGAACAACCTCACTCACCAGAGGGCAGACACCAGAAGCAAAAGGAACAATGACCCTGCATCCTGCAGAAAGGAGACCACAAACACAGTAAGTTAAGCAAAATGAGATGACAGAGAAATATGTTGCAGATGAAGGAGGAAGGTAAAAACCCATAAGACCAAATAAAGGAAGGGGAAATAGGCAATCTACCTGAAAAAGAATTCAGAGAGTTTGTGAGGACTATTCCAGAGTGTTTGGTCTGAGCAAGGCAAAGTTTGCTGAAGTGAATAGCTCTCTGCAGACCTTGGAGCATTAGCTCCTGTCTGGGTAAAGACAATCTCCACATGGCAGTTGTGAAAGCCATAAGCAGAACTGCAAATTTTATCTTGCTTATCAGCACCAGCATCTTTATTTCCCAGATACAGTGCTGTATGAACAAAGGAGTTTACCTTTGCACCAACAGCTGGATGTCAATTTTTGGGTCACTAAGCTGTCTCTCCTGAAAAGCAACTAGTAGAAAATTACACTTTGGCTAAATTTGGACTGTATTCCTTTCATCTCCCCTTGCCTGGAAAAATATTGCAATTAATCCCTCACTGTTTTGTAGTATGTTATTTCTTTATTGGCTTATTAAGAGACATTATCCTGTATGCTATTAGCCTGTGAAATGATTATAATTCTCAGAGTAAACCTATGTTGAATAAAATAATGGCAAAGACCATCTCAGTCTGAGCACAATTTGCTTTGAAACAAAACAATATGTGAGTTTAAAAATATTAATTATTTGTTTTATCTCAGAGAGAGAAAAAACTATCAAAACAGAAATTCTAACATGCTACAAGTTGTTCACCACAGCAGGAGCTCCTGTTTCTCATCCCGTCAGTAATATTATGATTAAAATAATTACATTCCTCTGTATTTTTCTATTTCTTCTATATTTTTAATAGCCTTATAAATGTATAATACTATTATTATTTTCCAGGACTAATATATATTCACTTAATTTTTCTTTGATGAAAATGATTGTTAATTTAGGGTCACACAACGCCATGATGAAAAATATAGGCATTTTAGTAGCCAGGTCATAATCATGTAATTATTTTTCTTGTGAAACATTCTAAAGTCATGTGAAATATCCATTCTTATAACATACCTATAGTATGAGACTAAGGAATTGGTACATATAGGTCTACAACAATATTGGTTTGTCTTTTTAAAAAGTACACATTTACAAATAAAAAAGAAAAGAGGGTCAATTCATATAAGAAAAAGAGATAATTGAGAAGATACTGCTGCATGCAATAATTTTCACAAATATTAACATGGATTAACATTTTTCTTTACATAAATTGTATTACCAAGGAACAAAACAGACAACAGGAGGGAAGGAAAAAATATAGATCTATTAGAATGTATTTTAACTTACATGACTACCATATTAAAACAAGAAGATATAGTTATAGGTCAACATGGTAATTCCATGGTAATCACAAATCAAAAACTGACAATAGATACACAAAAACTAGAGAAAAAGGAACACAAGTATCCTATTACAGAAAACGATCAAATCACAGGGAAGAAACTAAAAGAAAAAGAAAAGAACAGAGAAGAATTACAAAACAACCAGAAAACAAGTAATAAAATGGCCAAAAGTACATACCTATTAATAATCATTTTATATGTAAATAGAATAACTGCTCCAATCAAAAGATATAAGGTGGCTGACTGGGTAAATAAAAAAGGAACCCATCTATATGCTGCTTTACTCTGGAGGTAAAGACACACAAAGACTGACATTGAAGAGATGGAAAAAAATTTCATGCAAACGGAAACAAGAAAGCTGGGGTAACAATACTCACAGAAAACAGAAAAACAAAATATAATTTATAATAAAGTCTAATACAAAATACAAATAATTGCATTATATAATGATGAAAGGATCAATAAAAAAGAGGATATAAAATTTGTTGACATATATGTACCTAATATAAGAGAACCTAAATATATAAAGCAAATATTAACAGACATAAAAGAGAAATAGACAATAATGGAATAACAGCAGAGAACTTTAACACCTTACTCACAACAAAGGACAGATCATCCAGACAGAAAATCAGTAGGAAAGTTGTGGTCTTAAACCACATATACTAGTTGGACTTAATAGATAGCTATAGAACATTCCATCCAAAAACAGCAGAATACACATTCTTTTCAACTGCACATGGAACATTCTCCAGGACAAATTACATTCTAGACCAAAAAACAAGTGTCAAAAAATTTAAGAGGATAGAAATTACACCAAGTTTTTTTTTTAACCACAATAGTATAAAACTAGAGATTAATTACCTGAAGAAAAATTGGGAAAAAAACAAACATATGGAGACTAAACAATATGATACGAAGAAACCAATGGGTCAATGAAGAAATCAAACAGGAAATCAGAAAATAACTTTAGACAAATGAAAATAAAGGCATAACTTCCCAAAATCTATGGGATGCAGCAAAAGCAGTTTTTAGAGGGAAGATTATAGCAATACAGGTCTACCTCAAAAAACAAGAAAAATTTCAAATAAACAACCTAACCTACCATCTATAGGGATTAGAAAAAAAAAAACAAAACAAGAAAACAATAATGATCAGAGAGGAAATAAATAAGAAAGAGACGAAAAACTTGACAAAAAATGATCAGTGAAACTAAGAGCTAGTTTCTTGAAAAGATAAACATAATTCATAAGCCAGGCTCATCAAGAAAAAAAGGTCGGATTCCGGGAAGATGGCAGAAGAGTAAGACGCGGAGATCACCTTCCTCCCCACAGATACACCAGAAATACATCTACACGTGGAACAACTCCTACAGAACACCTACTGAATGCTGGCAGAAGACCTCAGACCTCCCAAAAGGCAAGAAACCCCCCAAGTACCTGGGTAGGGCAAAAGAAAAAAGAATAAACAGAAACAAAAGGATAGGGATGGGACCTGCACCAGTGGGCAGGAGCTGTGAAGGAGGAAAGGTTTCCACACACTAGGAAGCCCCTATGCGGGTGGAGACTGCGGGTGGCAGAAGGGGGGAGCTTCGGAGCTGCAGAGGAGAGCACAGCAACAGGGGTGCGGAGGGCAAAGCGGGGAGAGATTTCCGCACAGAGGATCGGTGCTGACCAGCCTGAGAGGCTTGTCTGCTCACCCCCCAGCGCGGGCTGGAAGTTGAGGCTCGGGCTGTGGTCAAAGCGCCAGGAGAGAACTGGGGTTGGCAGCGTGAACGCAGCCTGCAGGGGGTTAGTGCGCCACGGCTAGCTGGGAGGGAGTCAGGGGAAAAGTCTGGACCTGCCAAAGAGGCAAGAGACTTTTAATTCCCTCTCTGTTTCCTGGTGCACGAGGAGAGGGGATTAAGAGAGCTGCTTAAAGGAGATCCAGAGATGGGCACAAGCCGCGGCTAAAAGTGCGGACCCCAGACGTGGGCATGAGACGCTAAGGCTGCTGCTGCTGCCACCAAGAAACCTGTGTGCGAGCACAGGTCACTGTCCACACCCCACTTCCGGGGAGCCTGTGCAGCCAGCCACTGCCAGGTTCCCGGGATCCAGGGACAACTCCCCCGGGAGAACGCACGGCGCGCCTCAGGCTGGTGCAACGTCACGCCGGCTTCTGCCACCGCAGGCTCGCCCAGCACTCCGTGCCCCTCCCTCCCCCCGCCTGAGTGAGCCAGAGCCCCCGAATCAACGGCTCCTTTAACCCCGTCCTGTCTGAGCGAAGAACAGACACCCACAGGTGACCTACACGCAGAGAGGGGGCAAATCCAAAGCTGAGCCCCTGGGAGCTGTGAGGACAAAGAATAGAAAGGGAAATCTCTCCCAGCAGCCTCAGAAGCAGCGGATTAAAGCTCCACAATCAACTTGATGTACTCCGCATCTGTGAAATACATGAATACACAACGAATCATCCCAAATTGAGGAGGTGGACTTTGGGAGCAAGATTTATGATTTTTTTCCCCTTTTCCTCTTTTTGTGAGTGTGTATGTGTATGCTTCTGTGTGAGATTTTGTCTGTATAGCTTTGCTTCTACCATTTGTCCTAGGGTTCTATCCGTCCGTTTTTTTGTTTTGTTTTGTTATTAAACTTTGTTCTTAATAATTATTTTTTATTTTAATAACTTTATATTTTATCTTTATTTTATTTTACTTTATCTTCTTTCTTTATTTTTTCCTTCCTTCCTTCTTCCCTCCCTCCTTCCCTCTCTCCTTTCTTTCTTTCTTTCTACTTCTACTAATTCTTTCTTTCTACTTTTTCTCCCTTTTATTCTGAGCCATGTGGATGAAAGGCTCTTGGTGCTGCAGCCTGTCAGTGCTGTGCCTCTGAGATGGGAGAGCTAACTTCAGGACACTGGTCCACAAGAGACCTCCGAGCTCCACATAATATCAAACAGCAAAAATCTCCCAGAGATCTCCATCTCAACACCAGCACCCAGCTTCACTCAACGACCAGCAAGCCACAGTGCTGGACATCCTATGCCAAACAACTAGCAAGACAGGAACACAACCCCACCCATTAGCAGAGAGGCTGCCTAAAATCATAATAAGTCCACAGACACCCCAAAACACACCAGCAAATGTGGACCTGCCCACCAGAAAGACAAGATGCAGCCTCATCCACCAGAACACAGGCACTAGTCCCCTCCATCAGGAAGCCTACACAGCCCACTGAACAAACCTTAGCAACTGGGGACAGACACCAAAAACAATGGGAACTACAAACCTGCAGTCTGTAAAAAGGAGACCCCAAACACAGTAAGATAAGCAAAATGAGAAGACAGAAAAACACACAGCAGATGAAGGAGCAAGATAAAAACCCACCAGACCTAACAAATGAAGAGGAAATAGGCAGTCTACCTGAAAAAGAATTCAGAATAATGATAGTAAAGATGATCCAAAATCTTGGAAATAGAATAGACAAAAGTCAAGAAACATTTAACAAGGACCTAGAAGAACTAAAGATGAAACAAACAATGATGAACAACACAATAAAGGAAGTTAAAAATACTCTAGATGGGATCAATAGCAGAATAACTGAGGCAGAAGAACGGATAAGTGACCTGGAAGATAAAATAATGGAAATAACTACTGCAGAGAAGAATAAAGAAAGAAGAACGAAAAGAACTGAGAACAGTCTCAGAGACCTCTGGGCCAACATTAAAGGCACCAACATTCGAATTATAGGGGTTCCAGAAGAAGAAGAGAAAAAGAAAGGGACTGATAAAATATTTGAAGAGATTATAGTTGAAATCTTCCCTTATATGGGAAAGAAAATAGTGAATCAAGTCCAGGAAGCACAGAGAGTCCCATACAGGATAAATCCAAGGAGAAATATGCCAAGACACATATTAATCAAATTGTCAAAAATTAAATGCAAAGAAAACATATTAAAAGCAGCAAGGGAAAAACAACAAATAACACACAAGGGAATCCCCATAAGGTTAACAGCTGATCTTTCAGCAGAAACTCTGCAAGCCAGAAGGGACTGGCAGGACATATTTAAAGTGATGAAGGAGAAAAACCTGCAACCAAGACTACTCTACCCAGCAAGGATCTCATTCAGATTTGATGGAGAAATTAAAACCTTTACAGATAAGCAAAAGCTGAGAGAGTTCAGCACCACCAAACCAGCTTTACAACAAGTGCTAAAAGAACTTTTCTAGGCAAGAAACGCAGAGAAGGAAAAGGCCTACAATAATGAACTCAAAACAATTAAGAAAATGGGAATAGGAACATACATATCAATAATTACCTTAAATGTAAATGGACTAAATGCTCCCACCAAAAGACACAGATTAGCTGAATGGATACAAAAACAAGACCAATATATTTGCTGTCTACAAGAGACCCACTTCAGAACTAGAGACACATACAGACTGAAAGTGAGGGGATGGAAAAAGATATTCCATGCAAATGGAAACCAAAAGAAAGCTGGAGTAGCAATTCTCATATCAGACAAAATAGACTTTAAAATAAGGACTATTAAAAGGGATAAAGAAGGACACTACATAATGATCAAGGGATCGATCCAAGAAGAAGATATAACAATTATAAATATTTATGCACCCAACATAGGAGCACCTCAATACATAAGTCAAATACTAACAGCCATAAAAGGGGAAATTGACAGTAACACATTCATAGTAGGAGACTTTAACACCCCACTTTCACCCATGGACAGATCATCCAAAATGAAAATAAATAAGGAAACACAAGCTTTAAATGATACATTAAACAAGATGGACTTAATTGATATTTATAGGACACTCCATCCAAAAACAACAGAATACACATTTTTCTCAAGTGCTCATGGAACATTCTCCAGGATAGATCATATCTTGGGTCACAAATCAAGCCTTGGTAACTTTAAGAAAATTGAAATTGTATCAAGTATCTTTTCTGACCACAACGCCATGAGACTAGATATCAATTACAGGAAAAGATCTGTAAAATATACAAACACATGGAGGCTAAACAATGCACTACTTAATAATGAAGTGATCACTGAAGAAATCAAAGAGGAAATAAAAAAATACCTAGAAACAAATGACAATGGAGACACAACGACCCAAAACCTATGGGATGCAGCAAAAGCAGTTCTAAGGGGGAAGTTTATAGCAATACAAGCCCACCTTAAGAAGCAGGAAACATCTCGAATAAACAACCTGACCTTGCACCTCAAGCAATTAGAGAAAGAAGAACAAAAAAGCCCCAAAGCTAGCAGAAGGAAAGAAATCATAAAAATCAGATCAGAAATAAATGAAAAAGAAATGAAGGAAACGATAGCAAAGATCAATAAAACTAAAAGCTGGTTCTTTGAGAAGATAAACAAAATAGATAAACCACTAGCCAGACTCATCAAGAAAAAAAGGGAGAAGACTCAAATCAATAGAATTAGAAATGAGAAAGGAGAAATAACAACTGACACTGCAGAAATAAAAAAAATCATGAGAGATTACTACAAGCAACTCTATGCCAATAAAATGGACAATCTGGAAGAAATGGACAAATTCTTAGAAATGCACAACCTGCCAAGACTTAATCAGGAAGAAATAGAAAATATGAACAGACCAATCACAAGCACTGAAATTGAAACTGTGATTAAAAATCTTCCAACAAACAAAAGCCCAAGACCAGATGGCTTCACAGGTGAATTCTATCAAACGTTTAGAGAAGAGCTAACACCTATCCTTCTCAAACTCTTCCAAAATATAGCAGAGGGAGGAACACTCCCAAATTCCTTCTATGAGGCCACCATCACCTTGATACCAAAACCAGACAAGGATGTCACAAAGAAAGAAAACTACAGGCCAATATCACTGATGAACATAGATGCAAAAATCCTCAACAAAATACTAGCAAACAGAATCCAACAGCACATTAAAAGAATCATACATCATGATCAAGTGGGGTTTATCCCGGAATGCAACCATTCTTTAATATACACAAATCAATCAATGTGATAAATCATAAAAACAAATTGAAGGAGAAAAACCATATGATCATCTCAATAGATGCAGAGAAAACTTTCGACAAAATTCAACACCCATTTATGATAAAAACCCTTCAGAAAGTAGGCATAGAGGGAACTTTCCTCAACATAATAAAGGCCATATATGACAAACCCACAGCCAACATCATCCTCAATGGTGAAAAACTGAAAGCATTTCCACTAAGATCAGGAACAAGACAAGGTTGCCCACTCTCACCCCTCTTATTCAACATAGTTTTGGAAGTTTTAGCCACAGCAATCAGAGAAGAAAAGGAAATACAAGGAATCCAAATCGGAAAAGAAGTAAAGCTGTCACTGTTTGCAGATGACATGATACTATACGTAGGATATACTAAAGATGCTACCAGAAAACTACTAGAGCTAATCAATGAATTTGGTAAAGCAGCACGATACAAAATTAATACACAGAAACCTCTGGCATTCCTATACACTAATGATGAAAAATCTGAAAGTGAAATCAAGAAAACACTCCCATTTACCATTGCAACAAAAAGAATAAAATATCTAGGAATAAACCTACCTAAGGAGACAAAAGACTGTATGCAGAAAATTATAAAACACTGATGAAAGAAATTAAAAATGATACAAACAGATGGAGAGATATACAATGTTCTTGGATTAGAAGAATCAACATTGTGAAAATGACTCTACGACCCAAAGCAATCTACACATTCAATGCAATCACTATCAAATTACCACTGGCATTTTTCACAGAACTAGAACGAAAAATTTCACAATTTGTATGGAAATACAAAAGACCCCGAATAGCCAAAGCAATCTTGAGAACGAAAAACAGAGCTGGAGGAACCAGTCTCCCTGATTTCAGACTATACTACAAAGTGACGGTAGTCAAGACAGTATGGTACTGGCACAAAAACAGAAAGATAGATCAATGGAACAGGATAGAAATCCCAGAGATAAACCCACACACATATGGTCACCTTATCTTTGATAAAGGAGGCAGGAATATACAGTGGAGAAAAGACAGCCTCTTCAATAAGTGAGGAAAATAATAAGGAAAACTGGACAGCTACATGTATAAATATGCGATTAGATCACTCCCTAACACTATACACAAAAATAAACTCAGAATGGATTAAAGACATAAATGTAAGGCCAGACACTATAGAACTCTTAGAGGAAACCATAGGCAGGACACTCTATGACATAAATCACAGCAAGATCTTTTTTGACCCATCTCCTAGAGAAATGGAAATAAAAACAAAAATAAACAAATGGGACCTAATGAAACTTCAAAGCTTTTGCACAGCAAAGGAAACCATAAACAAGACCAAAAGACAACCCTCAGAATGGGAGAAAATATTTGCAAATGAAGCAACTGACAAAGGATTAATTTCCCAAATTTATAAGCAGCTCATGCAGCTTAGTAACAATAAAACAAACAACCCAATCCAAAAATGGGCAGAAGACCTAAATCGACATTTCTCCAAAGAAGATATACCGACTGCCAACAAACACAGGAAAGAATGCTCAACATTATTAATCATTAGAGAAATGCAAATCAAAACTACAATGAGATATCATCTCACACCAGTCAGAATGGTCATCATCAAAAAATCTAGAAACAATAAATGCTGGAAAGGGTGTGGAGAAAAGGGAACACTCTTGCACTGCTGGTGGGAATGTGAATTGGTACAGCCAATATGGAGAACAGTATGGAGGTTCCTTAAAAAACTACAAATAGAACTACCATATGACCCAGCAATCCCACTACTGGGCATATACCCTGAGAAAACCAAAATTCAAAAAGAGTCATGTACCAAAATGTTCATTGCAGCTCTATTTACAATAAGCAGGAGATGGAAACAACCTAAGTGTCCATCATTGGATGAATGGATAAAGAAGATGTAGCACATATATACAATGGAATATTACTCAGTCATAAAAAGCAACGAAATTGAACTATTTGTAATGAGGTGGCTAGACCTAGAGTCTGTCATACAGAGTGAAGTAAGTCAGAAAGAAAAAGACAAATACCGTATGCTAACACATATATATGGAATTTAAGGAAAAAAAATGTCATGAAGAGCCTAGGGGTAAGATAGGAATAAAAACACAGACCTAGTAGAGAATTGACTTGAGGATATGGGGAGGGGGAAGGGTAAGCTGTGACAAAGCGAGAGAGAGGCATGGACATATATACACTACCAAACGTAAGGTAGATAGCTAGTGGGAAGCAGCTGCATAGCACAGGGAGATCAGCTCCGTGCTTTGTGATCGCCTGGAGGGGTGGGATAGGGAGGGTGGGAGGGAGACACAAAAAGGGAGGGATATGAGGATATATGTATAGATATAGCTGATTCACTTTGCTATACAGCAGAAACTAACACAACATTGTAAAACAATTATACTCCAATAAAGATGTTAAAAAAATTAAAAATAGAACTATCACATGATCCAGCAATTCCACTTTTGGGCATATATTCAAAGGAAAAAAACCACTATGTTGAAGAAGATATCTGTACCCCCATGTTTATAGCAGCTTTATCTGCAATAGCCAAGATGTGAAAACAACTTAAATGTCCATCAATAGGTGAATAAAGAAATAAAGGAAATATAGCATATATATATATATATATATATATATATATATATATATATACATACTTACATATAGACACACAATGGAATATTACTCAGACAAAATAGAAGGAAATACTGCCATTTACAACCATGTGGATAGACCTTGAGGGCATTAGGCTAAGTGAAAAAAGTCACAGAGAGAAAGACAAATACTGTATGAACTCACTTATATGTGGAATCTAAAAAAAAATTATTTTAAAACAAACTCATAGAAAAAGAGATCAGATTGGTACAAGACCCAAGGGTTGGATAACTGGATGAAGGTGGTCAAAAGGTACAAACTTCCAATTATAAGATAAATAAGTATTGGTAAGTACTGGGGGTATAATATACAACATGATGACTATAGTTAACACTTCTGCATGGTATTTTTGAAAGTTGCTGGAAGAATAGATCCTAAATGTTCTGTATGAGATTATGGATGTTAATTCAACTTACTGTGGTAATCATTTTGAAATATGTGTGATTCAAGTCATTATACTGAACATCTTAAACTTATAGTGCTGTATGTTCAATTATATCTCAGTAAAACTGAAATAACTTTTTAAAATAAAATAAAGATAAAAAGATGTTAAAATGTTGCTTTCACACATATGCATAGGTACTATTTAGGTCTAAGAAATCATTGTGAAATACTGACAAGTCCTAACTTGTGATGAATCCCTTGTGATGGACTTAAAATAAAAACCTCTTTTTGGAACTTAGGGCAGTGCAGACACTGTCAAGCTAATCCATTCACTCCCTGGATGAGCTAGAAATATTAGAACTTGTGTTATGTGTCCTATTAAATTTCAAAATGCCTCCTCTTCTCTTCTCTCCCTGTTTCAACTATGCTTCTTGTTGTGCTCTCATTTATTAATTTATGAAGGAAAATAAGTCCACATGGCAATTATGGTTCTAACTGTGGTTTTGCATTTAGTACCTTTGTGGTAAAAAGAAATTTTCACCATAAACAAAATGATATCCACCGTGCACTAAATCTTTTATCATTATTTTGTGGCACACGGTCAGAAGAATCCTCCATGCTCAATGCTCATTGAAGTCAGGTGAGGATCTGGGGGAGTCCGGGGAGATTTGACCAACTCAACTGTCTTCGCTGGTTCCCTGGGGTGCTCTCATCTGCAGCTACTGTCAGAGCATCTCCCCCAACTCAGCTCCCTGTTGGATGGGGTGGTGAGAAGGAGCTTCTTCTAGTTCTCTCTGCTCTTACATTTTATTAGTTAATTGATATTTTCCCTCCTATAGACCCTTCTCAATGGCACCACAATCTACTCATACTCACTCATTCTTAAATCTGTCGAATATTTACTGAATGCTTACTTTGTGCAAGACAGTGTGTTCAATGCTGGCAATACTAGAGGCAACAAAATAAACTCACTTCCCTTCTCCCCTCCAAAGGGCTTAGTCTAGTGAGGGAGGCAGAGAGGAATCAGATAGCCACTCAAGCACAGAGTAGCCAGCCAGGCTCAGTGTGATAGAGGAAAAACACCAGACGGGGTAAGAACTTAGAGCTGGAGCACCTGATCTAGCCAGTTGGAGGACAGGGTGTCAGGAAAGGCCTCAGTGATGCAACAGGTGAGAAAAGATGTGGTGGAGCAGGAGGGAAGGATGGAGGGGGCTCTGCCCAGGCAGTACTGAGAATAACAAGTTCTAGCAACTGATAAAATGTTAGTCTGACACAACTGATTCAGCAACAGTCCACAGATATTTATGTACTATGCAAACAGGGGAAGTACAATGTCTGGAGTCCCACAGCACATGGCCCCTGCAGTTGTGCATCCTTCCTGGTGTTTATCCTGCCTCCAGTTCTCCCAACACAGCTTGAGCCAATCCTTGGTCCATGAAGCTAATCGACTGCTGTCTCTGCTTTGGCAGTGCTGGCAGTGGTCACCATTGGTCATGTCTGGGGTCAGTATTGCCCATTTCTTAGCCACCTGGTGTCTTCAGTGTGTCTCTGGCATCCATAGCTCTGGGCATGAACCACCTTGTGTGACCCAGTGTAACAGAGTCCTGCAGAGAAACAGAGCCAACAAGATGTGCATATATGTATATAAACAGAGAAAATGATTTATTATAAGGAATTGGCTCATGCAATCATGGAGGCTCTTAAGCCCACAATCTGCAGTATAGGCCAGCAGGATTGAGATCCAAGAAAGCCAGTGTTTCAGTTCCAGTCCAAAAGCAGTCTGTTGTAAACCCAGGAGAGCCAATGGTGCAGATGAAGTCTGAAGGCAGTCTGTTGGAGAATTTCCTCAGGCCTGGGGAGGCCAGTCATTTTGTTCTGTTCAGGTCTTCAGCTGATTGGATGAGGCACACAGACATTATGGAGAGCAATCTGCTTTACCCACAGTTCACTGATTTAAATGTTAAACTCAACTGAAAACACCCTCCAAATTGACACATAACATTAACCATCACACTCAAGATCACATTCTGATTCTCACTCTGGGTCCCTAGAAGAAGGAGCTCCTCTTTCTGAATCCCAAGTGGCCACATCCCAGTGCTTGTGGATGAGCCAGCCTTGCAGAAATATAACCAGGGAACAGGGAACCTGTGCCATCACGTAGTCATTTTATTCCCTCAAGCTTGGTTGGGTGTGAAGAAGTCATCATTACTGCATCTCTCAGGTGGAGTAATCCATTCTTCTTCCAGCACTGGTAGCCCTCAAACATCTCTGCTCTTCCATACCCATGGGATATTGTTATCGTCTAGATGCTGAGCGATCATCATAGTTGTTCTCCAGTAATTATTTATTAAAAGACCCTGCAGAACAGACACAAGTTTCTTAGAACTAACTCTAGCAAGAGTGCCATATTTAAAATAGTTCCTGCACACATAAAAATACAGAGAAAATATCAGAGGAACATATTCTACTTCCTAAATTCCAAGAAGTTATCAATTTTGACACTCAATCAATTTTATAACAGGGTTGAAGGAGAGGAAAGAAACAGAGTAAATGTGCCCTTCAATTTTCAAACTCATACTAATTATAGAAAATAGTATAAAAGTTATGCCTAGCCATTGAAGGCATATGGTAATAGGCTCAACGTCTTGAACTATTTTAATAGTCCAAAAATCAGAGTGGCTGCATATTTTTAGAACATTGATGAACACATGTACCTCTAGAGGAAAGAAATTAGAGAGAGAAGAGTCTGAAATCCATGTCTGCAGGAGAATAGGGTGAATACATATGATTAGCTGAAGGCATGAGACCTGGGTGTCATATGGAAGAGAGACCAAATTTGCTCAAGGATACAGGTCCAGAACAAGGGGCTGGGACTTTACAAAGAAGGATGTTTGACTCTCCCACTGCACATGGGCTTCCCTGAGACCCTCTCTGTAGGTCTGGGTGGCAGCTGGGGGCAGGAGTGTCATTATGCACAGGACACTCTAATGGAAGGAATTAGATGCTGATGCAAGAGAAGAAAGGAAATGTGGTTGGAAGCGACTTTGAAGATTGCTCATATGACACTCTAATGTTACAGATAAGGAACCTGGAGCCCAGGGAATAGATTCACCACACAGTCGATATGTGTGGGACTCTGCTGAAACTCCAAAAAGCCCATGTCAGGACTCTTGTGTCTGTGCTAGCTAGTGTTCCCAAGGGTTACCACAACCTCCCAGGAGCCTGGATTTACAGACACAGCTTTGCTGTCTCTCAAAAGTGTGTTTTTTAAGAAGCTGGTTCTTGTTCACAGTTCTATAAATATCCCCACTGACACAGGGGTGTTATTCCTTGTTTATTTCACCGGCACAGTAAATCCCCTTTTCATGTTTGTAGGCTCCAGAAAATCCTGCGATCCACAGAATCTTGTTTATTCACATTAACAAAGCTTCTTCTAGAAGTTTTATCATTTTCTAGAGGATTTCCCACAAAGTATTATATTTCACGGAGCATGTGACTCATCAAGTTAAGGCACTTATTTCCATTCTGAGCACCTGCTGGTTAGCTATGTAAGCTAATGTCCTTCGTACCGAAATGGAGATTTACCAACTGGTTTTCAATTGTGCTGATAATCTCAAAAAAAACCTCTTTTTCTAACTTGCTTATTCCAGAAGACATTCATTTCTTTAACAATAAATGTGAGCAGGCAGAATATAACTGAAATCCAGCCTCATGAACAGACGTCATACTCCTAAGCTACTTTACATGCCCACACGGTCAGTACAAAGAAGTCTGGACTATTTAGGTCACCTCACGGTCAGACCAGAGAAAACACTAAAGCAATGGGAAGTTTCAGTCAATGAAAACGCCCTCTAACAGAATGGGACATGCACACAACACATTTAACAAAGTATAAGTTCTGGTCGTCTAATAGAAGGAAGAAAACGTGCTTAAAACGGTAATTGTGTTTATCATGAAATTACCCCCTTAGCTTCTTTAAAGTACACATTATGTATTTCAGAAATGAAAAACCACAAAAAAAATTAAATGAGATGAGTTTTCTTTGTATTAAAATTTAAAGGAAGGTTTTTTTATATAGATCAAGCAATAGAAAATTATAAGCATAGTAAATGTCTTCAATGGCAGCTTCCTAAAAGTCATGAAAACAATTTTAAAGTATATGTTTCTCAATGTCTCCTTGCCATTTACTTATTTTCTTTCTCTTGAGTGCAATTAGTCAGTTGGACTTAATGTCAGCCCAGGAGAAGGGAACCTAAGTAAGGTAAATACTCTGAGGTAGGGTGGGCAGGATCGGAGGCCAATTTGGCTTATTTCCTAGTTGCTTCTAAGCCCTTCTGGAAGAAGAGTTTTGTAGATGCTTCATTACGGAGGGTTTGAATGAAGAAACCTGGCCAAGTGAGAATCGGCTCCATTTCCGCTCTGGAGTAGCAGAGCTGCAAAATTCAACCCCCCATCTCTAGAAAGAAGGGATGGGAGCGTAGAAGAGTTATCAAAGACATTTAATACTGATAAATCCAAACTCTTCAAAGAGACATCATCTGGGTCTTGATTGTAGTTTTTTCAATCATCCCCCAACTACTTAAGACCTTAGCCAGGGTCAGCCAGCCTTGCCACCACTGTTATGCTCAGCACAAGACCCTCCTTCCTGGAATCTCTCATTGTGATTTTACATGGATGTGAGGGATGACTGGTATCATTCTCCCCACTATGCTCTAATTTGTCGACTTCTGCTAGGTGACCGGCATCCGAAAATACTTCATAAGTATTTTTCTGTAAGGAATAAATAAATCAATTACACTTTATCAGGCCTCCTACTTGGGCACCCTTCCAGCCTTTCAAATCCCACGGTCCTTTCCTCATTCTTTTTCTCCTCATAACTGTGCTTCCCCTTCCCATCCTCTCACTGCTCAAAGCTTCCTAGACATTGCTGGCAGATGAGCTTTCCGAAAACACAGCTGTGTTGGGTCACTCTTGAGCTCAAAATCTTCTAGGGCTCCCCCAAATCTGGAGGTCACTCTCCAAATTTCAGGTCCTGCGATCCCCGCCCAGCACGTCCTCCCTCATTCCTCTTCCCACATCCCTATGTGGATGAAACAGGACCATTCACAGGAACCTCCACACATTCCTCGTGGTACCTGCTCTGCCCACTGGTCATGGCACTCTCACCCCCTTGAATCCCCTTCGCTGCCTGTTACAATCCTATCCAAAATCAACACCAAACGCTTCTTCCTCCAGTTAGATTTCCTCTATTGCTCCAGCTGCAAATGTGACACCTTCTTTGCTCTTCCTTGGTGTGTTCATTTTGTATTTGCTGCTGTAACAAATTATCACAAAAAGTGTGTTAAAATAACACAAATTTATTCTAATTGGTTCTGGAGATCAGAAGTCCAAAATGAGTCTTATTAAACTAAAATCAAGATGTTGGCAGGTCTGAGTTCCTTCTGGAGGCTCTGGAGGAAAATCTGTTTCCTTGCTTAGTACAACTCCTGAAGGTGCTTCTATTCCTTGCCTTGTGGCTCGTTCCTTCGTCTTCAGCATCAAGTCACCAGCATAGCATCTTCAAATCTCTCTCTCACTCTGATAACTGACTCTCCTTCCTCTCTCTTTCACATTTAGGGACTCTTATGATTACACTGAGCCAGCCCAAATAATCCAGGATAATTTTCTCCTCTAAAAATCCTTAACTTAATCACAGCTGTAAAACCCCTTTGCCATGTAAGGTGACGTAGGTTGCATGTATCAGGATGCAAAAATCTTTGGGGGACCACTTGACATCATATTAATACCTTTCTTATGATTCATAGAACATTCCATCTACTATTAGTTACTTTTGTGCGTGCTTTGCCTATCCTACAAATTCTTTGAGGAATTTAAGCTGAAAGAATCAGGCTGTATTTAGCTTTATGCTCATGGCAAAGTGTGCGGAGTGGAAACCAAACTCACGGGGCAGAGAAGCTCACAGCCAAGTGAAAGTCTCCTTGCACTGAGCTGGAGAATCATAAGTAAATGCAGGACCTGTTTGATGGGTCCTTTGATCCAAAGGCCTGTGCAAGCACCTCTTCTTCACTAGCCACAATTTTCCACCACTTCCATCAACAACCAATGCATTTAAAGTGTAATATCTCACAATAACGAAATAGCAGTAGGAGAGCACATCACCATTTTGTAGATTTATCCTCTCAGTTAAATTATAGGGAATACCAAACAGGTTTTTTCTGCATTATAGAAAACTATGAACTTAATGTGCATAGATTATTATGCACACTGTAGAATGTGTAACACAACTGAAAGTAAGAAAACAGACTGCTTTCTCACAAAATTTGGAAATAATACTCTTTAAAATTCAAGAACATTCCCTCTCTATATTTGATTTGCGCCCAATTTCTTGGGTACATTAAATGGCTCTTCATCATCTAAATATTTTGTATCCTCTTGATCACAGTGTTTCATTCATAACAAAGATCTTCCTCTGAAAATATGTAGTCGGTTGAATCTAAATTATCAAGTGTCATATATTAAAATTTATACCTGGTTACATATTTACATATGAATTTAAAACTAATTTCAGCTTTTCATGGCCAATAGCTAAACATGTTTCATAAGTTATCATTTTAATACCCTTCCTACCTTATCTCCAAAGCTGCTTGTTATACTATTTTATTGTAAGCGTGTTCTCTGGTACTTTCATATTTATGGTATTTTGTTCATAATTGCTGATGCTTTAAATACTACTCTAGTGGCTTCTAAAGTCAAATAAGCCTTTTCAATTTTCTAACATAGAATCAGAGAGTAATTTTTTACTATACAACTATAATAAATTGTTTTTTGTTTGTACAAGTTGTTTTCCTTTAAGTTACCAGGTCTTTATTGAGCATTTTAAAAGCCTCTATTAATTAAAAAAGATTAACTTGTCTAATTTCAAGTGTATGCTATAGAAATTAAAATGATCAAGAAAAATACCGTATGCTAACACATATATATGGAATTTAAGAAAAATAAATGTCATGAAGAACCTAGGGGCAAGACAGGAATAAAGACACAGACCTACTAGAGAATGGACTTGAGGATATGGGGCGCAGGAAGGGTAAGCTGTGACAAAGCGAGAGAAAGGCATGGACATATATACACTACCAAACGTAAGGTAGATAGCTAGTGGGAAGCGGCTGCATAGCACAGGGATATCAGCTCTGTGCTTTGTGACCACCTGGAGGGGTGGGATAGGGAGGGTGGGAGGGAGGGAGACGCAAGAGGGAAGAGATATGGGAACATATGTATATGTATAACTGATTCACTTTGTTATAAAGCAGAAACTAACACACCATTGTAAAGCAATTATACTCCAATAAAGATGTAAAAAAAAAAAAGATGACAAGAAAAAAAAAGAGAGAAAGAAAGTCAAGTAAAATAGTGCATGTTTCAAAACGTAACCATAAAAATTTATTACACTGGCACAGAATATACCTGCAGAAAGAGGGCCACCTGCCATTGACTCTGCCAGAGAGGTCTATCCACATCAAAGACAATTTCTTTTTCACAATCTGTTAACTTTCTATACTTCCCAATTCAAAACCATGTTATTAATGCCTTTTTGTCTGATGCAAAGGGCAGAAATCAGGAAATACAGTTTTATGTCTATATCTACTATATATACTTAAAATGTATATACTTAAACCTTATAAAAGTTAACCCCAGTTTAGCCAAAAATATGTTCACTAAATCTTAAAATTATTAGAATGAATTATAAAAACAAAGAAGAAAAATATAGAAATATATAAAAATACAACAGAAGACTTTAAACAGAAGCCGTCAAACAGATAACAGGAATAAAACTAATACATCTGTCAAGTAAATAAAATGGGATAAATTTGCGTCAAGAGAAAAATTTCCCCAAAGAGATCATAAAGCAAAACTTAACTACACCTGCATAAAACTATCTAAAAACTATGTGAATTGGAGGAGGTCAAAGATAAAAGTATGGGAAAAGTTATACCAGACGGAGCTAAATGGTGACAAATAGAAAACAGACAAAATAGAAATAAACCATTGAAAATAATAATAATACAAGGCAAGAGTATAGTCAAGGTAAAAACCAGTCATGAGATAAAGAGGAGCATTTCATAAAGAAAACCATCACAAGTGGAAACCTAACCAAATCACCCCAAGATCAAATACTAAACATCAACAGTAGAGGTAGTATTAGCATTTGCAGGGTGGATACAGGCCGTTTCATGGGGCTGCTGGCTGTGAGATCACAGAGTGTATAGTCCCTAATTTTCCCGTTCCAGGGAATATGTAGACACCCCATACTCAAGGTTCTTGTTGGAATATTTCAGTTGCCTTATATTTTCTGGCTGCTATAGTGAAAGCGTGAGAAGAAATCATTTCACAATGCCTTGGTTTCCAGGCTCTTGCTGTGATGACCTGTGACATTTGAGATGGCCTAGAAATTACTAACAAACATCTTTTGGCCTTCCTTGAGCAGAATATTTTGGACTTTCTTCCTTATTATTTTTCTATATTATTTCCTTTCTTTTCCTACATTCTTATTGAATGAATTGCTGTGTTAAATTCTGTTTTCTCCTCTATTACATTGAAAGTTATGTCCTCTAGTTTTGTTCTATTATTGATTACTAGAGGATTTTAACACTCATATTTAAAAATACATACTTAAAATCCAAAGTTTAACAATATTTCTGCACTCTCCTTAAAAATTATAAAATGCTGAACATAAACCCTCTTCCTTTTACATATTTATAAAAGCTGAAAATTTTAGTTCTTTCTTTTAAAACCTAAACCTTCCATTTTTCTAAATAGTCATTATTCCTTTGGATTTCCTTACCTATACTGATTTATTTTCCAGAATTATTTTTTGTATCTCATCTCTTCCTTTAGGAATCTTTCTTTTTTCTCCTTCTTCTCCTTCTTCTCCTTCTTTTCCTTCCCCTTCCCCTTCTCCTTCCCCTTCTCCTTCTCCTTCTCCTTCTCCTTCTCCTCCTCCTCCTCCTCCTCCTCCTCCTCCCCCCCTCTCCCTCCTCCTCCTCCTCCCCCTCCCCCTCCTCCTCCTCCTCCTCCTCCTCCTTCTAATACTTCCTTTAGAAGTAACTTTAATGATGGCTTATTGGCTCTAAAATCTATTTTTTCCACTAAAATATTTGCTGTGGTTACATTTCTGGGTTTTCAATATTCTCTGTTGCATTCTGGCCTCCACTGTTGCTTATAACAGTGGTCCCCAACCGTTTTGGCCTCAGGCACTGGTTTCATGGAAGACAATTTTTCCACGGACGGGATGGGGGGCTGGGGGGGATGGTTCAAGCAGTAGTGCGAGCTATGGGGAGCAATGAGGAGCAGCAGATGAAGCTTCGCTGGCTTGCCAGCTGCTCACCTCCTGCTCTGCAGCCCTGTTCCTAACAGGCCGTGGACCGTTACCAGTCCCCAGCCCAGGGATTGGGGACCTCTGGCTTATAAGGTAACCATCATCAATTTATTTTCTTTTTGCTTAATCTGTGTTTTCTTTATGGATACTTTTAAGATGTGTGTTTTACCTTTATTGTTCTCTGAAGCATGCCTCGGAGATATTGTGGGTTCAGTTCCAGACCACCTAAAGATGGTGAGTATCACAGTAAAGTGAGTAACACAAATTTTTTGGTTTCCCAGGGCATATAAAAGTTATGTTTATACTATAGAATACTCTATTAAGTGTGCAATGGCATTATGTCTAAAAATATATATACATACTTTCATTTAAAACTACTTTATTGCTAAAAAATGTTAAAATAATTAAAATAGTAACATCAAAGATCACTGATCACAGACAACAATAACAAATACAATAATAGTGAAAGAGTTTGAAATACTGCAAGAATTACCAAAATGTAACATGGAGACATGAAGTGAGAAATGCTGTTAGAAAAACATGGACATATATACACTACCAAATGTAAAATAGATAGCTGGTGGGAAGCAGCTGCATAGCACAGGGAGATCAGCTTGGTGCTTTGTGACCACCTAGAGGGGTGGGATAGGGAGGGTGGGAGGGAGGGAGACGCAAGAGGGAAGAGATATGGGAACATATGTATATGTATAACTGATTCACTTTGTTATAAAGCAGAAACTAACACACCACTGTAAAGCAATTATACTCCAATAAAGATGTTAAAAAAAAATAGAAAAATAGTACCAATAGACTTGCTTGACACAGGGTTGCCACAAACCTTCAAGTTGTTAAAAAAAAAAAATAGTTGCAAAAGCACAATAAAGCAAAGAGCAATAAAATCAGGTATGCCTATAGTTTCACTGTTATATGTCTAATTGTTACTTCCTTTTGTTTTATCCTGTTTTAATTTTATCATACTTCCAGAATAGAAGGTCATCAAAACTGGAATTGCAGGTCATTGTGTTTAGGATCAGACTATTACAAACAAACTGATAAAAGCACTTTACTCAACAGTCTCAAATGTTCATGACATATCACATGGGGAGTCATTACTAAAACCTCACACAAGAAGATGAAGAATTTAGCTCAATAGTATATAGAATTTCAATTGATTTTTGGTTACTGATTGTTCAACAACCTTGTGAAAGTCCCTTAGTAATTCTAATAAGTTTTCTATAGATTCTTTGGATTAGCTCTAAACAATGACATCATTTGCACAGTTCTGAGTAGAAGTGGGAATAGTAGTCATTTTTGTTTCATTCCAAATTTTACATGAAATATATTAATATGTTACCATTAAATACGATGTTTGCCATGGATTTTCTTTATTTTTACTTTTAAAAGTTCATCTATCAAGTTTAGGAAATGTCCTTCTATTTCCAGTCTGCAAAGAGATTTCATTATACCTGAAAGTTGAATTTTATCACATGAGCTTAAAGTTTACCATAGATTTCAAGACATTTTTTTAATTCTTTAAAATTGTTAGCAATTATCTTTTTGAATGTAACTTCTCTGTCACTTTTTCCAATTTCTTCTTCTATAACTCTTTCTATTTATATATTTGAATTTCTCAAGCTATTTTTATATCTTTGAACACATCTTCCTATTCTAATAGTTTTATCTCTCAGTTTAGTTCTTCCAGATTATCTTCTTTATTGTGTTGAATATTGAGTTTATGTTGATTATTGTTTTTATTACAAATACTGTACATTTTAAACATGTTATCTCTCTAACTGGTACTTGTTATGTTAGCCTATTCTTATTCCACATCTTCCTCCTTATGTTTCATATATTTTCATTTGCATTAGACTTCGTTATAAGTTTAGCAATTTAATTTGTAAGCTCATTTGAGCAGGGGGATCTTCAATCTGTGACCTCTGTATGTGTGGTGTTTGCTATGGTTTGTGGTGTGTGTGTATGTGTGCGTGCGTGTAGACTGTATGTGGTGTGTGTGTGATGTGAGTATATGTCTGTATATGTGTGAGTGTGTAAGGCATGAGTGTGTGTGGTGTGTGTGTGTGTGTGTGTGTGTATTGCTGGTTTTGGGGTTGTTGTCCCCAGGCTCCCAGCCCTCTCAGTCCAGAACCAGGTTCTATAGTGGTTCAGAGCTCCTGCACCCTGGGGATGTTGAGGACACCACAGACCAGCATTGGCTTGGTTCAGATCCTGGTCAGGAGTCTGGTCTTTGACCCCCTGCTGCTCACATTTGTTGTTCCATATAAGCAGTAGGCTCAGATGGCATCAGTAACTGGTCCTTTTCTTCTTGTTCCAGGAATGAAAAATCCCACCCCAGGCTCTGTTTTCAAGTGCTGATCCCTGTCTTGTAAAAACCATTCCTGCTGTTCCCTGCATGAGTTGACCTGATGATCAAAACCTGGCAGGCATTAGCTCCATGACTTTAGGCACACTCACTGCTTTTCCCCATGGTATTGTGGATTTTGTTTAAGAGCTTATGTCTCTTTGCTTTTCTCTCATGTATTTTATCCATTAGTGGCATATTGGGAGCAGAGGAGTTGCATTTATGTGGTAATCTATTGAATGATTTTTACTGGAATTTCCTCTAAACTGTCTAAAAAATGTGTAACCTTGATTAAAAGCTCTCAGGGAGTCTCTGTTGTTTTGAATATAAAGACTACATTCCACATAATGATATAAAAGGGCTTCTATATTTTCATTTTTGAAGAAGCTCCTCTAAACTTTTTGTGTCTCTCATGTTTTAGAAAACTATCTAAGACAATTAAATATTTTGAATGTATATAACACATGGCTAGACACAGGAAAACATCTAGAACAATTTCTGGTACATAATGATCAATCAATATATGTTAGTGGCTATTGCCATTTTCATACCTAGCCAAATGTATACTCCATCATTTAATCCTAAAGACCTCTTCATTAGCTGTAAATCATTCTTTTTATTTTGTACCTGATGAAATTGAATTGTCACTTGAAGAGTTTAGATAGATTTTCCATTATCCAGAGATAGTATAAAAAAGTTAAGATTTGAATTCATGTCACTCCTTTTCTTTTTTTTCCCACTACATACTAGGATATTCTTCTAAATCTATAAACCATGATGGTCATAATATAAACAGATTTCAGCCACATTTTCAGATACTGGTAGAAAAGACTCAGTGTGGAATGTTCTTGTTTAAGTGCTAATATTCTTTTCACCTGTCCTCCTGGCAGACATGACTAATCAATCATTGCATTTTTCTCCTCTGAGTTGAGGCTTTAAGCAGCCACAATGAATCGATCAGATTTTATAAAAGGGATGAAAGAAATTTTCCATCCCTGTCCCAAATATACTACCAAGGGCTGACTGCTTTGAAGAAAGCAAATGACCTCTTTTCAAGAGTTTCTCACTTTCAGAAACTTTAAACCTACAATCTACTTTTAAAAGAACAAAACCTGGAATAATAGATTTTACCAATGAAATTAAAAGTGGTACAGTTCAATCATAAATTATTACTTTGAAAAACTGTCATACCGGGGTTTCCCTGGTGGCACAGTGGTTGAGAGTCCGCCTGCCGATGCAGGGGACACAGGTTCCTGCCCCGGTCCGGGATGATCCCACATGCCACGGAGCGGCTGGGCCCGTGAGCCATGGCCGCTGAGCCTGCGCGTCTGGAGCCTGTGCTCTGCAACAGGAGAGGCCACAGCAGTGAGAGGCCCGCGTACTGCAAAAACAAACAAACAAACAAAAAAAACAACTGTCATACCTAATTTGCTGTATAAAATTGCTGATTATTTTAAACATATTTGAACTGAGTTAATTGGTTCCATTGTCTCCTAAATAATTGTTGAGTGGGAAGCACTGCTTAGGAACAAAAGACATCCAGATGACTTGGTGATTATAGATCATGAGAAATCAGCACAACCAAAAACATGTGCAGGTCAGGAGGATCTTTTAGAAAATCAGAATTATAAGAAAGAGGACACTGCAGATGGACAAAATTTTTTGGTTTTGTGACCACATCAGAAATGTGACCCAGCAGCATGTTCTAAATGTCAGCAACAGCTGACCTCCCCAGATCCTCTTGAGACTTTCACACTTAACCTGCGTGTGCCCCTTGAATTCATTGAATTATGTTTTCTTTTTCTACTAACCCACACTGATACATTTTTCTACTTCTAACCCAACACATTCTTTTCTTATAAGTGCTTGCCACTCAATAGTAATAGAGAAAAATCAGGGAAACAGAGTATAAAATATGGTTATTACCACCCTGGAGCTAAGAAACTATTGTGCTATAAAATACAAAATAATGTTGTTTACAGAAAAGCAGAAATGCCAGAAAATACTCCAGAAGTTTAAAACAGAAACAGATGCCCCTGGAGTTAGGAGAGAGTGTTCATGGAGCAGAAAGAATTTGAGGGGGGAGAGATAAACTGGGAGATTGGGACTGACATAAACACACTAGTATGTATAAAATAGATAACTAATAAGAACCTATGGTATAGCACTGGGAACTCTACTCAATACTCTGTAGTGACCTCTATGGGAAAAGGATCTAAAAAAGAGTGGATATATGTTTATGTATAACTGATTCACCTTGCTCTACACCTGAAACTAGCATAACCTTGTAAATCAACTATACTCCAATAAAAAATAATTGAAAAAGAAAAAAACAACAGCAACAAATTAAAAAAAGAAAAAGATTTTGAGCTAAGTTAACATTGTGTTCCTGTTATTTTTGTCAGGTTGCTAGAGGTGGCCCATGAGGGAGGAGGTCACAGCTGACATCTCTGTACCTGTCTTTGTACAAAGTAGGTATTATCAGTGAGGCTTGGTCACACCTGGAACATCAGTGATGGCTAAACAAGGAGACCAGATGGACACACAAGTGTGGCAGGAGAAGAAACCCAACGTCCATGGGTGGATGGAGGAGGCCCTCTCATGTGCTTCTAAGCCCTGGCTTGAATTTGTTTTGCTGACTGTTTCCAGGAGAATTGGTACAAGAGGAAAATAAGGATACTGATCATCTAATGAAAAGAAAGGGAGACAGGGAGGTAGAATGTCCCTGGAGACAGGCCCCTACAGTTTTCCTTCCATCCAGAAACTTTTTATTGACTCTGAACATTACATCTTCATTCTTAATGACTATCCCATTTTCTTCATGCATTATGGGGCAGGAAGAACCATGGCTTCCAATAATGCTGGGAATATAGCTGTACTATGTGGATCTCATCTGCTTCAGATCTTTCAGTGATGCTTTCTTGTCCACATTTCTTAAAATGTCATCAGAAGTTTATAGAATCTTGCCCCACCTCTCTCTCTGGCCCCTGTGTCTATAATTGTTCCCATAAATCCTATTCTTAGCTTTAAACTGTTCTGCGGACACACTAGTTTCCCTGTGTTCTGTTTTCCTTGCTCACTTGATCGATTTCTTAATGTCCTTTTCCCTGAAATGCCCCTCCTTACCACCTGGGCTCTCCCACTGCATTTTCACAACTAAGCATCTCATCTTACCTGAGATGCTTTTTCCAGGCCCTTCAGTCAGAGTAAGTGACCACTTCTTCCAGGGGCCCTCAGGACTCTATGGAGAGCTCAGCTTGAGCCCTCAGCACATCATCTGTTCCTGATACCCCGGTTTGCTTTGTTATCACCTCTCATCTCCACAGCAAATAACATGGTTTAGGCATATGGGAGACACTCATTAAATGCACTAAATGAATCAATGAAAGAAGAGATGAACACAAATGATATCATGGATCACTCCTAAAATCGTACAGTATTTGTAGTCTAACAAAATATCTCATTCACATCTCTTCTATCACAGTGAAACAAGGTAGATTCCCTGCTCAGCACATCTGTGATCTTGCTTTTAATCTGCATCAAAGGCCCTGAGGATTGCTTTAAATCCTCCATTCAGATTGGTCATGTCTTTGTCATTCAGTAATAACTCTTTGATGGTCCTGAAAACTTACCTTTTCTTTTTTTTTTTCTTTCAAGTTTAAAGCACAACCTGAGCTGGAACTTTGCAAGAACATTGTAAAACTAAATTTTTTAAAGTGAGATAAACCTTAAAATAGTTTGATTTTTCCTTTTAGAAGAATGTGGTATGCACAACAGAATCACTTTACATCATCCAGCATGAGCAAAGCAAGAGGCAGGGAACTAAAGGCATGAAAAACTGGAGAAGACATTTCAACCCAAAATGTCCAAAATGAAATGATATTGTGATGTGAAATATTATTTCACTATGTTTGAATATGCCTGAACTTTCTGAAGAAATAATGGTCTTTTGCAGTTTTAGGCAGAATGAACTACACCAAATAGGATTGTGCGGTGCCATAGTTCTGGTTTTCTTCTGTGAATAATGAACATAATATACCCCCAAATCATAACAAGTTAGAGGAAAAAAATCCAGTTAACATGATTACTGTGTTTTACTTTTTAAAAATATATATGTATGAATTTGCTTTCATCAGGTAAAACAAAAGCAAAAACACAAACTGCCTAAATACTATATGAGATAATATACAAGATGCATAAATAACCCATGTTTGGGAATTGACAATTCACTCAAACGGCATTAATTCACTTAGAAATTGAATAAATATCATAGGCCTACTGTATTCATTTTCTATTGCCAAGTACCACAAACTTAGTGGCTAAAACAACATTTATTTGTTCTCTCAGTTTTGTATGTCAGAGTTTCAGGAGGGCTTGACTGAACTCTACCCCCTAGGTCATGAGCTGAAATCAAGGTTTTGATGGGTGGGCACTTCCAGGGAGATTCTGGGGAAGCAGTAGTCTTCCAGGCTTATTCAGATTGTTGCAGTTGTAGGTCCAAGTTCCCCAATACCTTGCTGGTTGTCACATGGAAATCATAATCTGCTCCTAGAGTCACTAATATTCCTTCTCATGGGGCTTCCTTCATGTGCAAGGCCAGGGATCGTGCGTCAAATCCTTCTAGAGCTTTGAATCGCTGACTTTTCCTTTTGTCTCTGTCTTCAGCAACCAGTTAGAGGAAGTTCTCTGCTTTTAAGGGCTCATGTGATTAGATTAGGACCACCCTGATAACCTCTCTATTTTAAGGATAACTGTATCACACAACGGCATGGTCATAGGGCTGCTATCCCATCATGCTCACAGTTTCCAAGGCTTAACATGGAATCTGGGAGCTTTCTCAGACTTCTGCCTACATGTGTAAGTCTTGGAATTAGACCAACAGCAGATCACAGAATGCCAGAACTGAAGGAAAACTTGGAAACTAGTAGCTTCACTTTTCAACTAAAGCATAAATCCCGCACATGGAGCAAAGAGCTTTCATTTAAATACATCTAATGATAGGGAATTCCCTGGGTGTTCAGTGGTTAGGACTCTGCACTTTCATTTAAATACATCTAATGATAGGGAATTCCCTGGGTGTTCAGTGGTTAGGACTCTGCACTTTCACTGCCGAGGGCCCAGGTTCAATCCCTGGTTGGGGAATTAAGATCCCACAAGCCACACGGTGTGTCAAAAAATAAATAAATAAACAAAATAAATACATCTAATGATGCAAAACACATTTTCTCATTTTTTGGACCAATTTGATGATTAAAAAGCAAGAAATTCTGTGATGATATTTGCTCCCAATATTTTTTTGGAATTTATTTTTTATTGAAGTATAGTTGATTTAATAATTTTTACTTTTAAAAATTGAATCCAATTTTCTTTCTGACATATAGCAAGCTTTTTATTTGTTTCAATACTCCTGTGACTTTGTTTCAGCCTAGAAATACTCAATATCTCACAAAATGTAGGCTGACAAGGAATACAACCCTCTATATATGGCCTCATTCTATATAACGTATAGACATTGCCTCATTCTATATAATGTATAGACATTTATCCACGTGGTTTTCTCTGCTACTATTCTTCCTTTTAAAATTGTGCTTACTTCAATTTCAGACTCGTGTTCTTATGAGGAACTTACTTTTATGAATAAGCTTCTAGAAATTTGGAAAGTCCACTAACAATAAAACAAAAAAAAGTATAATTTCTTTTAAAATGGCTGCCTGTGACTGAGTACCACCTTATTATATCATTATTTGAAGAATCATCAAATATTCCAAAAAGCATTCAAAGTCCCACAAGAGACCCCTACATTTCAGCCTCCTTGGACACCCTTAAAAGGAAACATATATAAGTAAGCAAGTGAAAAGAAAAATGCCGCTTCAGAGAACCCTGTGAGTCCACACGTGCATTTATGGTTTAACCATCTGCTTATCCAAACATCCAGGAGGCCCTTTGTGAGCTCAATAACCCTGGTCCTGAGTGGATGATCCCATGGTGAGCAAAGTCGATTTCTGTGGGCTTGCTGATTTCCAAAACAAGAGAAAATAATCAAAAGAAAAGGACTGACTACCACTGAAGAACTAATAATTCAGAAAGCTTAAAAATTTTGAGCAGGGCTTCCCTGGTGGCGCAGTGGTTGGGGGTCCTCCTGCCGATGCAGGGGACGCGGGTTCGTGCCCCGGTCCGGGGGGTTCCCGCATGCCGCGGAGCGGCTGGGCTTGTGAGCCATGGCTGCTGGGCCTGCGCGTCCGGAGCCTGTGCTCCACAACGGGAGAGGCCATGGCAGTGGGGGGCCTGCGTACCACAAAAAAAAAAAAAAATTTGAGCACATTTTACCTTTTTTCCTTTGTTCATTCTGGTCCTGAGAAAATCTTAAAGATAATTGGAAATATTTTTGATAGTTAAATTATGAGTTGAAATGCCACAGCCAAAAGCAGCTTTCTGCTGAAGCCATGTTCCCCAGCCTGGCAGCCTGCTGGTCTGTGTTTGTTTTTGTTTTTGTTTTGGTTACTCAATCAAGTAATAGATTAGAGTCGTTTTCATAAAAGTTTACTTTTTGTAAAATAATGATGATATAGCATTATCATCTGGGATATTATGACAAGTAATTAGTGCCCTATGAACTTGAGTAACACAGTATGATCTTTCTTTTGGTGAAATCTGTGTAACACTTAAATAATATTCACCTGAAATGTCCAAACCTGTTTCTGAAATAAATAGATTTTCCTCTTCATCTAGAAGGAATTTCTGTGATGGAACTGGACAGGAAGTCCCTGCTTCCCCCAAGAATGTGCTATGTTATATTATGTGAATATGATAAATATATTGTAATCTACAGTATTTCTAATTCTGAGTTTATTGGGTTATCAAGAAACCTATGTGGGAGACAAGCAGGTATAATTTACTGTCATGTTGGTGGACTTCCCAGAAACTATAAAAGTTTATGACTCTGGTGATTGGGTATTACACCCTCTCCGAAGTCAAGTTGCTCCCAGTTCTGTTATTTTAACCAAATGTCAGCTGATAGATCATTGATTTTCAACATGGAAACTTGGAATGAATTAAAAACAATGGAGGGTCCTTGCCATAACAAAGTCCTCCTGCCTCCTCCGAGCTCTTTATGTGAGTCAGAATTCACTGCACTTAAAGGAATTAGATTGAGAAATATGAAAAGAGTCAATACTGAACCCTGTCTTATTCCAGCAGTGAGTCATATTTATTTACAGGTACAGTAACTAACTGAAAAATAAGCTCCAGCCCTTCCATCTTATCACAAGGTGCATTTTCAGTGAGTTTTACTTTTGTTTCATGTTTGCCTTGTACGCTTCACTACTGGATTAGTGGAGCTTGACATAAGTTTTTAAATAGAAACCTCTCAACCTGCAAAGAAGAGAGACAGACTGTACTTTAGGACAGGTTCCCCAAGGATTGAGCCCTGGGCTCCCTTCCCTACCAACACTGCTGCACAGATACCAGGGAGAAGAAAGAAAAGATCACTACTAACATGACCACAAAGTACCACACTTTACATTCTAGTAGAGAGGCATCATTCATTCATTTTGGAAAAGGAATGTTTAATTGGGGTAGTAGGTATACTCTGATGGCTTCTCTGCCAACCTCGTTAATGGGAGACTGGCTGTTAGTAAAGGACCACCACTCACCTGGAGGCAAGGTATGAAAACTTGGGGCAAAATATCTAAGTGGACACAAAAATATCTGCTGTCCTGAGTAGCTATAAGAAAATATCATAGACTGGTGGCTTTAATAACAAACTGTTTTTTCTCACATTTCTAGAGGCTGGGAAGTCCCAGATAAAGGCAGATCTGGTGTATGGTGAAAGAGTCCACTTCCTTGTTCATAGACAGTCACTTTCTCATGGAGTCCTCACAAAGAGGGGAGAGAGACAAATACCATACAAAATCACTTACATGTGGAATCTAAACTATGACACAAATGAACCTATGTGTGAAACAGAAACAGACTTCCAGACATAGAGAACAGACTTGTGGCTGCCAAGGGAGAGGGGTTAGGGAAGGGATGGAGTGGGGGGTTGGGTTAGCAGATGTAACCTATTATATATAGAATGGATAAACAACAAGGTCCTACTGTATAGCACAGGGAACTATATTCAATATGTGATGATAAACCATAATGGAAAAGAATATAAAAAAAGAATGTGTATATATACGTATAACTGAAACACTTGGCTGTATAGCAGAAATTAACACATTATAAATCAACTATACTTAAAAAACAGTGGGGGGAGAGAGAACTCCTGTCTATTTCCCTTTTTCTAGGGCACTAATCGCTTCATGAGGATCCCACTCTGATGATTTAATCTAACCCTAACTACTTCCTAAAGAATATCATCACATTGGGGGTTTAGGACTTCAACATACAAATTTGGGGAGAGGGAGGAGCAATTCAGTCCATAGCTCCTGCCAATATAAACCATAGAGAGATAAGCGTCACAATCTCTGAGTTTCTGCAGCAGTGTGTCTTGGGGAAAGTGGAGCACATCCTTTCATCTTGGATGGCCCCATGAGCCTAGGTAGTTCCATGCTCTTTCCTTCCTCAAAGTCCGTCTGGGCTACAAGCTGATGAAGAATTTTTCTCCCGTAGGTTCCACATTCACAACTGAACACCCAAACATTTCAGCCACATCTGGTTCTATGGATATTCTCCACACATGCCAACTTCCCACACTGATTCTTTCTCTGTAGCATGGAGGCTTAACAAGAACATGTGTTCTCCCTACTGTGTTTACCAATTTTGTTATTTTCACAATGCAATTCACCCTCAAGCCTGTGGGATCCCTTTGTTAACTCTGGGTCACTGGAGATGTGGACTGAGGGGGGAATCAGTCTTTACTGCTTAAGGTGAAGAAGAGAATAAATATAGATGAAAATTACTTTTAAAAAATCTCTTAGGAAGTAAATCAGACTAATGCATGCAAGACACAAATACACTGTTGTCAGTTTGAGAAACAGGGAGAGTGGTGGAGGATTTCATCCACACTTTTTTCAATGTATCTACCAGGAGAGGACACCTTTCAAGTGCCAGCTGCTCGTGAGCTAGCACTCTGCTTCCCAGACAGTGTGGAGTCGTGTTTATTGTCAAGGTGTGCACAGTCCGTGAGCATTTAGCACACACACTAATCACAGCTTCGTGTCTCCAGTATTGCAAAACACTTCCAAGTCAACGTGGTTTCCAACTGAAAACAACTTACTGTGTCATTTGTTTCATTACTCCCTGTTGTCAGAGGGTCCTTTCCTAAACTCCAAGAAAGAGGCACTGGTGCTAGATAGAAATACCAAGATGAGAGAAGAGGAGAAGAAGACCGAGGAAATGCAATTTTTAGGGAAAAGGGGTTTATTTTAAGGTAGGATAAATTCAGACAAAGGAAAGCAGCATTTCTAAGGTAAATTTCCACTACTTCCTTCCATGAGTGTTACAAATACACCAGGAATTACAACATGGCATGTACTCAAGCACAGGTTGTTTCTGATTCTTTCCAAATAATGTGTGAACAATTTTGATCAGTAGGTTTAATTCAAGCAGCCAAACCAGTCACGAATATGGACAGAGCATCACACACAGGCACCGATCATCATCACTGGCTTGGGAGAGATCAGTTTTAGGTGTGTTGGAGCTGGTAGGGAAGAAGGGTAAGTGTGACTTAAGAAGACTCACTCCTTCATTCATTCATTTGATAAATACTGCTGGTTCTTTTTCACCCACTCATAGGCTCTACCAATGTGTGCCAAGTAGTAGCAGACAGACCTGGTTGGCACAAAGGTGGTGCTCAGAAAACACTTGCTCCTGATGACAAATTGAAATTATAAGGGAGTAGACATAGCCCAGGCATACTAAAGTGGAGTCAGGCAGCCATGGAGAATCTGGTCTCAGATATTTCCCTGCACTGTGTGAACTTAAATTTTCTCTGAAATGTATCAAAATGTATTAAACTCTATCAAACAAATACCAGGCATATTTGGAACAACATCTGCCAGCTGCAACTTTATGGTTTTGAGGTTGTTCCCCTTTTAACTCTGCAACCATTTGAGATCCCAACCAATCCTTGTTTAACAGACCCCCCTGCTTCTTGCCAGCTCCAAGTATAATTATCAACAAACAACTTATGGAACTATCTGTGATCTTGCAGTTTTTGCGTTCAGAAGCTTCCTCAATTTTGTAGTCCAGCTACAAAATGTTCTTGAATCCAAGTTTTCTGAGCTGAAGTCCTAACAAACCCCAAACCAACACCTCTTTATTTCCATCTAGTGTCTATTTCTGAAATCTGGGTGAACACTCCACACGAATGTAATATTCGTGCTTGACTGTGCTGAGTGATGGGCACTTGTACTTTGAGTGCAGATCTTCTCACGTAACGGGAGAAGACAGAGCCTCACTGGCCGGCAGGAGAAAGGCTGCTCTCAGAATCCGGAGACCCATGGTCCCCACAGTGAAGGAGACAAGGGCTGCCTAAGAGTAAGCGTGTCTAACTGAGCTGTTAGAAGACCCCATCTCTGGCTTAGCTCCAGCCTGCAGGGCATCAGCCTCTTTGAGCCTTTAGTTAGAAGCTGCATCAGCAACCCTCAAAAAAGCTAGTGCAACACTTTCCAACAAAGGAACAGGAACCAACATACGCTTGGGCTTTTTCTGAAAGTAGAGAAAATTTTAAAAGCCAAATTCAAGTAAGTTAAGACCTAAAACCCACTTTTCGAAGTAAGAGAATTCTTGGCATTAAAACAAAAGGAAGACATCACAGGGAAAAAAGATTGATCTATTTGGTTACATGAAATTTAACAAATTCTCTAAGTTAGGAAATAACTAAGTTTGGAAATTTAACACAAAGTTAAATTATAACATATGGGGGGAATATCTGTAATAGCTGAGAAAGGGGTGTATAAAAACAGCATTCCAATCAATTAAAAATTATAATGATCCTAATATATAAATGAGCAAAAAAAAGACAAATCACAAAATCTGAACTAGAAATGGCAAATGTATATAAAAATATTGTCTCAAAAGAGTAAATATAATTAAAACTATAAAGCAAGTGTGTTTTTTCTTTCACCAATAAGAGTGAAAAGACACAAGACACCCACAGGATTCAGTACCAGCGATGAGTGCTCATGAACATTGTAGTAAAAAGGAGTAAACTGAACAGTTTATTTACATTCATTGAAAATAAAAGAAAAAATATTTATCCTGGTTAAAAAAAAAAGGGAATAAACTGAAAAGTATAACTTCACTAAAAAGGAATTTGATAATGTACTTCAAGAGTTCTAAGAAGGTTTAGATACTTTGACCCGGTAGTTCTAATTCTAGGAGTGTGTAACAAAGGAATAGTGTGAACTTTGAATAACGCATAAGAGTTATTTATGCTAAAAAACTGGAAACAAACTTGTGCAAAATAGGAAAATATTAAGTAAATTATGAAACACTAATAAGATGGAATATTTAAGATGTTTAATGTTTGTGTGGAGTATTTCGATGACATGAGAAATTATTATGGCAGAGTGTTAAAAAGAAAGAATAAAATTGCAAATAGAGTAAATGTCAACTTTGAAAATAAAAAGGAAATAAAGCTTGAAGTAAATATTTTTAAATGGCATAATACACTGATGTTAATTTCCTAGTTATAACAAGTGTAACAGAGTTATGTAAGTTGTTAACGTCAGGGGAAACTGGGTGAAGGGTACACAGGAACTTTCAGTACCATCTTTGCTACATTTCTGTAAGTCTAAAATTATTCTAAAATAAAAAGTTCATTTAAAAAATATTACTATGTATGGATGGCACTTGGGAAAGGAAAATTGCAGTGAATTATTTTCTTTATTTCATATTCCCATCCTTTTGAAATTTTAATGTAAGACTAAGTATTCATAATAAGAAAAAAAAAAAAGAATCTCTTTTTTAAAGACTCAGATTTAAAATCCCCAAGGCATCATTTATTGGTGGTGGAGAGACAGAAAAGTGTACTGACTTATATACACTCCCACACAATGCAAAAATGGAGTGAGGATGAGGAAATTCAGAATCCATAATGACAGGACACCTGAATGCCTCCTGTCCATGAGACTCTGAGGGAACACAGTGGTGATTTAGTTGTATCATTTCCCCAACATGGGGCAGAGATCACCAAGGCTTTATAAACACATAATAAGGGTGAACCCCACCATTACCTTGGGGGCTCATTGGGGAGAGGCCTCTGACCAGCCTCGCCTGCGGGAACATAATGTGAATGGATGGAGAGTCTGAATCCAGAAATGTCTCCAAAGAAATGGTTTATTTCAGACACTCACTGAGCAAACAAACTTCCCCAGGAAGTGCACTCTTTAAAAATAATTAAGAATGGGCCAGAATTAACATATCTATATGTGCTAAGTGCTTCTAAAGGGCAAAAATATTTGAATTCTAGTTCAATACACTATTCCTGTTGTGATATTGATTACACGGTTAATTTCCTTCACCATGTTCCTTGATGCAAAGTGTCACAGTTTCCAAGGAGTCAAGGTCAGAATTAATGAATGTTTATGGGTGACTAAGTGCTCCAACTTTACTTGTGAGGAGTGTTTGAGATCTTCCAAGAAAGTCAGTTGGACACTCAATGACATTTTTCACTTATATTTTTACTAGTGCATTTTTGCCTCTCTAGGCTGTGCCTGTGGAATAGAATCATCAGCCATCATGACTTATCCCCACCCCCACCCCCTTTTTTAGGTCTTTTTTTTTCTACCAACTTTACTGAGATATAATGGACATACAGCAGTATATAAGCTTAAGGTGTACAGCATAATGATTTGACTTACATGCATCACGAAGTGATTACCACACAGTAAGTTTAGTGAACACCTGTGCTCTCATATAGACACATAATTAAAGAAATAGAAAAAAATTTTCTTCCTTGTGATGAGAACTCTTAGGATTTACTCTCCTAACAACTTTTATGTATCACATAGAGCAGTGTTAATTATATTTGTCACATGTACGTTACACATGCGGTGCTTATTTATCTTATAAATGGAAGTTTGTACCTTCTGACCACCCTCATCGATTTTCCCCTCCCCCAACCCCCTCCTCTGGTAACCACAAATCTCATCTCTTTCTCTTTGAATTTGTTTGTTTTTGAAGGATAACTGACCTACAACACTACGTTAGTTCCTGTTGCACAGCATAAGGATTAGATATTTCTATACATTCCAAACTAATCACCACAATACGTCAAGTTACGATATGTCACCAGTTATTGACTATATTCCCCACACTGTGCATTTCATACCCAGGACTTATCTGTTTTGCAACTGGAAAGTTGTACCTCTTCATTTCCTTCACTTATTTCTTTCCTTTTTAATTCCAAGCTGTAATACTTGCTTGTTTTATGATCAGAACTCATGGTGGTCCCCAATTCATCTTGAGGTGGACGTGTCTTCACTGGCGAGCGTGTCAGGCACCATAGGTTTATGTTCCTGGGACTGTCCTGGTCTTGGCAAGGAAAACCCTACATCCCTCCCTGGGATATGAAAGTGCTGGGTTTTGGTGATGGGTGGTTGTAGAGGTTGGGGGGAAAGCTCAAAAAAGAAGGGTTGAAAGTAACACTGTGTTTGGTGTCAAATGGTTGTGGCAAAGATTATCTCCCAACCACTGGCCGATGTCGCCACCGTGATTTGCAGTTCAGGACAGTGGATGGTGTACTCCTGATCTGACCTAAATGTGCAGCCTGAGTGTTGTAATCCTGAGCATTACAATTCCTCTCCTTTGCATGTGGGTTCATTACTGTGCTTTGATAGTGCTAGTTTAATTTTTAACCTTATGAATAGTGTAAATATGTTTGCTACTTCTATTGAAGGTCCCCTACTAGATGTTTATATTTTATTATTTATCATACAATGACTCTCCTCTCAACCTCTAATTGAATCCAGCCACTCTTGACCCTCAGTCCCAACCAAAAGAGCCCAAAAGTGGATTAAAGCTACAAATGAGTAAATAAGGGCATAATAGCTATACCAATAAGATAAAATATAAAATGAAAATGGCACAAATATTCTCTTGTTTAAGAATAAACCCTCCTTACCTCCTGAGAAGGAATATGGGACTTAGCCCTTAACCTGTGGGAGCTGACACTATCTCTGGGTTAACAGTGTCTGAATTGAATTGAATTGAATTAATTGAAGGACACCCAACTGGTGTCAATGAATTGCTTGGTGGTGTGGAAAACACACACACACACACACACACATACACACACACATTTAAAGGCTGAGCTATAGGTGGAATTATTGACTTGAATACTCAACCCTCTTTATGGCCATGCCCTTTCCCATTTAATTTTCCAATTCCACTCATAAAATATGGAGTGCGTTTCCCCATTCATCAATGGTGGGTTCAGCCAGGTGACTGACTTGCTTTGGTTCCTTCTAGGTCCGGACTCAAGTGGTCCCCCATTTTCCACTTGCCCTCCTGTGTCTCTGCGATTGCCAGGTGAAGAGCATGCCCAGATTAGCCCTTACTCTGAAGATGTCAGATTCTTGGAGGAGATCTTGATGCAACTTACAAGTTGTCAAGCAGAGCTAAGCCTGACCTAAATGTGCAGACCTCTGGCCAGTCTGCTGGTGTAGAGGACATGCACGCTTCTTATCTGCCTTGAGAGTTGATCCTCCAAAAGAATGATCTTCTGCATTATTTTGTCAGCAACAAACTGATGTAGGGTGGACTGTGCCGGTCTTCACCCAGATTTGCCCTCAGATTCTTCCTCATCTTTCCTCTGCTCTTCCTCTGTATTGCAGGGGGCTGGCTCCTACAGGCTGCCTTTCCCAGGCACACAGGTTTAGCTTCTAGATGGTTCTGACAGTAAAGGCACTGGTGGGATATTGAGAAGCATGAGGAAAGGAGAAGCTGGGGCCCTCTGGTTGCTCCTCCACTGCTCCAGGTCCTAGTGAAGAAGCCCACCAGTGGTGCCAGGTCCCAGCAGTGATCCTTGTCATTAGGAGCCCTCCCTCCTGCCTGGGCCCTGCGATCTGGGGCAGTAATCCCCGGTTACACATCTCTGGGTGGCCTCAGGGTTCCATCTGGTTTGTCACTTCCATGTGTATCCTATCCCTGTAATGACTCTTCCCTCTTTTTCTTGGCATGCTTACAGAATTTATTTTATTGGTGTCATGCTATATGTTGGGTTTTTGCTTTGTTTTTGTTTTTGTTCTGCTATTATATACAATATTGCTGTCTTCCCCACACAACTTAAAGTTCCTCTGTTTTAAAGCTGAGTTGGTTTCTGTTTCCTAGTTAGGCCCTCGTTAGGCAGGGTGTGGTGATCCCTGGAGAGAAAGAAAAAATAAGGTGCATTATGACAAGCCCAGGTAATTTAGAAAGATAGCCTCACAATAGGAAAGGAATTGAATTGAGACACTGTCACCTCAGCCTGATACCCAGAATAGGAATTCCCTTGCAGCCTCTAAGAGGGCCATCAAATGTGACCTGGGTCTTCATGGGGACAGAACACTCAGTGCTTGTGGAAGCAGCGCATTTTCTGGTTTTGCTCTCTCAGTACGTGGTGAGGTCTTCCTTATAACAGCCAAACCCTTCCCCCTCCTCGCTGCTCTTCACAGATTTACAGCAGGTAGTTTTGCACTTTCCCTTCTCCTCCCTGCCCCACTATCTTTTTTCTTCCCCAACTTTTTATGCAAAGCTTACAGACCTCCAGCATCATGGTGCAAGGAGAATCTGGGAGCATTGCTTAAATGGTTCTTAAGGCCATCTTCCCCTGCTGATGGACTGGTGCAGATTTCAGGGGCCAAGACTTACCTTGACTGGAATACCTTCATTGGCTGGAGTCTGAGGTTGCATTAACCTTTGATGCAGCCACATTGGCCCACTGGTTTATATGTAAGTATTCAGTCCAGTAAAACACCTAGCAGCTTTGGGAAGCCATGAGAGCTTGTCACATGGAACACTCAGTGAAAAGTCTCCAGATTGTTCTCCAGCCAGATACTTCTCCAGCAAAGATGGGTTTATTTGGGATCCACAGAAAACCACAATTCAGGTTCTGTAACCATGGTAAACCATGTACAAGTCCCCATGCAGCAAAGGAAGGATAACAATTTTATAGAGAGGAAAAGGAATATAAGCAAAGAGTTCATGGCTTTTCATTAGCTGAGTCCTTGCCAGGAAGGAAGAGGAGTCTTTCTTCTTCCTGTTAAGTTCTGCTAGCCTCACTGGGCATGAGGACGTCCCCTTCTGGTCTCCCAATTCTGTTGTGTTTTTTTTGCGGTACGCGGGCCTCTCACTGCTGTGGCCTCTCCCGTTGCGGAGCACAGGCTCTGGACGCGCAGGCTCAGAGGCCATGGCTCACGGGCCCAGCCGCTCCACGGCATGTGGGATCTTCCCGGACAGGGGCACAAACCCGCGTCCCCTGCATTGGTATGCGGACTCTCAACCACTGCGCCACTAGGGAAGCCCCGGAAATTCCATTTTTAGTGCTCTAGTTTCCCTATCTTTTATACAGATGATGATGATGATAATAATAATAATGTAGAGCTCTTATTTCCAAAACCACTTGGAGAAAATGATATTTGCAATTTTTAAGAAATATTATAGAGTTATTATAAATTATTTGGTTGCAACACAAAAATATGCAATGTCACCTCAAAAATCAATATTTTACTCAGTTTATGCAAAAAAAAAAAAATACCCAAAATCCTAATGCATTTCTATAACGCTCCCAGTTGAAAACAAAATCATTTTTAAAAGGACTGCCAATTCATTCATAACTAAAAACTTGACTCATCTTAGCACATGATTTGGTTTCTCCCAGTTAGTTTTTGAGAAAGATTAGATGACAGGTGTTCAACCAGGACTTTTTGTACTACTTTTTGGATGATTAATGGGACTTGGCACAAGAATGGGGATTTAGAAAAGAAGTAGGAGATGCTTTGTTGAACAGACATGGAACTTCATTGTACCAGAATATAGGTATCATTTCAGAGAGGAATCTCTCCCTGAGAAAACAATTCCATGAAAAATAAAACCATTCAGGGCTTCCGTGGTGGTGCAGTGGTTGAGAGTCCGCCTGCCGATGCAGGGGACGTGGGTTCGTGCCTCGGTCCAGGAAGATCCCACATGCCGCGGAGCAGCTGGGCCCGTGAGCCATGGCCGCTGAGCCTGTGCGTCCGGAGCCTGTGCTCCGCAATGGGAGAGGCCACAACAGTGAGAGGCCCGTGTACAGCAAAAAAATAATAATAATAAAATAAAACCATTCAGGAAAACAAAATCCGAAGGCAGTAAAAGAAAGGGAAGTTGGCATACCTACCCCTGAAATTTTAGTTAAAATAATGTCAGCTGTAAAGCCAGGGTGAAGTGGGCTGACTGGAGATTGCTGAGACCAAATGGTAAAACAAAAGCTTAAACTGAAAAGACTCTAGTCAATATAAGAATGAATTAACCATTTTCTACATGCTAAAATTGTGCAGAAAGTCTTTTAAGCTTTTAGAAGATAATTTGTTCTGACCCTATTAGAGGCCATGGCAGTACTGCCCAGACTAAGATTGAGTCATAGAGAATTCAGAGGAAAGAAAGATTAATATAAGCTCATTAGACTGTCAACCTAAATAAAGAGGTAAACTGAGGCAAGCTCATATGACCAGAAATTGAGTTTTTTCTACACTAGCAGAAGAATTACAATTCAGGAAATGCATGCATTAGTGCTACGGGTGACTCCATTGAGGGCTTGGGGTCAGCTGTATTTATGGGCAAGAAGTGCAAAGAGGGGAAAGTCCAGTCAGAGTCCAAGCGGTAAGTGCATTGGCTTGAGGATGAGGAGAGATTCTTGACGAATGTTCAGTGGTCAAGAGATAAGTCTAGGTTTTCTGTAAATCAGGCATTTATAGGAAATCAGTCTCTCCATTCTTAAGGTTCATTCTTCTGACAGTGCATGCATGTGGTTCTCCATTTCACATTCTCCAGTTCCATTTCAGATTGAAATCCTTTTACATATCTAAAGGAGAGGTCTAACGCCTTGGACCCCTGGTTTTTCTACAGCTTATGTTTGGGGGAATCAAGTCCATCCATCCTCTCAAATTCACTTGGCTCATGTCCCAACACCTGACCGGTCAGCCCCCTCTCCTATACCTTTAACAGAAGCTACCACTTCAGGGAACACTGACCCTACCACCCACTTTCTAGCAGTCTTTCCACTGCCTCGAGATCCTATTCCTTACAGGATGACCCGGGTCCCAATTGACACTAGACTCATGGAGAAGCACCTGGACCAGGAAGTGTCACAGGCCAGTAGGACAGCACTCAACCCCTTCTTCAGAGGAGGTCCTGCCATCCAGTGCCCCAGGCACAACTCAGGTGAATGAAGCGAGAGCAGGTCCACCTTGGCTCAGAAGCTCCAGCCCCACAGGAGCCCAGCTCTCTCCTACCATCCCCACAGGCCTGGCTGCCTTGCTTCCTACCAGGGACAGTCCCAGTCACCCTAGTCAGGGAACCACAGCTTCCCACCAGACATGCCCATGCAGTCATGCAACCCCAAAGCCAGATGCAATTTACCAGTCAGGGTTATTTCACCATAATTGGTGCTGCCTGGTGGCACAGGTGGTAACCCCCTTTCTCAGGGTTCAGGGAAGCAAAACTAGAAAGTCAGCCTGAGGTCCAATGTGCCCTCCAAGGAGAGGATTTTGCCAACCCTCCACCCACAGGGTTACCTGGTATTTTGATCACAGTGGTTGGTTTGGTTTTGGAGAATAAAATAATGGAGATGAGCCACATGTTTGCCTGAACTGGGATGCACTGTTTTCTTCTCTTCCACATCAGTGCTTTTAATTCAGCATTCTTTTAATTCATAGCTTCTTTGCACCTCTCCACATCCCACAACCAAACCCCCATAATCGAAGAAGTAAACCTGAAAAGACGATACTGGGCCAGGGAAGCACACAGACATCTCCGGGCGAGTTGGCACAGGTTGTGTATTCCAAACAAAAGGGGAGTGTGAGCAATTCAAATAAAGAATATAAATATGCAATGTCTGGAGGTCTGTTGAACAAATTGACACTAGTATTTATGTATATGGGAAGGTAAGAATATCTTTACCTTTCAACACTACTAATTGCTGTTTTGAATTTTCAACATGTATCTTTCTTTCACAATTCTGGAAGAAAAAAAAAAAAGCAGGTATTCATAATTTATGTTACCCTGCTGAGCCCAAGCAAGGAACTTTAAATGGGGAGGTGGTGGGATCCAGGTCTCCCAGGTCCTGCGTGATTGGTTTACAGGGAGGCAGGTGGAGCCCAGCTGAGTTCCCAGTATGAAAGCAGCAGACACTCCTTGGAACTAGAGAGGTCCCACCGCTTGATTCCTTGGGGGGCCTGCTGCCTCTGGTCCCCTGGAAACAGCTCAGGGCTCCTGGCACATTTGAAAGTCTTTGGCTCCCTCTTCTGGAAAATCTCTGCACAGCAACCATTTCCTTCGGTAAAAGCTGAACAGATCTCTGTTAACACAGACAGAAATCAAACACTGAATAATTGATGGCAATTCCAGCTCTGATATCCTTGGAAATGATTGCTTACTTCTCAAAGGACCAAACTCCAAGAAACAAGGAGTCCGAGCGCCTGGAGTGAGGACCGTTTCCTTTGGCTGCATCCCCCTCTCCATCGAGGTTCAGAGAATTTCCCACTGCTATCTCAATAAGAGATTAAAAACATTTTAAAACTAGTATTTCTAAATAGTATCATGCTATTAAGCTTCAGCCCAAACTTTGGAGCCCCATATCCATGTTTTGTTTTTGTCTACATAGAAGCCAAGGAGAGACAAAAAGTACCTGTCCTCACACGTGTTCACACAGCCCGGACTGCCGGCTCTGCTTGGGGCAGTGACATTGGGGTGATGCCCATATCAGGTCACAGTGAGATCCATCAGAGCACTAAGCCTTGGGATCGTGGAAAGTTGAATAATGACTCTTAGGTGTCCTAATCCCTGGGACGTGTGACTATGTTATCTTGGGTGGAAGGTGTGATTAAGTTAACGGTCTTTCAGGGAGTTGATCCTGCAGTACCTGGATTGGCTCCATGTAGGCATCAGGGTCCTTATAAGAGGAGCTAGAGGAGGATTGGACTACAGACAGAGGGAGCTCCGTGACGGAAGCAGAGCGACAGAGAGAAAGAGATTTGAAGATGCTGAGCTGCTGACCTTGAAAGGGGAAGGGGGCCGTGAGCAAAAGATGTGGGCAGGCTCTGGCAGCTAGGAAGCAGATTGTCCCCTGCAGCCTCCAGAGGGAGCACAGCCTTGTCAACCTATTTTCGACTCTGGCCTCCACACTATAAGAGGATAAATCTGTATGGTTTTAAGCTACTGGATTTGTGGTCATTTATTACAGCAGCAATCAGAAACTAATATAGGCATGAAAGGGTTAAATGATGGGCCCTGTCTAATGAAGGGAAGGAGCAGCTGCCTCCCCTTCTCCCCTCTCATGTGTCTCCTTGAAAGCATAACAGGCCCAGTAAGAGACCAACATCTCAAATTTATAGTTCAAGGTCAAAGGCCTGTAACCCTTGGAGCTGTAAACACACACACCTCCAAAATTAACTCAGTGGTCACTCATGAGGTATGCCAGCGATGTCACAAAGACAGCCACTTGTCTCTCAAGGAGATGAGAGAATTTTTCACTTTTTTTCTTCTGCTTTCGTGTACACATCTGCATGAAATTCTTGGCAGACTTTGTAATTGCTTAATAACAAACCCTCTCCCTGCATCTGTCTCTCTCTCTCTCTCTGCCGCCCACCCCTATACTGTACAGAGGATGCATCCTTTGTCATTGTCTTTCCCCAGCAAGGCCCCACAGCCAGACCATGTCAATCATTCCTAAAGTCATACATGGGCTGCCTGAGGCCCAAGCACCAGGTGACATCACTTTTGAATGCCCAGGTGACAAGATGGTGAGTGCCCTGGATGTTTCTGCTAGAACTCTGACCAGAGGATCAGGGGACCTCAGTGCCCTTCCAGGCTCTGCCAACCAAAGGAGCAGAACCTTGGGGAGTCCACTCCTTTGAGGGATCCCAGATTCCTAAACTGAGAGAGTTGGTCATGAGCTGGCCTCCAGGCTCCTGCAGTTTTCAGATCCTAACAGCAGAGGGTAGAGATGGAGCAAACACCTCTCTCTTTCCGGATGCTAGACTGTGACAGTTGTCACATGGCTCCAGTGACTGGACACATCTGTGCCAACAACCCACAGGCCAAGCCCAGAGCAGGGGCTGAAAGCCGAGGGGGCTGGTTATCACACGCGTGCACTGGTTCTGAAACCCTGGCTTGAAGTGTAGGGGGAAGGATGGAAGGCCCAGTGACAAGGCTGAGAAGAATCAGTACAGCTCACAGGCTTTCCTGATTTAGACAGGTGTGCAGTCGGGACTGTTGTCCTGCCCACAGGGCATCTTCATTCAAGAGCTCATCACAGGAAGTTCACTGTTCTCGCCAATGTTATTCACTGTCAGGTCAGTGAGTCTAATAACAGAGTTAATTTGGAGAAAACACTGTCATTTCAGCCTGTTGGAATCCTGAATGTGCAGGAATAAAATAGAAAGATAGTTCTATTGTTTGTTTGAGATAACAGCTTGGGAGGCAACTCACAAGAGAATGAACTGCAAAGTGTTTCTCGCTGGTGCTCATTTTCCTAACAAACATCCCCAAATTGCTATTGAAACACAGCTCAAACACCTCGATTCTAAGATAGTCTGAATATATATGTACATATAACTGAATCACTCTGCTGTACACCTGAAACTAACACAACACTGTAAATCAACTAGACTCCAATAAAATTAAAATATTAAAAAAAGAGCCCAGGTACAAATTGCCACGTCTCTCTCTGCCACCATGACTGTGGACGCATCTGCCAAGAGGGAGCCTCCATCTCACCCACGTTGGACATACAGTATCAGCAGAAATAAACTTGTGTTGTGTTGAGGCAGAAAAAAATAAATTCTAAGATATTCTATATTTACCTCACTCAACTTAAGGGAAAGAGCAGACCCAGTTGTGGTAATGCATCCCAACCTGAGGTATATTTATCTCTTTATTGTGCCTTTTCAGTGCACACATCCTTGACCATAAACCCAAGACTTGCACAAAGAAGATAAGCGAAGAGGTTTTTTTGAGAAAAAGAAGTCGGATTCTCAGAGACAGTTCTCCCATCATACAAGGTGGAAGGAAATCCACAGAATAATGAAAATTAAATACTATATCACTTTTAGTGCCATCTCATCCTATCCAAATCATCAGTTAAATGTAAATATTACTCCAAATTAATTTTTGCGTAGCATCCTATCCCATTTTATCCCACAGCCCATCCTATCCCACATCACTTCCTTCCTGTCATCATTTCTGTACACACAAATCTTTCTTTTTTTTTTTTTTTTTGCGATACGCGGGCCTCTCACTGTTGTGGCCTCTCGCGTCGCGGAGCACAGGCTCCGGATGCGCAGGCCCAACGCCCACGGCTCACAGGCCCAGCCACTCCGCGGCATGTGGGATCTTCCCGGACCGGGGCACGAACCCGTGTCCCCTGCATCGGCAGGCGGACTCTCAACCACTGCACCACAAGGGAAGCCTGAAAAGAAATTTTTTTTAAAGAAAATAATCTGTTCAGAGCAAAGGCTTTTTGAGTTCTGTATGACAACAGAACGATATTAACATGACAGAACTTTCAAAAGCCATTTTGACATGTAATTTTACCTCTCCTGATAGTCCACGTTATTCATTTTGTAATCAGCAACTGTCTAGACAAAGTAAACAAGTACATAAGCTTCATTGCTACATTTTTGGTAGCTGAGGAAAAGACAGCAATATATGTGGAAAAATCAAATGCTGCTTTAGGACAAAAATGGTCATTGTTTCCTGCTGTAACTACAACAGTAAGATTTATATATTTCTGTGTATATACATATATATAAACAGAAATTTGATTTTAGATAGTACATAATTCTTTTAATATAATTTTCATATACTGTTCATATACTTTAAATGTAATTTGAAACAACAAATATTAAGATTAAAAAAGAACAATGAATAACTCCTACTGGCATAACTGATTTTTAATTTTTTGTCTTGTGTGTTTTGGTCGTATTTACTGCTCTAGAGCTTTAACATGGACATATTCAAAGGAGCCTGTTGTTAGAGTCCCATCAGAACCTAGACCAGGTCTGCGCTGTGTAACACCGCCACCTTGTGGCCAAATAGCTCATTACACAGCAACCCCAAATTAAATTTATATTAAAGATACGATCTTTCAAAAAAATCATAAACAACAATTGAAGCAACTAGATATATACAACCTAAAAGCAAAGACACAGGGACTAGGATATTTACATGTTTTTCATGCATCAAATACATTTTAATATTTTGTGATGTGTGACTCTTTACATTCCTAAACATTCCATTTTCTGAAGTTAAATTCTGACAGGTTTTTAAAAGAACATTAACTAAGACACACAGAAAAATATCAGATACCTCTTAACCTCCCGACCAACTGTGCTTTCCCAGGACTCATGGAACGCTATGTGTGTGGTGTGTTTTAATCACTGTTTTTCTGTTTATAAAGTTATACATGTTCATTTCAGAAAATTTAGAAATTACAGAATTTTCTTGATACCAAAACCAGGCAAGGATGTCACAAAGAAAGAAAACTACAGGCCAATATCACTGATGAACATAGATGCAAAAATCCTCAACAAAATAATAGCAAACAGAATCCAACAGCATATTAAAAGGATCATACACCATGATCAAGTGGGGTTTATTCCAGGAATGTAAGGATTCTTCAATATACGCAAATCAATCAACGTGATACACCATATTAACAAGTTGAAGGAGAAAATTCATATGATGCTCTCAAAAGATGCAGAAAAAGGTTTTGAAAAAATTCAACACCCATCTATGATAAAAACCCTGCAGAAAGTAGGCATAGAGGGAACTTTCCTCAACATAATAAAGGCCATATATGACAAACCCACAGCCAACATCATCCTCAATGGTGAAAAACTGAAAGCATTTCCACTAAGATCAGGAACAAGATAAGGTTGCCCACTGTCACTGCTCTTATTCAACATAGTTTTGGAAGTTTTGGCCACAGCAATCAGAGAAGAAAAGGAAATAAAAGGAATCCAAACTGGAAAAGAAGAAGTAAAGCTGTCACTGTTTGCAGATGACACGATACTATACATAGAGAATCCTAAAGATGCTATGAGAAAACTACTAGAGCTAATCAATGAATTTGGTAAAGTTGCAGGATACAAAATTAATGCACAGAAATCTCTGGCATTCCTATACACTAATGATGAAAAATCTGAAAGTGAAATCAAGAAAACACTCCCATTTACCACTGCAACAAAAAGAATAAAATATCTAGGAATAAACCTACCTAAGGAGACAAAAGACCTGTGTGCAGAAAATTATAAGACACTGATGAAAGAAATTAAAGATGATACAAATAGATGGAGAGATATACCATGTTCTTGGATTGGAAGAATCAGCATTGTGAAAATGACTCTACTACACAAAGCAATCTACAGATTCAATGCAATCCCTATCAAACTACCACTGGCATTTTTCACAGTACTAGAACAAAAAATTTCACAATTTGTATGGAAATACAAAAGACCCTGAAGAGCCAAAGCAATCTTGAGAACGAAAAACGGAGCTGGAGGAATCAGGCTCCCTGACTTCAGACTATACTACAAAGCGACAGTAATCAAGACAGTATGGTACTGGCACAAAAACAGAAAGATAGATCAATGGAACAGGATAGAAAGCCCAGAGATAAATCCACACACATATGGTCACCTTATCTTTGATAAAGGTGGCAGGAATGTACAGTGGAGAAAGGACAGCCTCTTCAATAAGTGGTGCTGGGAAAACTGGACAGGTACATGTAAAAGTATGAGATTAGATCACTCCCTAACACTATACACAAAAATAAGCTCAAAATGGATTAAAGACCTAAATGTAAGGCCAGAAACTATCAAACTCTTAGAGGAAAACATAGGCAGGACACACTATGACATAAATCACAGCAAGATCCTTTTTGACCCACCTCCTAGAGAAATGGAAATAAAAACAAAAATAAACAAATGGGACCTAATGAAACTTCAAAGCTTTTACACAGCAAAGGAAACCATAAACAAGACCAAAAGACAACCCTCAGAATGGGAGAAAATATTTGCAAATGAAGCAACTGACAAAGGATTAATCTCCAAAACATACAAGCAGCTCATGCAGCTCAATATCAAAAAGACAAACAGCCCAATCCAAATATGGGCAGAAGACCTAAATAGACATTTCTCCAAAGAAGATATACACACTGCCAACAAACACATGAAAGAATGCTCAACATCATTAATCATTAGAGAAATGCAAATCAAAACTACAATGAGATATCATCTCACACCAGTCAGAATGGCCATCATCAAAAAATCTAGAAACAATAAATGCTGGAGAAAAGGAAACACTCTTGCACTGCTGGTGGGAATGTGAATTGGTACAGCCACTATGGAGAACTGTATGGAGGTTCCTTTAAAAACTACAAATAGAACTACCATATGACCCAGTAATCCCACTACTGGGCATATACCCTGAAAAAACCATAATTCAAAAAGAGTCATGTACCAAAATTCATTGCAGCTCTATTTACAATAGCCTGGAGATGGAAACAACCTAAGTGCCCATCGTCGGATGAATGGATAAAGAAGATGTGGCACATATATACAATGGAATATTACTCAGCCATAAAAAGAAACGAAATTGAGCTATTTGTAATGAGGTGGATAGACCTAGAGTCTGTCATACAAAGTGAAGTAAGTCAGAAAGAGAAAGACAAATACCATATGCTAACACATATATATGGAATTTAAGAAAAAAAAATGTCATGAAGAACCTAGGGGTAAGACAGGAATAAAGACTGTGTCCTACTAGACCTACTAGAGAATGGACTTCAGGATATGGGGAGGGGGAAGGGTAAGGTGCGACAAAGCAAGAGAGAGAGGCATGGACATATATACACTAACAAACGTAAGGTAGATAGCTAGTGGGAAGCAGCCACATAGCACAGGGAGATCAGCTCGGTGCTTTGTGACCTCCTGGAGGGGTGGGATAGGGAGGGTGGGAGGGAGGGAGACGCAAGAGGGAAGAGATATGGGAACATATGTATATGTATAACTGATTCACTTTGTTATAAAGCAGAAACTAACACACCATTGTAAAGCAATTATACTCCAATAAAGATGTTAAAAAAAAAAAAAGAAAGAAATTACAGAATTTTATTCCTCTGGTTCCAAATCCATTGGGAGCATTTCCTGTATTGGCGACGGTGGGAAGGGATGATTTCAGGATGCCCTGGACACTGGCTTTCCTCCTGCATGTGTGGGTCTCAGGCCCCAGCTGGGCAGAGGGGACTGGACATGCTCCCCTGACTTGGGCCCACCACAGCCTCCACACTACCCTGTTTCTTACCTCCTGCACCTGAGCCTGGACTGGGCTCCTAATAAATGAGGAGTGAGGGTGACTTCCATAGCACAGCGGAGAGGCTGATCCAAATTTAGCCATTGGCCCCAAACTCAGACACCTGGGTCTACACAGTCCTCGGAGAGAAAAGGCACAGACCACTAGCTGGCAAGAAGCTGAAATGGGATTCATTCACTCATTCAACAAATATTTGCTGAGTTCCAACCAAACTGTGTCTAAGATAGAGATGCATAAGATGGTTTGGGGCCTAGAGTTGTAATCACTAACGTGGTTCGATGATAATTAACCACAAGCCATCAGAGATAAAGTGAACACTAACATATGACAAAGCAAAAAGAAAAAGAAATATAAACACTGATTTATCTGTAAAAATAATGTTACTCAGTGATTTGTGACCTTACCATTTGAGTGTCTAATTGCCATGAAACATAGGAATTACTATGCACACCTACACTATTACCCATTCCAAATTTAATTTTGCTAAAAACACTGCACAATGAATATTCCATTCATGCCTACTCAGGCTTTACTGTGTCGAATTCAAGGGGTGTCATTGTCTTCCCCAAATTAAAAGAGAGCTAGAGCTGCCACCAGTGTTATTGCTATGAGCACAGGAAATAAAAACAAATGAGTAGCAGTCAAGAAAATAATATCTAATAGTAGATCTTAAGAGTTAAAATATTGTTTATGTCAAAGATGATGTTACGAGATCTACAAAGGTCATAGCCCCATGTGCCTTGGTAAACAGGTTGCCAACACTCTTTACACTGCTTAGGATTTCAAAAGCCATGTTTACAACCATTGCCTAGGCAACCTAAGATCTCGCGGAGACCAGCTCTTGAAGATGATGCAGGGAGGTCCCCAGCAAGTTCACACTGGCAGGAGAAATGATTTCCAGGTTTGGGGATTTCTGGGTCCAGCCACAGGCAGACTATGCAAACACATTCCCATGCTGAATAGCACCTAGATAACCACCTTTTAAACACACAGCTGAGCTAGAAAGAGAGCAATGAGCCACCCAGGCCAGGTGGCAAAGGGAGGTTAGAATGTGACCACTCACTCTAATGACCACACAACACTTCGCTGAGCACAAAATTCCTTCCAGTGGGGAGACAGAAAAGCAAATGAATAAGTACAGCACATAGATGTTGATGGTAAGTTCTACGAAGAAAACAAGGCAAGGAGGGCTGGATATGAAGTGAGGATTTGGAGTCAAAATAGAATGCTTGGCAAAAGTGGCTGAAAACTAACATTTGAGCCAAAACACAAAGGAAGTGAGGAAAGGGCGCAGTGGTGGCCTGCAGACTGTGCCTGGAAGGTCTCAGAGGGGATAAATGCTCAGGAGGGCTCCCAGGAGCAGGAAGGAGCCTGAGGCTTTGACAGCTGACGAGGGCGAAAGGCAGGGCACTGAGCTGGGGAGGCCAGGGGGCCAGGCCATGCTCCGCCTTGAAGATGCCTACAAGGACACAGGCTGTTCCCCAGTGAGGGTAGAGGCCCTGGAGGGCTCTCAGCAGAGCTTGTGACTTGGTTTATCAGGCTCACTGTGGCTGCCGTGAGAAAGGATGCAATCACCTTCTGATCACCCCATTGATAAGGGAGGGATTCCTGCCCTGGATGCGTGACACCCAGTACTGGACAGATGGGATGGTCAACAGGTTATTAGTCACATTGAAACTAATCAGGGCCCTCCCGGGTACAAAAGCCTTTCCCTGTCCCAGTTTCTTTTTTGTAGGAAGAAGGCTTCAGCCTCCTAGACCTTCTCTGAGTTCCAAAGGGCAGATCCAAACAGTTACTAATTAGGGGAGGGAGGGAAGAAACAAAGGAGGAGCTGTCGAGAAACAACAGTGCAGGATAAAGCAGGGTCCTGGTTCTTCCTCAAGGGGTATAGGTAACAATATATCTTTGAGTTCTTCTGCAGGAACTAAGACTCCCACCCAGGTGGAGGATGGTAACTTCAGGCTGAGCACAAAATTCTTGGAATATCACCCTATTACCTCACCACCAACCAAAGTCACACATCCTGCATCCCTCATCCCAAATTTTTCCTATAAAGACTCTTCCCCAAAACCATCAGGGAGTTAGGGTCTTTTGAACATGAGCAGACTGTTCTCCTTGCTTGGCCCAGCAATAAACCTTTCTCTTCTCCAAACTCCAATGTTTCCGTTTTTTTGGTCTTACTTTGCACCGGGCACATGAACTTGCATTTGACAACAACATGTACTCACAGCCCAGGAGAGGAGGACCCACAGGGTCACACAGGCGATGTGTTGGGACCAGAGGGGACCAGCAGGGACCCTGAGAGGTGAACTTTCTAGTAACAAAGAAGTGCCCACAGGAGGGTGGAAGGGCTTGTTGGAATAATGCTGTTGGCAGGCAGGGAACGGAAACTCACCTCTTGGGCATAAGCAGGTACCGTGCCTGTTCCCTGAGATGAAGATGGTTGTTTGACTACAGGACCTCATCTGTAGGAACACAATGGGGAGAGAAAGTGATGGTTAGGCTGTTTGAGTCCCCCACCCCAATTCCAGATGCCAAGGCAGCATCTAATATTGAACCTTGATAAAGGATCATCAAAAACATGAACTTTAGAGATGGTCCCCTTTGTAGGCAATTGAATGACCTATGAAAACATGTGGCATTGGTGTTAAGCGTCTGTGTGCCCAGGGGTTGTGAATGTAGACTAATTAATGCCTGAGGCAACAGCGACGCCCACCTAGGAGTCCATTCACCACCTTGTATAATAACTTAAACAGGAGTCTTTGAGGAGCCATTATGCCTCGCAGTTAAACCAGCTGCTGGGGCCTCAGCGGGAGTGGAAGCTCCATAGAATACCTTTGTCAAGAGCCAGCAATGATGCATCTTGAGAAACAAAAAGAGGACCTTGGTCCTATCAGAGTTCCCAAGGGGATAAGAACTGTCCTGGTGAGGCCATGAACTGTGGCCTTAGTCCATGTAGAGACATCTGTGACCTTGATTTATATCTGGGGCATCTGTGAGGCAACAGATTCCTGAGTTCTTTACCCCACAGGGACCAGTATTGCATGATGTCCCAAGAGTTTGTAAAAATGTGCAGATGGGACCAGTTGTTGGCCAGGGCATCCAGAGCTAAGATGACGCCTGAGGTTTGGCAAACTGTGTTGACCCTTGGGTCCCATGCTTTACCGGGGACATCCTGGCTGAGGGATGGGAAGCAGTAACCTTCCACCGCGGCACAGGTCCTGCCTCGATTGCTTTTCTCCCCTTCCTACCTGATCTACATGCGTATCTTTCTTACAGCCTTGTTTGTACAGGAATATTTCTGCAAGTTTCCAGTTAGTTTTCAGTGAGAAGTATTCGACAAGTAGATATAGTTTTAATGTGTTCATGTGAGGGAGGTGAGTTCCATGTCCTCGTACTCTGCTATCTTGATCAATCTCGACCTCTTTGGATTTTGTTCTGCTTTTTGAAACTGTAGGTTTGTGTCTTTAGGAAAATTTGGGACATTTTTGGCCATTGTTTCTTTGAATATTCTTCCAGTCTCACTCATTCTCTCACCTCCCCTTCTGAGACTCTGGTAATACGTATGTTAAGGTTTTTTTATAGTCTCAGAGGTCCCTGAGACTCTTCATTTTTTAACCCACTCTATTTTCTCTTTGTTGTCCAGATTGGATAAATTCTGTTGCTTTGTCCTAAAATTCACCGATTCTATCCTCTGTCTCCTTCACAGTACTACTGAGACCACCCAAAGACTTGTTGTTTTGTTTTTATTGCATTTTTATGTTCTGTAATTTCCATTTGATTCTTTATTGCAGCTTCTGTTTCTTTATGGACATTTTATATTTATAAATTTGCTTCAAGAGAATCCATAATTGCTTACTGAAGTGTTTTTGTGATGTCTGCTTTAAAATCTTTCTCAGATAATTCCAACATCTGATCCCTCTCCATGTGCATGTATATTGATTGACTTTTGTCATTCAAGTTGTGAATTTCATGGTTCTTAGTGTGACTAGTGACTTTCAGTTGTATCTTGGACACTTTGGGTATTATATTATGACACTGGATTCTATTTAATATCCTATTTTAGCAGGCAGACCATTTACTGAGGTGTAGCATGAGAGCCAGGCAAGTGTGTGATCAGCTTCCTGCAAGGACTTACTGACATCACCCTTGCAAAACTGGTGTGCTGACTCCCATTGTCTCGTTGCTGAAGGGTGGGCTAGAGTCCAGCTCCCTTCTGGCTCTACTGAAAACTTCCCAGTCAAGGAGGGGCACTGTCTCACACTACCTTGTTGCCTGCAATTTGGAGTATAAGCTCAGCTCCATACCAGGTCCTACTGAAACCAAGGTGGGTTATGCAGTCTGTTGACCAGTCTTCTTTTCACTACATGTCCCAACTTGTGGGTGCCTGGTGGGGGCAGATGCTCAGCTCCCCATTGAGCCCCACTGACACCAGATGGGGAAGGAGGACAGTGGAGTGCTGACTAGCCCTGCGATGGTCAATCTCATTGCAGCCATTGGGTCTGGGGCTTCAGTTCTCCCCTGCACTTTGTCCATATTGGGGGTGGGGGAAGGTGAAATTCTGACCAGCCTCAACTCACACCTTTCATGAAGTCCTCTGGTTTCTCAGGGTGGGTGGAAGCCCTCAGCTCTCTGGCTTTATGAAGGCTGGGGAATTAGAGCACTTCCTGCTTCTGCCAAGCTGGAGATGGAAGATGAGATGCCTATTTGGTCCCTGACACCATGGGTGGGGGAATCTAAGCACTGCCATCAGCTTCTGCAGAGCAGGAGTAAGGAGACTGAAAGGGCAGCTTATTGCCAAGCCCCACCAAAGACACATGGCAGTGGGAGAGGGTGTTTTTCCTGTTGATTTTTAAAGTGAATAGATCATGTATTGTCAAAAAGGTTTTCTGTTCTAGTAGGCACAATTTTCCTAGTCCTTTGGCTAGGAGAAACAGGCTTTTCTTGGAATTTATTTTTCCTATGCCTATTAGTGGTTCTGGGTAAGAGGCTTCTGTAGCAGTCTCTCTGGGGTACTGGGTACTGGGAAACAACAAGGAAACCAAGGTACGCACTGCCATGTCATTCCTCAAGGACCAAGATCCCTTTCTTCTTCCCACCTTTCAGAGCATTCCCATATGTGCTTGTTGTCTTATGGTCATGATTTTTTCAGTTTAAGAAGGAGGATCTGGGAGGAATGGGTAGTTCATTATTTTTTTTATTAATTTTTAAAATTTTGAGAAATTTTTTAAAGTTACAAACAATAATGTAATAAGCATATGCCCATATTCTCAAATGAATCAATTATAAACATTTTTCATATTTGTCCCATATTTTTGCTCTCTATTTTTTCATTTCCTTTTACTTCTTTTAATAGAGATATGGCTTAAATAGCACTAAAGGGCATGTATTTGAATATACAGCTGGATGAACTTTTCCATACGTACACTCCTGAAACGGAGCAGGACCCTATGGTCCTTCCTCCACCTCGCCATATCCTCAGCCTGCTTTTGTCTGTGAAAAAACTTTACCCAAGGAATAAGTTTAATCAGAGAAGTGGGAAAATGCAGAAACAAAGGAAAACTGTCAAAGGAGACAAAATAATAATAGTTTAGTCATGAAGCATAGTGAAGGACATTTAGTTCCTCCTTAAGGTCTCAGGTAATATTCTGAGCCATGTCCTGTGAGCTGTCTTATGGATACTGAAACCCCCACCAGGTAGAAGTTAACTACATAATGACCAGGCTGTAGCCATGACATAAGCTGCCACAATTCTGAGAATTGGCCTCAAAGAAATGGAAACAAATCAACCCTGGAACTGAAGATTAACTGTACCTAAAACAATCAAGATGATGCTGGTCAGACCACCAATGACCAACTTCAAGATGACTGTCAGAGATGACTGTGCTGTTTCTATATGTAGCCCCGTCCCTCTGTCTATAAAAGCTGTTTCCCACTGACTGTCAGTGACAGGGATTCAGCCTTTGGACAGGTGTCCACCCCCGGTTGCTGGCATCCAAAATAAAGCAAACTTTCCTTTCCACCAACCTTGCCTGTTTATTGGCTTTTGAGCAGCGAGAAGCTGGACCCCACTTTCCGTTACACTCTTATGTAATTTGCCACCCAGAGTGGAATGTGGAACTCTTCCTTCCCCAGGAATTTCTTTCATTCCCCTTTGCCATTAATAACTACCCCTCCCCTCCACAGTGGGAAGCACTCCTCTGACCTCTGTCACCATATACTAGGTGTGCCTACTTTTGGACATCATATTAATGGAATCATGTCTCATAGTTTTTCATTTTGTTTGGTTTTTGTGTTTCTGGCTCCTCTGTTTCAACATAATGTTTTTGAGATTCATCCACAGCGTTGTGGATCAGTAGTTCCTTTGATTGCTTAGTAGTACCTATTATTTGAATATTTCATGGCTTGTTTATTCATGCTCCTGTTAATGAAAATAATCTTCTGGAGGAGGCAATTAGAAGGCTTCTATCTAAAAAGATCTCCAAAGATCTTTCAGAGTCTTTATTTCCTATTTGGTCAGTTACTAAGCTTAGCTGTATACCACATCACTTTTCTTTCAAGAATTCCTATTTGTAACATGAGTGATATAAAATACTACTCATATATTCTTATTTATTAAGTCATAATTATGCATATATACCAAGATTGTCCTGTTTACTATTCCTTTCTCTCTTGTTTCCTCCTGAAATCTGATTTGATTTATATGTTATTTATTTTTGTGAGAAAACAGATTGCTGCCCCTCTCCCATTTCTTAATTGTATTTCTAACATGTGCCCAGGTGAGGCTGACACAACTGGTCAGAGGACCATTCTTTGAGAACCACTGCCCTAGATACAGACTGTTACCCAGGTGATGCTGAGACCACATGCTAAAGGCCTACTTCACCAAGGAGAGAGCAGTAAAACCAGCTGGGAGAAGTATGCAGGGAACTCGGAGAGCAAGAGCTTCAGAGAAGATGGATTTCCTAGTGCCCTCCCTCTCTCATCACACCCCTCACCATCTCACTTCCTTCTTTTTTTATTTTAATTTTTATTGGAGTATAGTTGATTTACAATGTTGTATTAGTTTTAGGTGTACAGCAAGGTAAATCAGTTATAAATATACATATATCCACTCTTTTTTTTTAGATTCTTTTCCCATTTAGGCCGTTACAGAGTATTCAGTAGAGTTCCCTGTGCTCTACAACAGGTTCTTATTAGTTATCTATTTTATATATAGTAGAGTGTATGTGTCAATCCCAATCTCCCCATTTATCCCTTCCCCCCCTTACCGCTGGTAACCATAAGTTTGTTTTCTACATCTGTGACTCCTGTTTTGCAAATAAGTTCACTTGTACCCTTTTTTTTAGATTGCACATATAAGCTATATCATATGATATTTGTCTTTCTCACTTCCTTCTTTGATGTGAAGAGTCAAAGAAGCTTCTCCCCTTCCTTGCCTGTCCAGAGAAACCTCTGAAAATCCTCCAACCCAGAAATATAGGCATTGCAGAGCAGTCAGAAAATCCTAACACCAGCATTATCAAATGCACATAGGAAGTCTCAAGAGTATACAGATAATGAGAAAAAAAGAAAAAAGAAAAACCGCTTAAACTGGTGGAGGATATCATGTAAATACTTCTTAATTTCCTTGCCTCAAAGGAATGAGATTCAAATATAAGGAATTTTATTATTATTTCATTTATTATTATTCATTCATGATTATGAATTTACTATTAAACTAAAACCCCAATTGGCTGTTCCTGTCACAAAAATCTCTCAAAATAAAATACTTTTCAACAGATAAGACATAAAACAGATTTGAATTATTAATGTTAATATTTTTAGTAAAGATGAAACCAGGAATTTTTCATAGAAAAAAAATCAGAAGCAACCAGACTAGTTATTGCATACATAAAAATACCTCGCCATAAAATACATGTCTGGAAACTAGTGCATTTTTCAGTCCTCAGGCATGAGAACAGGCCAGTCTCAGGTGGGGCTGTCTCCAGCACCACTTCTCTAATGGTGAAAAAGGGAACGAACATAAGACAGTCATTGGAGAAATGTCTATTTAGGGCTTCCACCCATTTTTGGATTGGTTTTGTTCGTTATTGAGCTTCATGAGCTGCTTATATAATTTTGGAGATTAATCCTTTGTCAGTTGCTTTGTTTGCAAATATTTTCTCCTATTCTGAGCATTGTCTTTTTGTCTTGTTTATGGCTTCCTTTGTTGTGCAAAAGCTTTTAAGTTTCATTAGGTCCCGTTTGTTTGTTTTTATTTCCATTACTCTAGGAGGTGGGTCAAAAAGGATCTTGCTGTGATTTATGTCATAGAGTGTTCTGCCTAAGTTTTCCTCTAAGAGTTTTATAATGTCTAGCCTTTCATTTAGGTCTTTAATCCATTTTGAGTTTATTTTTGTGTATGGTGTTAGTGAGTGTTCTAATTTCATTCTTTTACATATAGCTGTCCAGTTTTCCCAGCACCACTTATTGAAGAGGCTGCCTTTTCTCCATTGTATATTCTTGCCTCCTTTGTCAAAGATAAGGTGACTATATGTATGTGAGTTTATCTCTGGTCTTTTCATCCTGTTCCATTGATCTATATTTCTGTTTTTGTGTCAGTACCATACTGTCTTGATTACTGTAGCTTTGTAGTATAGTCTGAATTCAGGGAGCCTGATTCCTCCAGCTCTGTCTTTCTTTCTAAAAAAAACATACAGATTGCAAACAAACACATGAAAAGATGCTCAGCATCACTAATCATCAGAGAAATGCAAATCAAGACCACAATGAGGTATCACTTCACACCAGTCAGAATGACCATCAAAAAATCTACAAACAGTAAGTACTGGAGAGGGTGTGGAGAAAAGGGAAGCCTCCTGCACTGTTGGTGGGAATGTAAATTAATACAGCCCCTATGGAGAACAGGATGGAGGTTCCTTATAAAACTAAAAATAGAACTACCATATGACCCAGCAATCCCACTACTGGCCATATACCCTAAGAAAACCATAATTCAAAAAGAGTCATGTACCACAGTGTTCATTGCAGCACTCTTTATAATAGCCAGGACATGGAAGCAACCTAAGTGTCCAACAACAGATGAATGTATAAAGAAGATGTGGCACATATTTACAATGCAATATTACTCAGCCATAAAAAGGAACGAAATTGAGTTATTTGTAATGAGGTGGACAGACTTTAGATCTGTCATACAGAGTGAAGTAAGTCAGAAAGAGGAAAATAAATACTGTATGCTAACACACATATATGGAATCTAAAAAAACATTTCTGAAGAACCTAGGGGAAGGACAGGAATAAAGACATAGATTTAGAGAACAGACTCGAGGACACAGTGGGGGAAGGGGAAGCTGGGGCGAAGTGAGAGAGCAGCATTGACATATATACAGTACCAAATATAAAATGGATGGCTAGTGGGAAGCTGTTGCATAGCACAGGGAGATCTGCTCGATGCTTTGTGGTGACCTAGAGGGGTGGGATAGGGAGGGTGGGAAGGAGATGCAAGAGGGAGGGGATATGGGGATAAATGTGTACATATAGCTGATTCACTTTGTTGTGCAGCAGAAACTAACACACCATTGTAAAGCAATTAAACTCCAATAAAGATGAAAAAACAAAAATTTTAAAAAGGAAACAGTCAATTTAGATGAATGCCTCATGAATTCTCATGTTTGAAATCAGAAGATCTTCAGCCTCATTTTCAAAAGTACTACTTTATTAAAAATTATTACTTTAGGTATTAATCAACAGAGATGCTACTGCAATCAACTTTAAGAGACAAAGACAAAATTGTACTGGTGACTTTTTCAAGGGCAACTGATAGGTATATCCAATTACAAATTTGGTGAATGGAGAGAATATTCAGTTATTCTGTGCTTCCCAGATACTTTTAAAAATTTAATTATCTTAAAGTTTTTGGTACAAATCACATGGCATTTAACAGCCACAGACATCAAAGAGGCTCTGCCCTATTATATATTTTTCATATAATTACGGCTCCTTTAAAAGAAACAGCACTGCTCTAGAGAAGTTTTTATTTGTAATCCAAAGAATATCAGCTTATTTTTCCACTTAGTTATAGAAATTACCACCAAGTAATAGGCAATAAGAGAATGAAAGTTCTTTTATAAAGTCAAAGGAAGTCATCTCCAGAGTCAGAGAGTAATCAATCCACATGCAGCTCAGTACTATTTATTCCTTTGCAAAATGCTTCAGTGACATACATTATGGTGTGTATACACGTGTTCTATATTTGCATTATGTGGAGGCTTAAGTACTGAATTTCAATTATTCCACATTCACAGAGAAATATATCCACGTATTACACTTCCATTCATACTCACTACATAAATGTTTTCTTTAAAGTTGCACAGAAAAATAAACATAACACTGCTGCAAACAGATGTCTCCACCTGAGTTTCACAGATTTATTTCTTTTTCTTCCAAATTACATCAAATATCACATGGTCCTCAAGTGGTCCCTCTGGACCACACGTGAGAGGGTGGTCATCATAGCCCCTTCAGTAGCATCCCTTTCCCTCTGGGAACCCGGAAGGAATAATGATGCTTGCTGCTGTGGTGTCGGACCATTTTCTTCTGTTGATTATCTGATGTTTTGGGAAATACCAGCTCATCTCCACCTATATGTATTTTAAAACAAAAAAAAACCAATGTCATTCTTTAAACTGTTAAAAAGCCTCACATCCAGTTTCTCATGTTAATTTCACAACTGTTAATTAACTGCACAAATATCATACTGCTCTGATTTTTTTTTTTTTTTTTTTTTTTTTTGCGGTATGCAGTCCTCTCACTGTTGTGGCCTCTCCCGTTGTGGAGCATAGGCTCCGGATGCGCAGGCTCAGCAGCCATGGCTCATGGGCCCAGCCGCTCCACTGCATATGGGATCCTCCCGGACCGGGGCACGAACCCGTGTCCCCTGCATTGGCAGGCAGACTCTCAACCACTGCGCCACCAGGGAAGCCCCCTGCTCTGATTTTTTAAAGTTAAAAATGGATGAATATGGCAAATTTCTCAAGAATTAAAACAGTATTAATGAACAGAATTTAATGTTCAATGTAAGCAACACTTAAAAATGAATTTATTGCGACTCTTATCTATAAAATGACATCATTTCACTGGAAGGAGAGGGCAATCATGTTGGTGTCTTTCCAGTTTGATTTGCCCTCACATTTCTATGCTATGTTTTTCTCCTATCAGATTTTTGTGGCTAAAGGGTATCAAAACTGTCTGTTATGCTTCAGGGGCAAGCATAAAAGGCCAGTCATTCTGTAAATGAAAACAATTACAATAATTGTAACTGAGCAAAGCATTTCTGAGGTCCACTGCTGGAGGAAGAGGTGCTGAGGTAAGAGTCATTATCTTATTCTTCTCTCCTGGAGGTAAGAGTCATTCTCTACTTGCTGCCTCCTCTGATCTTGGGGAAAGATGCACCTTCTTTAGACTCAAGACTTACTCTGTTTAAGTTATTAAAATCTAGAAGTCAACAAAATGTCACCCAGAAACACTCAAAACTGTATTAGACTACAAAAAGAAAATAAGAGAGCTTCTTATAGGTTAAATTGTGTCCCCCCAAAATATGTCATACTAACCCCCCCAGAGCATGTGAATGTGAACTTATTTGGAATTAAGATCTTCGCAGATGATCAAGTTAAGATGAAATCATTGGGGTGGGGGGCTAATCTGATTGTGTCCTTATAAAAAGAGGAAATTCATACACAGACATGCACAGTGAATATGCCACATGAAGATGAAAGCCGACATCAGGGGTGATATATGTAAAAGCCAAGGAACACACAGATTGCCAGCAAGTCACCAGAAGTTAGGAGAGAGTCCGGGAAAAGGATTTCTCTCACAGCCCTCAAAAGGAACCAACCCTGCTGACATCCTGATCTCGGACTTCTGGCCTCTAGGACTGTGAGACAATACATTTCTGTGGTTTAAGCTGTCCAGCCCTGTGGCACTTTTTAGCAGCCCTAGCAAACTAATTCTCTGCTACATTAAGTATTCCATGCTATGAATAAAATAAGAAAGAAAGATAAATGAATCCCTGTGGCTTTTCTCACATTCCAAATCTGCTAGAGTCTAAAATGTAAGCGGGAGAAGTTGGAGCAGCATGGTGGGGTGGGCCGCATCTGCTTCCCCTGTGTGCACTGCAGCTTGGAGCACATCTGGATGCACAGCCTGATGGGAAGTGAATGAATTTTCACAGTGAGCATTCAAATGGTAGATTAGTGTTTCCAGGTGCTTATGTCCAACCATCAGTCCTGCTTAAAAATAGCTGGAGTGTGCCACAAGTAAATGCTTTTATCTCTACTGCTATGCAAGGATGAAGGAGAACCACTTTGCCAGGAGAGCATCCCAGAACTGTGTGTAAAGGGCACAGGTGTCCATGTCAGACCCTCACTAGCTCTGTGACCTTGGACAGTCAGTTAGAGACATGATCTCTTAGAAGTACTTCTACTAAGAAGAAGTCATTTCTTACTTGTCTTCTTATTTCTGAAATATATTAATTTGATTGTCTCCAAAAGCAAAATATTTAGGAATCCTTCACTATTCAAGCGTTGACTCTAAAATAATAAAAAAAAAACAAGATTACCATTTCAGTGAATACTTTTTTAAAATTAAGTTATAAGACTATTTTCTTACATATAAAGAATTAAGAATAAATATATTCTACTTAAACTCCCCCCCCTCAGAATAATGTAGTCTCAAAAAAAGACCCCAAAAACATAAATTAAAGAAAATAAATGGTGTTACAAACTCATATTGATAAAATTTCAGAAACATGAATATCATAGATTAAAGAAATCTGAACACTAACTTAAATAGCAATATATTTCATTTTTATATTAACTTTTAAAACGTTATTAGTAACTAAAAAATTATCCTGAGAAGATTCATCTGCCTTGTGAATTCATTTTATCAAACAGTAAATGTGACTTGTTCACGTTTAGAACGCTGGAAAAGTGTATTTTAATATTTTATGTAGTGGGACCATTCTTAAAAAAGCTTTTCCCATTGCTTATATTGTTTAAAGTGAGGCAAAATCTCACATATAATTGTAAATACTTCCTTCATCCTTTCCTGTATAAACTCCTTTTTGATGGCTCCTGCTATGTATACACCACATATGCCAGAATTTAATCATTCTTAAATCTTCCGTGGTCTTTTAACAAAATAGAGGTTTTTACTTATAAATTTTATGTAAATTTTAGATTATTTGTAGAAAAGATACAAAATTTTTATTTTATTATGAATCTGTGAGAATCTAATTGAGAATCCTAAAACACAGTTTTGGCTATATACTTTTCCTTTTTTTTTTTTTTTTGCCAGTAAAATTTTCCTTCACAGTGTGCAAAATTATACTAAGTGAGAATTAGTAATAAACACAAGTAACTAAACTGAATGTGGGAAGTAACATCTATAATGTATGCTATAAATATTCATATTATATTATATATATAAATAAATAGTACATTTATTTATTTCATGACAATCCTACCTTATATAGTGCAACTAAATATCACAAAATAGCTCTTGTACTAGTAAAAAAATTAACCAATTTGGGTTTTGGTGGTTATTTTCACTCTTAGCTAAGCCTTCAAATCACCAAGTGCACATTAGTAAGTACAGCAAAGGCACAACTGAGTTTCCATTTTCAGTCAGTAATTCATCAGTCACATGATCTCAATGTCAAATCACCTTCTTGAGGGGGATGGTTTGGATCCATTCCATGGAGTTCACATCAATGATATCCACTGCATTTTCACTGTACACTGAGAGATATGGGGCATTGTAACCTGGGAAAAGTGGAGCAGGTGACAGCAAGCATGGACTTCATGATTCACTTTTTACTTGGAATTTTTATTAGGATAATTATAGATTCACATGCAGTTGTAAGAATAACACAGAAAGATCTCTTGCATGCTCTGCTCAGTTTTCCCCAATGTAACATTTTGCAAATCTAGCATACTGACATTGATAGAGATGACCTATCCATCTCAAGCAGATTTCCCCAGTTTTACTAGCACTCATGTGTGTGGATGTCTGTCTGTGTCTGTTTGTGTGCGTGAAGGTATATACAATTATATCATCTGTGTAGGTTCAGGTGTCTACAGCCAAAGTCAAGATACAGAATAACTCCAAGGATCCCTCATTGTGCCTTTTTATAATCTCACTCACCTTCATTCCATCCTCCCCTCCTTCCTTAATCCCTGGGAATCAGTATATTCTGTACTCCATTTCAAAAATTTTGTCATTTCAAAAATGTTACCTGAAAGGAATCAATTTCCTCTAAGATCAGGAATAAAACAAGGTTATCCACTCTCACCACTATTGTTCAACATAGTTTTGGAAGTTTTAGCCACAGCAATCAGAGAAGAAAAAGAAATAAAAGGAATCCAAATCAGAAAAGAAGAAGTAAAGCTGTCCCTGTTTGCAGATGTCATGATACTATACATAGAGAATCTTAAAGATGCTACCAGAAAACTACTAGAGCTAATCAATGAATTTGGTAAAGTAGCAGGATACAAAATTAATGCACAGAAATCTCTTGCATTCCTATACACTAATGATGAAAAATCTGAAAAAGAAATTAATGAAACACTCCCATTTACCATTGTAACAAAAAGAACAAAATACCTAGGAATAAACCTACCAAAGGAGATAAAAGACCTGTATGCAGAAAACTATAAGACACTGATGAAAGAAATTAAAGATGATACAAACAGATGGAGAGAATTACCATGTTCTTGGATTGGAAGAATCAACATTGTGAAAATAACAATACTATCCAAAGCAATCTACAGATTCAATGCAATCCCTACCAAACTACCAATGGCATTTTTCACAGAACTAGAAAAATTTCACACTTTGTATGGAAACACAAAAGACCCCGAATAGCCAAAGCAATCTTGAGAAAGAAAAACAGAGCTGGAGGAATCAGGCTCCCTGACTTCAGACAATACTACAAGGCTACAGTAATCAGGACAGTATGGTACCGGCACAAAATCAGAAAGATAGATCAATGGAACAGGATAGAAAGCCCAGAGATAAACCCACGCACATATGGGCACCTTATTTTTTTTGTGGGGGTGGGGGTTACGCGGGCCTCTCACTGCTGTGGCCTCTCCCGTTGCAGAGCACAGGCTCTGGACACGCAGGCTCAGCAGCCATGGTGCACGGGCCAGCCACTCTGCAGCATGTGGGATCCTCCCGGACTGGGGCAGGAACTCATGTCCCCTGCATTGGCAGGCGGACCCACAATGACTGTGCCACCAGGGAAGCTCTGGTCACCTTATTTTTGATAAAGGAGGCAAGAATATACAATGGAGAAAAGATGGCCTCTTCAATAAGTGGTGATGGGAAAACTGGACAGCTACATGTGAAAGAATGAAATTAGAACACTCCCTAACATCATACACAAAAATAAACTCAAAATGGATTAAAGGACCTAAATGTAAGGCCAGACACTATAAAACTCTTAGAGGAAAACATAGGCAGAACACTCTATGACATAAATCACAGCAAGATCCTTTTTTACCCACCTACTAGAGACATGGAAATAAAGACAAAAATAAACAAATGGGACCTAATGAAACTTAAAAGCTTTTGCACAGCAAAGGAAAACATAAACAAGACTAAAAGACAACACTCAGAATGGGAGAAAATATTTACAAATGAAACAACTTACAAAAGATTAATCTCCAAAATTTATAAGCAGTCCATGCAGCTCAATATCAAAAAAAAAAAAAAAAAAGCCCAATCCAAAAATGGGCAGAAGCCCGAAATAGGCATTTCTCCAAAGAATATATACAAATTGCCAACAAACACATGAAAGGATACTCAACATCACTAATCATTAGAGAAATGCAAATCAAAACCTCAGTGAGGTATCCACCTCACACCAGTCAGAATGGCCATCATCAATAAATCTACAAACAATAAATGCTAGAGAGGGTGTGGAGAAAAGGGAGCCCTGTTGCACTGTTCATGGAAATGTAAATTGATACAGCCACTATGGAGAACAGTATGGAGGTTCCTTAAGAAACTAAAGCTAGAACTACCTTACGGCCCAGCAATCCCACTACTAGGCATATATCCCGAGAAAACCATAATTCAAAAAGTCATGTACCACAATGTTCATTGCAGCTCTATTTACAATGGCCAGGACATGGAAGCAACCCAAGTGTCCATCGACAGATGAATGGATAAAGAAGATGTGTCACATATATACAATGGAATATTACTCAGCCATAAAAAGAAACGACATTGAGTTATTTGTATTGAGGTGGATAGACTTAGATCTGTCATATGGAATCTAAAAAAGTAAAAAAAAAATGGTTCTGAAGAACCTAGGGGCAGGACAGGAATAAAGACGCAGAGGTAGAGACTGGACTTGAGGACACAGGGAGGGGGAAGGATAAGCTGGGACGAAGTGAGAGTGGCCTGGAAATATATATACTACCAAATGTAAAATAGATAGCTAGTGGGAAGCAGCCACATAGCACAGGGAGATCAGCTCAGTGCTTTGTGACCTCCTAAAGGGGTGGGATAGGGAGGGTGGAAGGGAGACGCAAGAGAGAGGAGATATGGGGATATATGTATATGTAAAGTTGATTCACTTTGTTATAAAGCAGAAACTAACACATCATTGTAAAGCAATTTTACTCCAATAAAGATGTTAAATAAATAAACGGAATCATATGGTATTCATGATTAATTATATCTGCTAAGCCCAAATACATTATAAAAAATACCTTCAGAGTGGAATCCAAAGAGAATCCCATAATAATATTATAATTATCATATAATAGCTGCCTCAAAATCTTTTTTTTTGATACACAGGGTTAACATAAATTAAAATGGCACATAAATGATGCGCATGGGTCAAATTATATAGTACAACACATATGTAAAGTCTGACAACAATCTTTCTAACACCTACATCTAACAGCAGCTTTATTAAGAAATTTCATAACATTTCAAAATCTATGGTTCCTAAACCAGGTCAACTCCCAAAAAGAATATAGTGTAAGATTAAAAAAGTATATCTGGGGAGTGAAATTGATGAGCAAAACAGAAAGAACTTCCAGCCAGTAACATTTTTGGAACTTTCCACTTTATTAATAACAACATCTTATGGCTCCTGAATACTCACCTCAACATGAATATGTCTCCCCATTAAAGCAACAGCAATATAATTAACAACACTTCCTACACTCATGTTGTGCCATCTCTTCCCTTTCTTCTGTGGTCAACTCTTGAAAGTGTCATTTACATTTCACATCCTCCACTTCCCAGCCCTACTGACACCCAGTCCATGGCAATCTGACTTGTGTCTTAACCCATCCATTAAAACTGCTCTCACTACAAGCCATTAACCGTCCATTATTCCTAAAACCAACAGACACGTTTCAGTCTTTGTCTTACTTGAAAGCTCAGCAATACTTGCCTCCTACAATTCTCCCTCTCAGTTTCCTTTGTGGGCTTCTTGCTCTCTGACCATCTCTCTAATATTTATGTTTCTTGGTCCTCTGGCCTATGTCCTATTCTCTCTCACTCTGTTTATTCTTGCACTGGAAGTACAAACTCAGTGTGTCCAAGGAACCAGGCTGATAATGCCAGAAACTAGTCATTGATTTTAGCTTTACAACAAATGGGATGGCCAGACATTGTGTGCTCTGATGCATTCAGCGTGACATACAAAACTAGTAAGAAATTACTCTTATTAGAAGCCATTAATGCTCATTTTCAGTTGTAGGAAATTCAGGATGTAGAGGAAGAAGTTAGAAAGCACCACGAGGAAACAGACAGATACAGATTGTAGAACATCCTACAGTAGAGCAAATCAATGGTGTGGAAAACAACTCAGGATTAAAAGATATTTAAGAGATAACCATAACATGCCATGTGTGGACCATTTTTGGATTCTGATTCCAAGAAATACACTGTCAAAAGAGATGTCTTTATGATAATCAGCAATATTTGAATATGGACTACTGGATGGTAAAAAAGAATCATTGGTAATTTCTTCAGAGGTGATAATAGCAATGTGGTTTTATGAGAAAATGACCATATTTTTAGAGATGTATGTTAAGGTGTGTAGAAGTGGAATGAAAATAATGTTTGGGATTTTATTTCAAATACTTCAACAACTCAACAAAAAAGAAAAAATATTAAGCTATCATATCCCTTCCTCCTCTGTCCATCCGAATCTGTCCCACCTTGTGTTTTATTATCTCAGTAATATCAGTGGCATCACTCATTTTCTCAACTAGGAAATCCTGATTCTCTGGTCCCTGAGCTTCCACTTCTAATCAAAGCTTTGTAAAGCAAAGTTTTTTCAATTATATCTCCTCAATATCTCTCAACTTGTCTCCTCTCCATCCCAACTGTCTCTACCATACATAATTTTAATCCACAATTTCTACAGTGACCTCCTAGTTGGTCTCTTGGGCTCCAGTCTCACCTCTCATTTATCGTTTACCTCACCACTAGAACCTAGGGATGTTTCTGAAGTGCAACTCTAACCATGTCAGTGCGTCTGTGATCTGGTTCATGAGAACTTCTCCAGTCCCATCTCTTGAACTCTTATCTTGAACTCCATGCCTGAAACAGTGAACTTATTATAGTTCCTCACAAAATGCGATATCAATGGCCTTTTCCAGTTATGACAGAGTCATCTGCCATTGGAATTACCCTCCCACCATCAATACTTATAAAAATGGACAAGTCATATGAAATAACTGTTTTTAGGCATTAGTTAGTAGGAAGCACAGGACTGCCATTCATAAAAGAAGATAAATATATAAGGTGGGTCCCACATTCCCCTGTTTCTTTGCCTAAGGGAAATTTCCAAAACTGCTATGCAGGAAAATGGAACCCAAGCAGAGAGTTGACGTTTTGCCAGACAGAGGAAACAGATTCTAATGTGTCTGGAATTTGCAAGACAGAGTACTCAGAGGAAAGAGCCACAAAGAAAGGTGTCCCAGAAATCTGCACAGCTGTTCCCTTGAACTTCCTGGCCAAATCCAAAACTGCACACAGGCAGAGCAAGATTCCACAAGACTCACACAGAGCATTGAGAGTGAACAGAAATTTCATAGGTAGTACAGTGCTGGAAAGACATTAGATTTCTGAACCAGAGTAGAGAGACATTGGTGAAAACCCTAGGCATTCAGTTGAGACCCAGAAAGGCCATTCTTTGGGCATGAGGACTAGAAGAAAAGACAAAATAGGCCCACCCTAACAAAGTCTAATTCCAAGCCTCAGCAAAACTAAAGTAATTCATCAGTAGGTTAATTGTTTGTCAGAACAAAACACACAACACCCTCTAGAGATATACATAATATAACCCAGAGTCCCTGTATCATAGCATTCATAATGTTCAGCAAAGATTTAAAAAAATAATAAGACCTGTAAAAAAGCAGGAAAATAACAGCTTTAATCAAAAAAAGAATCAGTAGAAGCAGACCCATAGAGGCCATATGTTGGAATGATTATAAATAATTGTATAAATAGTTTAAGACTTTGTGAAAAAATATAAACAAATTGGCAGAGAGGAGAAATCTAGCAAAGAAATGGAAATTTCAAAAAAAATACTTGAAATTATAGAACAGAGGAATATAATACCTGAAATGCTTAAAAATCCCTGGACAAACCAGGCGTAAAAGATCAGTGAAACTGAAGATATAATCAGTATAAATTATCTAAACTGAAGTAGAGAAGGAAAAAAAGATTTTTAAAAAGCAGAGCCTCAACAACTTGTAGAACAAAGTCAAGAGGTGTAATATACATGTAATTGGATCTCCAGAAAAGAGAAAATAGGTTAAAAAAAATTTTAGAAAATATAATGCCTAAACATTTTCCAAAATTAATGAAAGATATCAATCTTCAGATCCAAAAAGTCCTGAAAATCCTCAGCAGAATATATACAAAGAAACTCACATGTAAACACATCGCAGTCAAATCGCTGAAAACCAAAGATAATGAGAAAATCTTAAAGTTTGCCAAATAGAAAAGACAGAGGGAACAACAATAAAAATGGTTGATTTCTCACTGGAAAAATGGATACCAGAAGAAAATAGAATGACATTTTTTAAGTGCTGAAAGAAAAAAACGCTTCTCGTTTTTTTAGCTGGCCTTTCCAGACTCACCAGTTTGGATTGTGTCCCTCCTACATGCTCCTGTAGAATACTGTATTCCCCTATCACAGCACTTGCTTAATTTAATTATTGATCTCATATCATGATTATAATCTCAATAAAGATACAGACTATTTCACCATGTTTAATATTGTGCCCTTAACTTTTAGCATAGTAAGTTCATATTAAGTGCTCAATTACTATTCTCTAAGTGAATAAAAAATGCTGTATTAAATTTATAAAATGATGGCCTGCATCAATGAAATATCAAATAGGCTAAAATTATTTAGGAACATTCTATGTAGACTTTACATAAGCTAAATCTAAAAGGCAAAATGTAATCTACTTAGTAAATATTTCTTATGGTTAATTAATGCTTATGTGATTTTCAGTGACCATGAAGATATCTACTTAGGACCTTACAAAAAGCAACAACCTGGATTAAGAATATATTCAAGGTAAATTATCCAATGAATATAGTATAAATTAAAGGCTAAGTTATTTCACATGTATGACTTAGATATAACTTCTTTAGAGCTATTCTACTTAAAAAGACATAGACAACTTAGGAAAATTCTTCAGTGATGTAGTTTTCAAAAATAAAACCGTCATTAACAATATTTAGTCATATGATATAGAATTGTAATAACAAGGTTGGAAAGGTACAGAGAGACAAGGAAATAAATTGTAAGATAGCCTTACGGCAATAACTTGGATTTGCTGGCCACATCAGTTCAACTGGCCTAGATCTGAGGCCCCCGTTGTCAGTGTAAACGCCAACGCTCTTAAAACATAACAGATACGCAGTACTAGAGATCTCAGTTGCACAGAGAGCGTCCACTGGTTGATGTGCAATAAATGACAGTGTAGGGTCATGGGAGTGCAGCATCCTGTATGGAATTCCTTCTCTCCTCAAGGGGTATCTCAGGAATCCTGATTGGAATCCTACACAGAGCTATTTGCTGAAGATGCTCATCCACTGGACATTGGTTGGGATTTGGAGCTCTTTAAATTTTCTGTGAGAAATTTTCTTGCTCTGAAACAGCTCATAACAGAAGATTTGGCTTTTCCTAGCCACACAGAGGCATGTATGGGCCCCTTGGCACACTGTTCCAGAAATCATGGTCTCACACCCTTTGGTTTCTGCCAGCTTGTGAATATCAGTCTTTCGTCCATCCAAAGCTGACATGGGCAACAGCTGCACATGGTGACTTCGTCTTGAGATCACTGCAACCATCTGGCCATGGGGGATAAGCTCAATCTGGTGAATCTTCTTCATGTAGCCAATGCAAATAATTTCTACACAAGTAAGCATATTTGTAAGTCATTTTAAAATTCTAAATAACTTCTGTTTACTTATTTCAACTGTTCTCCAAATTTTACTCATAAGCAATTAAGACATTTTTCCCAATAAAAATGATCTGATAAATCTTCTTAGTGTCATTAACTTGAGTAATTTCTCTACAAATAAAACAGCAAGTCACCTTCAAATAGCAATGTTTTCTTACTTTTTAATTTTCTTTATTGAGGTATATTTGACATATAACATTATATTAGTTTCAGGTGTACAACATAATGACTCAATATTTGTGTGTATTGAGAAATGGTAACCACAATAAATCTAGTTAACATCCAACATTGTAGATAATTACAATTTTTTCTTGTAATAAAAATTTTTAAGATCTACTCTCTTAGCAACTTTCAAATACACAATACAGTATTATTAACTATGATCATGTTGCTGTACATGACATACCAAGGACTTATTTATTTTATGATTGGAAGTTTATACCTTTAAAACCCCTTCACCCATTTTGCCCATTACCCCCACCTCTGGCAACCACAGATTGTTTTCTGCATCTATGAACGTGTTTGTTTAGATTCCACATACAAGTGAGGTCATATGGTATTTGTCTTTCTCTGACTTCCTTAACTTAGAGTAACAACCTCGAGGTCCATTCATGTTGTCGTAAATGGGAAGATTTCTTTCTTTTTTATGGCTGAATATGATATTCAGCCATGAGATATATATATATATATATATATATATATATATATATATATATATACATATATAATGTATGTATGTATATATATCTCACATTTATCCATTCATCCATTTGTAGACATTTAGGTTGTTTCCATATCTTGACTATTACAAATAACGCTGCAAGGAACATGGAGGTGCGATATCTTTTCAAGTTAGTATTTTTGTTTGATTTGAATAACTATCCAGAAGTGGAATTGCTGGATCATATGGTAGCTCTATTTTTAATTTTTGAGGAATTTCAATACTGTTTTCCATATGGCTGCAACAATATACATTCTCATCAACAGTAAACAACGGTTCTCTTTTCTCCACATCCTCAACAACACTTATTATTTCTTGGCTTTTTAATAATAGCTATTCTAACAGGTATGAGGTGATATCTTATTGTGGCTTTGATTTGCATTCCCCTAGTGATTTTGAGCACTTTCATGTATCTGTTGGCCGTCTGTATGTCTTCTTTGGGAAAATATCTATTCAGATCCTCTGTCTATCTTTTAATCAGATTGCTTAGTTTTTGTGCTATTGAGTTTTATGAGTTTTTATATATTTTGGATATTAACCCCTTATCAGCTATGATTTGCAAATATTTTTTCCCATTCGGTAGGTTGCCTTTTCCTTTTGTTGATGGTTTTCTTTGCTGTGCAGAAGAATGTTTTCCTATTTTAAAATTCTTTCCAATTTTTACTCCAATGGATTTAAATCAGGTTCTAATAAAATCACAGACATAAACTCAAAGGGTAGGTTTGAGAAGGACCAAAAAGGGATAGGAAGAGCATAAGAGATCAAAAATTATATAGGTTAAAAAAATAATAATAATTATTCCATAGATAACATAATTACCTTAAACATAAAATTAGCATAATAAAGCACTAAACTCAGTCCTGAGATTCCAGACAGCAAGGCGAACACCCTCAATGTCTGACAAGTGGAAATATACTGCTTTTTTTTTTCTTTTTCTTTTTTCTTTTTTTGGCCTTGCCGAGCAGCTTGCAGGATCTAGATCCTACCAGGGATCAAACCCAGAGCCCCGGCAATGAAAGTGCCGAGTCCTAACCACTGGACCACCAGGGAATTCCCAATATACTGCTTCTTTAGGGAAAAAAACTGTCTTTTTTTTTTCCGGCACTAAAGTGATTCTTTTATTACACAAGTATTTGTTGATTGACTACTATGTGCCAGGCACTGTTTAAGTGCATAAGATACAGAGCTGAACAAAAAGAGACAAGTCCCTGCTCTTATGCTGGCACCTGGTGGACCTTTCATGGGTCTCCTCACCAGGACTGAGTCACCCAGACAGCATGGGAAGCCTTCAATGGAGAATAGCTAATGCCCTTCAAATGCAGGTTCTCCTTTAACTAACTTATCATTAGAGTGCAAGACATTCAAGAGAACATCTATATTACAATGACTCCTCTTCATTTCATCTACTCCCCCATTTCTCCCTCAAACAACCATTAGATGCAAACAAAAACAAACAAAACAAAAACAGAAACACAGAACTCTGCGGTCTTATCTGGGAAGTATTCACTTTATGTTGTTACTCTTTGAGGTGTCAATGTACTAGTGGGGGAGGGGGATTCAAGCAGAAGTGTTTCCTTTCATGAACCAACTTGAAGATGGTAAACTAAGTTCTTACAACGCACTTATTAGATAAAATCACTTGTGAAGATATTTGGACACACTACTATATATAAAATAGATAACCAAGAAGGATCTACTGAGAGCTCTACTCAATCTTCTGTAATAACCTATGTGGGTAAAGAATCTGAAAAAGAATGAGTACATGTGTATGTATAACTGAATCACTTTGCTGTACACCTGAAACTAACACAACATTGTAAATCAACTATACTCCAATAAATTTTTTTTTAAAAGATATTTGGGCTCTGGAAGATTATGGATCTCTGAAAGTAGAAAAGTCATCATTTGACTTGAAAGCACATCGAACCAGATGTGGAAATTTTCTTTTACAGAAAAGAAGAGAACAACCTGATATTATTATTATTAGAGTTTAAAGTTATTCCAGAACAGTAAACACTCTCCTTATCATCTAAGGTAACGTGGACAACAAATAACCCTTCTTCACTTCCCAGAGCGATTCTTTTGTGATCTATATTTGACACATAAATTAAAATATCAAGTATTTTGGGGGGCAAACATTAAGTGAAGCTAATAAAATAAACTGGACAAGTTTATCAATGTTGAAAAAGTTTCAAAGTCAAATTAAATATATATTTAGCAATACTACAGTGAAAAGAAACATAAGAATAAATAATTGGCACTATGATTTTTCTTTCACATTACAGAAATAAGCATAATAAAACATTACTTTTCTCAATAGAAAGATCATTTTGCAAAGTAATCTTTATGAATACTTGGAGAAAGTATAATATTCAAGTAATGATAAACTGTCAAATTTTCTATAAGTGATGTTTAATGAACGAAAAAATTTTATAAAATAATTTGGTGACCTTGGCCTGAGCTAAAACAGCATGGGGAGGTATGTCACAACATAGTGAGAACTAAAAAAGTGCAAAGATAGCACATTAAGTGAAGACTTTGAATACAAAGCACAGATTTTACATATATAAGCTCATTTAATCCTCTCCATAACTGAAAAACTGGAATTATCTGCATTTAACACATGAAGTTTAGTAGCTAGCTCCGTGACCCCCAGGAGGAAATAGCTAAGTGGCTCTATTGTCACCAGCATCTAATGCAGAAGAAATGCTATTTAAGAAATGCAAGTATTCTTGTCTATTGATAAAACTTTCAGTATTGATCTTAGCAATTCATTCATTGATTCACTTGATTTTCACTTATTTATTGAGTATTGGACATTGGGATTTGAAAGACAGTCTCTGTCCTTAAGGTAGGTAGTTCACAGTTACACACAGGGTCACACCCCTTATGTGTTTGGGGCCAGATGTGTTTGGGAACTCATAATTTTTCAGACTTGAAAAGGTAGATTGAAAAGACTTGAAAGGTAGATTAAAGAAACACCCTTTCAGGCAGGGCCTGGGGAGCCATCGTATAATCAAATATATTTTTGCAGAGAATCTGATGAGTAGCTGTGGGATAGAAGTGGAAAGACAGCCCTCCACCCCCAGGTAAGCCTCATTCACTCAGGTTTTGCTGACAAATGAATTGTGGATAAAGTTAAGGTTTTCAGATTTCAACATTGGGGCTGTGGTGAAGTGTAGGAACCTAGCGAGATAAATGTTGTAAATCCATACCTATGATTGCAGCTGTCTGGGTGGTTTTGATCAGGGGTAACTTGCTGTCATAAGCCTCTTTCAGAACATAGACTGAGCGGTCTCTGGAATTACTTTTTCTCAATATTTTGTGCAATTCACTCAGCACACCCACCCACTCACTCTTCTCATTCTCGCTATTTGCTAAGATTGGGATTGAATATCTATTACTAGATGCTGAGAGCTGGGAAGCTGTGACCTAGAATGATTTAAGGAATATCTAGGTTATAAGAAAGCAAACATTCTTTATGCCAGCCTGTCTAGCATTTTTCATAAAACTCACCATTGTTAAATGACACTTGTAATACAGTTACCCTCTTCCTAGTAGTAAAATAGATGACGTGAGTATCAGAAGCAGGCCAAAAGCAAAGTGTCAGAATCACGTCTATTTTGATCCTCATAAAGCCACTGGTGTTCTCTGACTACCTAAAATCTTGTACTTCATCAAATGAAAATAGCTACCATTTATTGAATGCTGACTCTGTACCAGAAACTGCTCTAAGAAATTGACAGGTGTTAATTGATTAAATCCTCACAGAAACCTCAGTGGGTAGTTACTGCTATTCTCTCCATTTTATCAGTGAGAGGACAGGAGTACAGCAGGGTAGAATGCAGGCAGTCTGATGCCAGGACCTCCACTCTGAGACTTTCTATTTCTTTAATTCTAACACACAGCTTTGCATCTTTAGATTATCTCTGAAACGGCAATATGTTCTGCAATGGCAATCATCATAATCAATTGTGATATTACAGAATGTTAAGGAGTTTTTTGTTGTTAAGTTAGAAATATTCAAAAACACTTGTTTTCCTGGTTGCTACATGCCTATAACTTACATTATACTAGTAAATGGCAAATCAGATTTAAATTTTAAGATATATGATTAAGCTAGCAGAACTCTAAATTTATATATAAAACTTTCTTTTGTGAGCATGAAGTTAGCAGCAATGACTTTATAAATTCCCACTGTAAGTCAGTTCCAAATGGCCAGGTCTTTGTAGTCTCTTGGTGGTTGGGTACAGTCTAAATAGATGTCTATCTTTGCACTAAGGAACTAAGAATACTCCTGTCTGGCCTTTGTTAAACCAAGATTCCTAGGTTGACTGTAACCACATGGGTCTCAAGGGGATAACAGCCCTTTGCTTTCTCTGTCACTTTATTTAATCCATTCCAGAATCACTTTTATTTTTTACATGAATTTTAAAGAGCAGAGTGTCTATATTTTAGAGTTTGCAAAACAACATCTTTCCCCAATTTTTCCATTTTGTACTCTTGGTTTGAATCTGAATTATGACTTCAAAATGTTGCCTCAGAGAAGACTTACTTTACAAAGTACCTTTAGTTTTAGAAGTTGTGTATTCATGCTACTGCAGGTCCATGAATCGATGACCTTCCTCGTCTGATCCGGAAGTATATGGTCTCTCTTCCTCTGTTACTGTTTTTTCCTTCTTCTTTCACACCCCCCACCCCAGTACCATTCTGCTTTGTAAGCTTCCCCTGTTTTCAGCTATGAATTATATCTGTCCTGTTATCTTAGTGTGGAATGAATGGACACCCTCAGGAACATTTTTATTTTAAGTCTCAGATTTAACTGTAGAATGAAAGACGTGACACCTGCAAAAAGCTATTTATAGTATTTTTGAATAAGAATAAAGGGCTAGATTTCTTGTGGCAAGTGGGAGAGGGAGAGAAACTATCTCACAGCACTTCTAAAATCTCAACCTCCAGGTACCTTCAGTAACTCAAGGAGCCCTGACCCCTAGGAACAGTCAACAAAGGGATGAAACAAAACATACAAGGGATCCAATGGCAGTATGCACACTTACCTTAAACATACGAGGCATTTCCTTTCTCCTTGCAGGAATAAAATCAGAGGGCCAGACTGAACTAACAGAAAGTGCTCCATCCCTGAAGGAAAAGCAAGACACTGGGAGTGAGTAGAATCACCTGAAAGTGAGTAAAACAATAAATAAGCATAATCCTCAATTTTAATTTCCCTGATTTTTAACATTCTTCTTTTCAGTAACTGACAGTGGTCAAAATATTGTATCAACAGTACCCTGCCTGTCGCATATTATCAGAAAACACAAGTTAACTCTGGGCTGTCCCTGATTCACCGTTCACAGGGAACTAGGAAGGAGCACCTGTCTGACTCCAAAGCCATGGTCCCTAGAATATGGGCCATGTGCCCTCAGATCAGCTCATCTGTATATTTTTTAAATGTTACCAAGATAGACTTGACATATAATGAACTGCACGTTTTTAAAGTGAACAATTAGGTAAGTTTTGATTTATGTATACACCTGTGAAACCATCACCACACTGTAGATAATGAACATGTCCATCACCCCCAAAAATTTCTTTGTACAGCTTGCAACCCCTACCCCCCATCCTTAGCACTCCTCCCTCCTCCCCCACTGATCTGCTTCCTGTCACTCTAGATTAATTTACATTTTCTAACATTTTATAGAAATGAAATATACAATATGTGGTCTTTTTGTCTGGCTTTTTCTCAGCATAACAATTTTGTGATGCATTCATGTTGCCATATGGCTGAATACTTCATTTCTATTTATTGTTGAGTAATATTTCATTGTATGGATATGCCAAAACATATCTGTTCACCCATTAATGGGCATTCGGTTTGTTTCAAGTTTGGGGCTGTTTTAAATAAAGCTGCTATGAATGTTCATGCTATGCTTTCTCTTGTAGAAATACCTAGGAGGAGAATGACTAGATCATATACTAGGTGTGTGTTTAGCTTTTTATTATATGATTTACAAAGCAATATATGAGAGATCTAGGTCCTCCACATCCTCCCAATACTTGAAATGATCTTTTTAATTTTAATCTTTCTTATGATATTAAGTGGTACCTCATGGCTATTTTATTTGAATTTACCTAATAATTAATGGTGTTGAGCATGTAAGTATCTGTTATGTGCTTATTTGACATATGTATCTTCTCTATTGAAGTATCTTTTCAAATCCCTTGCCCATTAAAAAAATTTTTTTTTAATTGGGCTATTTTCTTATTATTGGGGTGGCCAAAAAGTGCCTTCGGTTTTTAAATAAAAATAAAAGACACATTTTTCATTTTCACCAAGAACTTTATTGTACAATGTATTCACCCTTTCTTTCCACTACCTTCTGCCAGTTTTCAGGCAACTCCATAATTCCATCTTCCCCAAACATTTTATCTTTTTGAGCAAAGAACTGTTCCAGGTGCCTTTCACAGTCTTCCAGGGAATTGAATTTTTTTCCATTAAGAGAATTTTGTAAAGATCGAAATAAATGGAAACCCGAAGGTGCAATGTGTAATGAATACGGAGGATGAATCAGAACTTCCCAGCCAAGCTGTAACAGTTTTTGCCTGCTCATCAAAGAAACATGCCATCTTGCGTTATCCTGATAGAAGATTATGCGTTTTCTGTTGATTTATTCTGGACGCTTTTCATTGAGTGCTGCTTTCAGTTGGTCTAATTGGGAGCAGCACTTGGAATTAATCGTTTGGTTTGCCGAAGGAGCTCATAATAGAGGACTCCCTTCCAATCCCACCATATACACATTATCTTCTTTGGATGAAGACCGGCCTTTGGTGTGGTTTGGTGGTGGTTCATTTCGCTTGCCCCACGATCTCTTCCATTCACATTGTTTTACAGTATCCACTTTTCATTGCCCATCCCAATTTGTTGTAAAAATGGAACTTTTTCATTACGTTTAAGTAGAGAATTGCACACGGAAATATAGTCAAGAAGGTTTTTTTTACTTAACTTATGTGGAACCCAAACATCAAAGCGATTAACATAAACAAGCTTGTGCAAATGATTTTCAACACTTGATTTAGATATTTTGAGTATGTCGGCTATCTCCCACATAATTATAACGTTGATTGTTCTCAATTAATATCTCTATTTGATTGCTATCAACTTCAACTGGTCTACCGGACTGTGGAGCATCATCCAGCAAGAAATCTCCAGCACGAAACTTCGCAAACCACTTTTGACGTGTTTGATTAGTCTCAGAACCATCTCCATACACTGCACAAATCTTTTTTTGCATTTCAGTTGTGTTTTTACCTTTCTTGAAATAATAAAGCATAACAGGCCGAAAATGTTGCTTTTTTCCTTCCATCTTCAATATTAAAATGGCTACACAAAAATTCACCAATTTTGATAAGTATTTTTTTTTTAATGCACGCCGATATGACAGCTGTCACATACAATCTAACAAAATTGTTTCAAATGAAGTCAAAGACATCTTAGTGCTACTAGAGCCATCTTAGAGAAAAAAACAAATGAAACTTTTGGCCAACCCAATACTGTTTTAAGAATTTTTATATATTCTAGATATAAGTCCTTTGTCAGATATTTGGTTTGCCCCCAGTCTGTAGCTTTTATTACTTCTCTTGACAATGTATTTCAAGGAACAGAAGTTTTAAATTTTGATGAAGTCCAATTTATCAATTTTTAAATTTTACCTGTTGTGCTTTGTGTTGTATATAAGAACTATTTGCCTTATCCAAGATCAGCAATTTTTCTCCCATGTTTACTTCTAGGTGCTTTATAGTTTTAGGTTTTACATTTAGTTCTATGGTCTATTTGGGGTTAAATTTTGTATATAGTATAAAGTATAAATCAAAGTTGACTTTTTTACACATAGATATCTAAAATTCCAATTTCATTTGTTGCTAGCTTTTGCAACTTGTTGAAAATATTGTATATATTAAAGTAACAGAAAATTCAGAAATATAGTTACAAATGTTTTATACATGAAAGTATATTTTATGTGCATGTTAAAAATATATATGTAAATATATTTTATATGTATATTAGAAATGTTATATATATTTCTAGGTTTGTTTTTTTTTCAAAGTTGTTTTGGCTCTTCTAACTCTTTTGCATTTTCCTATGACTTTTAGAATAGGCTTGTCAATTTCTACAAAAAGAATTAAGAAGCCTACTGGGATTTTGATTAAGACTATGTTAAAACTATCGATCAATTTTGAGAACAATCACATTTTTTAAATACTGAGTTCTGCAATGAATGACCACAGTCTCTCTCTCTATTTATTTAGATCTTTGTTAATTCTTTCATCAATATTTCATATTTTTCAGTGTACAGGTCTTGCACATCTTTTGTCAGATTTATTTCTAAGTATTTTTAAATATTTATTTATTTTCCTTATTTATTTTTAAATTATTTTTGGCTGTGTAAGGTCTTAGTTGCAGCACATGGGATTGTCCTTGAGGCATGTGGGATCTTTTTGTTACAGCACACGGTGTCTTTGTTGTGATGCTTGGACTTGTCTAGTTGCGGTGTGCGGGCTTCTCTCATGTTGTGGCGCAAGGGCTCCAGAGCACATGGGCTCTGTAGTTTGCAGCACGCAGCCTCTCTCATTGAGGTGCACAAGCTCAGTAGTTGGGGCTCGCAGGCTTAGTTGTCCCAGGGCATGTGGGATCTTAGTTCCCTGACCAGAGATCGAACCCGTGTCCCCTGCACTGGAAGGCGGATTCTTTTACCACTGGACCACCAGGGAAGTCCCTATGTTTTGATGCTATAGCAAATGGCATTACTTATTTAATTTTGATTTCTGATTATTTGTTGCTAGTATAAAGAAATGCCATTTATTTTATATATTGATCAAGCGTCCTGCAAACTTGCTAAATTCATTTATTAGTTCTAATAGCTTCTCTGTAGATTACATTGAATTTTCTCCATAGATATTCATTTTGTCTATGAATAATTTTGCTTCCTTCTTTCCAACACGGATGTATTTTATTTCTTTTTCTTCCCTGGCCTGGATTTCCAATACAGTGTTAAATAAGTGTGTTGAGACCGAACATCTTTGTCTTGTTCCTGATCTTAGGGAGAAAGCATTGAGTCTTTTGCCGCTAATTATGATGTCAGCTGTGGGATTTTCATAGATGCCCTTTATCAGGATGAAGAAGCTCCCTTCTAAGTGTTCATCAAGAATATATGATTTTGTCAAATGTGTTTACTGTATCTACTGACATGATCTTTTCCATTTGTTCATACGGTAAAATACATTGATTTTTCAATATAAACCAACTTTCCTGAGATACACTACACTTGCTCAAGATGCAATATAATTTTTACATAATATTGGATTCGATTTGCTAACATTTTGTAGTTTTCCTCACATGCATGTGCTGATCAGTAATCTGCTGAATCCTCAAGATAGATCCTCTGTAGATCCATGCAGAGCTAGTGCATGCTCTCAATCTCTCCCTCCCTCCCTCCCTCCCTCTCTCTCTCTCTCTCTCTCTCTCTCTCTCCCTCACTCTCTCCTCTCTAGCTCTGTACTTTGTCCTGTGTACTCTGGCTACTGGGTCTCTCTGGACTCTCAGCTTTATCTCTTCAGTTCAGGGAGTTCATCTGGGTCCGCCTAGGATTCCACTTTCTGTGTTATATACTGGAAACTCTCACAAGGCAGTAACCTGGGGCAAGTATAGAGCTGACCTCATTTATTTCCCTTCATTATCTGATATCCAGAACCTTAAATCAGTTCTTTTGTTATTTCACGGGGAAGGTTAAATATAAATATGACCCCTGTTACTTCATCTTGGTTGAAAGTAGAAGTCTGTTTGATTCAGCTCACTTGATAATTTTTGGCTTCTCCAACACTTAGAACAAACTCATTTCTTTCCCCCAATGCTATCATTCTCCACTATACCCCTACAGCTGTCAATGTGACCCTCAGTTTTTCAGTCCTGATGACTTAAAACCTCAGTACCATCTGGTATTGCTACTCTTTTCTTCATCTTCCTTTTTCTGCCACTCACCATGTCCCATGAGGTAACTGTAGTAATATTTCCTGCACCTGTCTCTTCTTCTGTAATTCCTGCAGCCACCACTTTAATGCAGACACTCATTTGATCTGCAGGATGGACAATTGTAAGCTGGACTTCTTGGCTCCAGCACCACTTTAATTTTCCCTGTCCCCAAAATGAAACACACACACACACACACACACACACACACACACACACACACACACACACATACTCCCAAACCAACTTATTGAAAATCTACATCAAGAATAACTTTCTGGGCTTCCCTGGTAGTACAGTGATTGAGAGTCCGCCTGCCGATGCAGGGGACACGGGTTCGTTCCCCGGTCCGGGAAGATCCCACATGCCGCAGAGTGGTTGGGCCCGTGAGCCATGGCCACTGAGCCTGCGTGTCCGGAGCCTATGCTCCACAACGGGAGAGGCCACAACAGTGAGAGGCCCGCGTACCGCAAAAAAAAAAAAAAAACCCAGTAACTTTCTAAAGTCACCTTCAAGATTATCTAGTTTCCTGTATCAGTTTTCCAAGGTAATACCAAATTTCTGACAAAGATGACATTAGCTGAGGTGAAGAATATAAAACAAAGTTTGTGAGTTAGGAATCAGCATAAGATAGGATGAATGTAGAGACCCACAGAATCTGTGATAAGGAGAAAGTTCAGGCTGAGCAAGCACACAGCCATCACAGTGCAGGTTACACCTGGAAAAGAAGTATAAGGGAATACTATGAATAAATGTCTCACTACCTGGAGCCACAGGAAGTGAAGGGACCACCCAAGGAAGAAAAGAAGGCCAAGGACAGATGCTCAGAGACACTAAGAGAAAAGTGTAGAGGAGCCAAAAAGGTGCAGAAGAATCAGGGGGAGCAGAGAACATATTGCATTTCCCCGAAGGATACACTTCCTATAAGTTCATCGATTCAATTTTATTAAACACTTAAAGAGTGTCTGGAGTGACATTTGCAACGATGGCAGAGTAAGGATCTCTGAATGTTCTCTCCTTCATAAAAGAAATGAGAAAACTAGCAAAATTCATCAGAAACAACTTTTTTAGAACTCTATAAATTAACCAAGGTTTGTGGCAATCTGAGGAGGATTTATTTAAAATAATAATTTAAAAAAAGCCGAATCTTGGTAAGGAGTATGAGCTTTGTGGTAGTTTAACTTGCCCTAGGCCCATGCTCCATTTCCATCTCCTCAGTAGCCTTGAAAAATGACAGCCTGCATTCACAGTGCATCCTAGAAGCCACTCGACACCTGAGGGAGCTGGAGAGTAGAAGGAAGAAGGAGAAAGGAGCTGGAGTATTAGGCTTGATTCAGAGGTCTCCCAGGGAAAAGTCTATTCCCCAAGGGGAACTTATAAAAAACTATTTCATGCAAGCATTTTAACTGCATAGCTGCCTATGCAGTGCTTAACAGCTGGACAAAATAATAGACTAACCAAAACTCTTAAAAGGAGAAGTTAGAAAATGAGATATCCATAGGGGTTTTGAAAAGGTCTGACATATTGCTAAGAATCTAGAGCATCATGCACATGCATAGAACTGTGAACATGCTTAGGGCTATGCATATGCTCAGGAAAGACCAGAGAAGGACATAAGTTCTCACCTCTGGCTGACATTGGATGCATAGATAAATGTTTTTCATCAAATTTGGGAGGTTTCCTGACATTATTTCTTCCAATATTCTTGAGGCTTTGCACAAGTATAATGTGTTGTCAACTGCCTGGCTGAGTGTTGAAGAAGTGACCCTACTTGCACAGAGCTCTTCAGCAAAGTGTGGGAGATTCACTGGTTCCAGATGTTTAAAGAAATCTCTGCAAAATCATTAGCTAGCTACTAAGCTAATAAAGTAGAGACATCAAATAACTACACATGACTAAGAATAAAGACCTTATGGATTAGTTTGAAAAATTCACGGAACAAAAAAACAACCACAACAAACAACAATAACAAATCCTGGAGAAGAAGTAGAATTTGATAACTAGAGCTGACAATAGTATTATTTGAAATGTCCAGTTTAAAAAAAAAGTGATACTGTATGACTTGCAAGGAAGCATAAAAGTATGACCAATACACAGGAAAAAAGCAATCAATAGAAACTATCTCTGAGGAAACCCAGATGTTGGATTTACCAGACAAAGATTTAAATCAGCTATTTTAAATATGTTTGAAGACCTTAAGGAAATCATGCCTAAAGAACTAAATGAAGCTATGAGAATGATGTCTCACCAAGTAGGAAATATAAATAAGGAAATGGAAAATACAAAAAAGAACCAAACAGAAATTCAGAGGTTGATGAGTACAATAACTGAAATGAAGAATTCACCAGGAGGGGTCAACAACAGAACTGAGCAGGCAGAAAGCAGAATCACTGAACTTGAAGATAGGTCAATTAACATTATCCAATCTGAAGAAAAGAAAGAAAAAGAATGAAGAAAAATTAGTAGAACCTCAGAGTCCCTTGGGACACCATGAAGAATACTAAAATATATATAACGGGAGTCCCAGAAGGAGAGGAGAGAGAAAAGGGGTCAGAAAGGATAATTGAATGAAAATCTCAAATCAATATATAAACTAACTTTCCATCTTGAGAAACCAGGAAAAGAAGAGCAAACTAAACTCAGAACAAGCAGAAGGAAGGAAATAATAAAGTTTAGAGTGGAATTAATAAAACAAGAGAAAATCAAGAAAACCAAAAGTTGGTTTTTTGAAAAGATCACCTAAAATTGAAAACTTTTAGCTAAACTGACGAAGAAAAAAATGAAAGAAACCTCAAATTACTAAAGTCAGAAGTAAAGTGGGAACATTACCTCTGACCTTTCAGAAAATAAAAGAAGTATAAGGGAATACTATCAACAAGTGTATGCCCCCAAAATTAGATAATCTAAAGAAAATGGAAACATTCCTAGAAAAACACAAGGTACTAAAGCTGACTCAAGAAGATGTAGAAAATCTCAATAGACTTATAACAAGTAAAGAGATTGAACTAGCAATCAAAACATATCCCATAAAGAAAACCTCAGGACCAGATGACTTCACTAGTGAATTCTACCGAACATATTTAATACCAATCCTTCACAAACTCTTTCAAAAATAAAAGAGAAGAGAGTACTTTCCAACTTAATCTGAGGTCAGTATTATCCTAATACCAAAACCAGGCAAAAATATCACAAGGCAACAAAACTATAGACCAATATCCTGTGTTAATATAGATGCAAATATCTTCAAAAATTCTATTGAACCCAATCCAACATATTATAAAAAAGATTAGATACCATGACCAAGTGGGATTTATCCCAGGAATGTATAATTGGTTCTATATACAAGTATCAATTAATGTAATACATCATGAGAATTAAGGGGAAAACAATCATGTGATCTTCTCAATAGACACACAAAAACATTTGTCGAAATCCAACACCCCTTACAGATAAAAACACTCAAAAAACCAGGAAGAAAAGGCTGTTTTCTCAACCTGATAAAGGGCATCAGCCATGAAAAATAATGAAGTATTGATACATGCTACATGGGTGAGTCTTGAAACATTATGCTTAGTGAAAGAAGTCAGTTACAAAACTCCACATGTTGTATGATTCCATTTATATAAAAATTCAGAATAGGCAAATCCATAGAGACAGAAACAGATTAATGGTTGCTGGGGCTGGGGGCAGGGGTAAATGCAGAGCGACTGCTAATTAATAAAGGTTTCCTTTTTGTGTGATGAAAATGTTCTAAAATTAGATTGTGCTGATGGTTTTACAACCTTGTGAATACACTAAAAACCACTGGGTTGCCCATTTTTAAATGGTGAATTTTATAATATATGAATTATATCTCAGTATAAAGAGCATCTGGTTTTAAGGTTGTATTTCCTTTTCTGCTACACACACACATACACACACACACAATAAGAATATAAACTTCTGACTAAAATAAATAAATAAATAAATTCTTACAAATATTACACAATTATAATCCATAACTAAGAGGTAATGATGCAAAATTTAGGCAGAAATCTTCTATTTTAAAGTTCACATGGCAATGGAGAAAATTAGAAACTTAACATAAGTTAAATGACAACACTATTTTTAAAAATTTCAGAAACCACTTTTATTCCCAGATTTTTTGATAAAAAATAATCTCCCTTTCGAAGCTTACCTCATGTCAATCACTTGACTAACTACAACATTGGGTTTTGAGTCTTCTTCATCCATATCATACAGGAAGAGTTTGAAGTCACACACTAGAGCCAATGCCCTCTGCCATCCTTTTTTCATCCCTGCTTTCTTTGGAATCTTTAGTTTTTATTTTTCAAAAAAACAATCCAAGCTGAAACATCAAATACTACCCAATTATTACATATAAAATTAAAATAATAAAAATGAAAAAAAAATGTGTTACAAATCTACCACTTGTTAAAGATTGGAACAGAACTACATAACATAATTCCTTTGAGGACTAAACAATTCTTGGGTTGTGAAAATACGATCAATACAATTTCCATTAACACTAGTCACAGCGTTGCCTCTACATAAGATTAAATTCAATTTTGGTAGCCTCAAGTTCAACTCAGATTTTAAATATTTCTGAAGAAGATTCTTTCACTTTTAGTTTCATAATTTATTATTACTGACCGGAAGTCAAAGTTACATCATTAGAAGGGATTTTAGCATTTGTTCATGGCAAAGTAAGATCTCAACAGAAAACTTTGGGAAATTTGAAAATATCCTATCAGGGACACCTAAACTTTATTCTGAAATCATATTCTTCAGATGATTTTCAGTTGCATATAATTAATTTTGTATAACATATCATAAATATTTCTGAAAAATATTGTGCACACATTGTGAAAAGTGATTAATAAACTCTTTAAGACTTCATCTGAAACAAAAATATTGACACTTACCCAGACATGGCCTTCATAGGCTGTTTCCATGCCTTTCTGTGGGTCTAGACAGAAGACACCTTTCTTCTGATGAAAAGGCATGGGACACGTTTTTGGAGCTTTTTCTACACAGGTTGTGTGACATGAGAACCCACATGCTTTTTGAGGGAAATAAAGAGATATGATTGTAGGGGATATGATGGTTTGACTCCCTCAACCCCCATTGCAATTCTGTCTACTACTGTAAAGGTGAAATGCTAAAAACTACATTTCCCAGACTCCCTTGGAACTAAGTTTTGGACCTGATGTAAGCTCCACTAATAAGATAGCTCTCTATGAGACTTTGAGTTGAGTCAAGCTGGGAGAGATGCCTGATGTAGCACATCCATTTTACTGGCTTGGATCTTGACAGAGGGAGTGTGAGGTCACAGCTGCAGTGATGGTTTCTGAATTTGATGGAAGCTCTCTTAACTCTGCAGCAACAGGGTCTTTCCTGACTCTGGCAGAAGTTGCAGGTTCTGAGGGCTGCAGCAGTGCTGGCAGCTTCCAGATTCACCGTCTTCTTGGGACAATGGTGGAGCTGTCCCAGGCTCAGCAAGACTGAGTAATGCTGGCAGCAGGAGATGCTCCTGGGTGCTCAGCTCAGAGCCTGCCTCTGCTGCCCTAGGAGAATTGTATGGGCACATAATTCCCCATTTAAAATCCTATTTTCTTTAATACGCTAGGACACATTTATGGTTAAGGCATCTGTGACTGTCACAATTCTGAGGGCAGGAAAGTTGTCCTGCTCAGCGCTGTGAGTCCCTGAGTGGACACTCGACAGGACTGGCTGGGGAAACCAATGAGTGCAGAGTCTGTTCCCTAGGATGACGTATGAGGTGCCTGTGTAGCACTGTGATCCACTGTTTGATATTTCCAAACATATATTTCTTTCTTTCAATGATATCTACTGTAATAAATTCATTGAGTAAAATAAAAGGATTACAACTCAAGGATAGTGTTCCATTTTCCTGTCACATAAGCTGGTGAATGTCGTCCTCATACTCTACTAGTGCTACAGAGAACAAAATTTCATTAAACACATTTTCCTAATAAGTGTGGCCCTGCCTGCAGGCTACACAGCATGCCTCCCTGGGGTGCTGTTCACACAGGTATGAGGGCATGAGGCTCTTTGGAGCTGCACAATGCAGAGGTCCCCCCCAAATACTCCCAATGACCACCCGTTCATATGAAACAGATTCAGAGGAGTTTTTAGTAAAGTAATCAGTTCACCATCATGCTTCTACAATTCAAAGAGAACGAAATTTCTTCTTACCAGCTAAATGCAGTGGACTGAATGTTTGTGTTCCTTCAAAATTGACATGTTGAAATCCTAATCCCCATGTGAGGGTATTCGGAGGTGGAGACTTTGGGAGGTCATGGGGGTGGAGCCCTCATGAATGGGATTAATGCCCTTAAAAAAAGAGACCCTCACAGAGTTCCCTGGCCCCTCCCACCACATGAGGACACAGCAAGAAGTCAGCAGTCTGCAACCTGGAAGAGGGTCCTCACCAGAACTGGACCATACTGGTGCCCTGATCTCAGACTTCCATCCAGTGAGGAATATATGACTGTGTTTAGAAGCCACCTAGTCTCTGTGCTTTGTTATGGCAGCTGACTAAACCACCGAGTTGACTAAAAAACTTAGGTACAAGTATTATGGCTCTGACTCCATGTGTCCCTTCCTCGGACGCAGCCTTGTCTTATCAAGCCCACCATCAGAGATGTACACTGGTGACACTTGGTGGGAGCGGTAAAGGACGTGAGGTAAAACCTGTGGGTTTTATGCTACAAAATGAAGAGAACAAACACACATCGATGGTTAAATAACTATGAAAAGGTGATTCTGGTGATTCCTTCAACCTACCCTGCCCAAAATATCATTTTATATGCCAAGATAAGCAGCTCCCCCTTTTCTTACCAGCATTTAAGATTCTTGCCCCTAATTACTTCATAGTTGGAAAATACTGATTAAAGGATCCAAAAATTACCAAGAAGAGAAGGGAGGAGGAGGAGGAGAAGAAGAAGGAGAATTATTTAAGTGGTGATCAAATGTTCATTACTACTATTTGGAGCCAAATTAATAAAGCCTGGCCTTTATTTGAGCTGATAGATCCTGAACATTTAAAAATTCTAGATTGATAAATTCTTCAAACGATTCCTTAACTATTAATGGAGTCAGAATTGCCTATGTATACATATTTTTACTGGGGAGGGGTAACAAAAAATAATATGGTTTTTATACCTTCTTTGGAAAAAAAGAATAATTTTAAATTTTATCTCTATAGAAAATTATGTGTTTCATTTTCTATTATCAATAGAAAAAATAATGTGCTCCAGGAATTGGAACACTCTGAATAAGCAAGCCATATTACACTTTCTAGGTGGAAGACACACTGAAATTTCTAGCTGAAACCCCAACAAGTAAAACTCCAGAGGTCTTCACAAAATTATCAACAATTTGAAAATCCACTATGGATTGTCCATTTCTGTATCATTCCTCTTTGACCTGAAATCATTGTTATCATAAATTAGCAATATCTAAATTACAACAAAATCCGGTTTCTCCAAATACTAGTTGGGAAATTTTCTCACCTTCATTGTCTCTGCTTCCTGATTTGTGATGTGGACAGTTTGCAGTCCCTGCCATGGGCCCTGACTGTGTACAGGGGCTCCCTGCTTTTTCTCAGATCTTCAATTTATTCCCCTCTTTTCAGCACCACATGTCACCCCTGCCTCCTAAAGGACTTGGTGTCCCTAATCCCTGAATCCTCCTAGGTTTCCAAAGTATTAATTATCTTGTGACTTTTTGGCAAGTCATTTCTAAGCACCTGACATTCATATTTCTCAGCTCTCCTAACCCCTCACTCAGGTTCTTCCATCTTTCAAAATTATGTTGACTTATTTGTCTACTCTCTCTCTTTAGTCTGTTTAACAAGTTTCATTAGAAGCAAAAGTGTAGGCATTTTTGAATCTGCTATATTTAACCAGAAGTCTCCAAGAAAAAAGGAAGAAAAGAAAGAAGGGAGGAAAGGAGAAAGGGAGAAAGGGAAGGAGAGAGGGAGGAAGGGAGGGGTTAGAGACCAAAACTAACTTATTCTCATTTTTCAAGGACCTGTTAAGTTTATAACTAAATCAAGTATCTTAGTTGGAAGGAGGATTCTGTTATGATATTCCTTTCTCTTTATCGTTGGTGTGTGGACTGGAAGGTGAGCAGAATCTGTGATCTGAATCAAAGAGATAAAAATAAATATAGGCAAGTCACCTATGTCACTAAAATTATAAGAATTAAATTATTTCTCAAGTAAGACAAAAGAATAATATTTGTTAGACAAAAACACAGTAAAACTAAAATTCTCACAAAGCTGAAAATATATTTTAAGTAATTTAAATCTATGCTTTCTATTTCTACAAACAAAATACATGTATACTTCATATACTTTATAACAATTTGGCTACTTTTAAATGTGTGTCATAGTGTGTGCATGTAGACTACATTAAAAGGAGAATATTAATCATAAACGTATTTAAAAGATACTTTCATTAAGTAGATATATGATCAGAATCTTCAAAAGACTCATTGAACTACTTGTCTTATAAATGTAGAAGGGATTTATGGCAGTAAATATGTAGAAATACATTAAAATCAATTATAGAGGGTTCAGCAAGATTTTGTGAATACTAATAATCTAAAAATGGGTACAGGTAATTTAGATTACATTTCTTAAATTAGACTTCAAAAGCATATGAAATTTGGCTGTCTATATGATATAAAATTTTTCTTTCCAAGGAAATAGTAGAAAATACGTTTTGAAATGGAAAGAATTGGATGCTTACAGATGTTACTGGGGAATAAAGTTTGATTGTAAGTGAAGATGCTGCACAGCTGAGCAGAGCATATAAGTATATAGACTTGAATAATGACAAATACCATGGAGAAAAAATACAAGAAATTGGTAGTAAATGCAGGAGATTCAGAACATTTGCCAAATTTTCAAAGTTATGAAGAAAAAAATGTCTCTTTACTATGCATCCCAATAAATAGACTTTTTCATATGGATTCATAGAATGAATATAATAAAGAATCCCTCCTAGGAGACAATTTATTGATGCCTTAGCTCCAATTTAATTTTATTTTATTTAAAAAGAGACTATCTTCAGTCTGAAGGGGGGGAAAATTATCATATCAATTGATGCAAAAAAAGTATTTGACAAAATTCAACATCCATTCATGATAACTCTCAACACACTAGGAATAGAAGAGACTTCCTTATCCTGATGAAGGACATTTACAAGAAATTAAGGCAAACACTACCACTAATGATGAAAAACCAAATGCTTTCCCCTGAGAATGGAAACAAGACAAAGATGTCCACTACCACTTTTCCTATTCAGGCAGAATAAGAAATAATAGGCAGTACCATACTGTCTTGATTACTGTAGCTTTGTAGTATAGTCTGAAGTCAAGGAGCCTGATTCCTCCAGCTCCGTTTTCCTTTCTCAAGATTGCTTTGGCTATTCGAAGTCTTTCATGTTTCCATATAAATTGTGAATTTTTTTGTTCTAAGAAAAAAATTTTAAAAAGGTCATGAAAACCTAGGGGTAAGGCAGGAATAAAGGCACAGACCTACTAGAGAATGGACTTGAGGATATGGGGAGGGGGAAAGGTAAGCTGTGACAAAGTGAGAGAGTGGCATGGACATATATACACTACCAAACATAAAATAGATAGCTGGCTAGTGGGAAGCAGCCACTATAGCACAGGGAGATCAGCTCGGTGGTTTGTGACCACCTAGAGGGGTGGGATAGGGAGGGTGAGAGGGAGGGAGATGCAAGAGGGAAGAGATATGGGAACATATGTATATGTATAACTGATTCACTTTGTTATAAAGCAGAAACTAACACACCATTTGTAAAGCAATTATACTCCAATAAAGATGTTTAAAAAAAAAAAGAAAGAAAAGCAGAGCTCTGTGTCCACTTTCTCTCCCATTCTCTCTACCTGCCACCTCATTGTGTGGCCACTGGTTGTGCCATGTACCCTCCAGGACCTGTGAGTGATCAATCCTGTTCCTCAAAGTTCCCTGATAGTTTTTACTGAAACACATCCTGCTATCATAATAAGAACCACAAGTCTCAGTCCAGTCACAACAATGGCCCCTGTGGTGGTGGAAAGGAATGTCTGTGGGACTCACTACAAGTACTATGGCCCAGGTGAGTGCCCCGGGCATTCCTAGCCAAGAGCATCACTACCAATAGGCTGAGACTAACACAAAAAACATTGTTTAATTTTGCTCATAGTGTGTTCTTTATTGTGTCTGGTTTTTTTCATTCAACATTATGCTGAGAGATTCATTCATGGTGTTGTGTGCAGCTATAATTTATTCATTTTTATTACTATAGTATATTCCATTATATTAACATAACATAATTTCTTTATTCATTCTACACTTTGATGAACACTTGTGTTTTAGCTGTTATAAACATTCTTCTATGTATCTCCTTGCATAAAATGTGCAACCATTCCTGTAGGATGTATTTCTAGAAATGGAATTATAGTATATGCAGGTTCATATTTCTTCAAATACTCACCAACATTTGCTTTTATAGTCATTTTATTTTAACTAGTGGCATCTCATGAGGTTTAGAACTTTTAATACGTTTATTGTCTATTTGGATTTCCTCTTTTATGAATAGCCTGTTAAGTTTCTTGCTACTTTCCCACTGGGTTGACTGTCTTTTTCATATTGATTTATAAGGCCCCTCACATATTCTGGATATGTGCCTTTGTTAGTTGTATGTGTTACAAGTATCTATCTCCACTCTAAGCCTTGTGTTTTAATGGTCTTTTTCCCACTGTTCTACACTACTAGCATTATAATAAATCAAGTATTCCCAGTACATTTTTTTCTGGGAACTGTTGTGTTCCACTTGTCTACGTGTCTATGATTTTACAAATACCATACGGTTTTAATTACTGTAGTTTTATAATGTCTTGATATTTTTTAGTGCCTATTTGTTCTTCAAAAGCATTTTTACTTTCTTGGCTTTTTGTGTTTCCATATAAATTGCAAATTCCATAAAAAAAAACAGGATTTTTATCAAGATTATATTGATCTTGATATATTATACTGAATCTTTAATCTTGATTGAATCTTGATTGAACTGATATATTATCAGTTAAGGGAGAATTCATATCTTTATAATATTGAGTCTTTCGATCTAGGATTATAGTATAACTCTCTATTTAACTTAGGCCTTTTCAAGTGTCCCTCTTTAAATTTTATAATATTTCTTCCTAGAGGCCTTTTAGCTATTTTTAGATTTGTTTCTAAATACTTGATTTCTTATGCTATTGTAAATGGTGTGTGTTTAAAAAGGTTATTATTTAATATTTATTCTTCATCTATAGAAAGACATTTGAGTATACTGACATTGTAGTCAATATATTCTGTACATACAATATACTCTGTATATTGATTTTTGTACATTGACATGGTAGTTAACCACCTTGCTAAACTCTTTTATTAATTCTAAAACTTTATTGAAAGACCCTCCATTTCATAATGAATAGAAATAATCATAACAGGCATATTTGTCATGTCCCTAAATATAAAACTGGAAAAGTTTCAGTATTTCACCATTAATTACACTGTTTGCTATGAATTCTGTTGCTGGTACTGATACCTTCCATCAGATTAAGGAAGTTCTTTTCTATTTCTAGTTGGGAAGAGAGGTTTTGCTTTTGTTTTTGTATCATAAAAGAATGTTGAATTTTATCAGATGTTCCTATGCTTTTATTGATATATGATTTTTATTTTTAACCTGTTACTATGTTATCCTCATTCATTTTCTAAAGTCAAACTTTGTGTATCAGGGATAATACCAAATTAGTCATGCTGTGTTATTCTTTTTATATATAACTGGATTCCGTTTAGCAATGTTTTTTAAAGAATTCATTATGTTCAGCATTTCATGGGAATTCCCACTGTAGAGCTAAGAGTGTACAAAAGATCAAATTTGGTATGTGTTTTATGAAGATGTTCTACCATTGAGCAATAATGATGAAATATACTGAAAACAGTGTATATAATCTTTGAAGTGTTCCAAGGAATGCCATTGCTATCAGCACAGATAAAGCCATACATGTTCTTGTTAAATTCAAACTACAGTTCAAAGAATGCTTCTGTATTTTCAGCCAAAATCCTGGATTGTGTTCCTTTGTCTTTAACAGCCATATGAACATTGTTATCCTAGCCTTACCTTCAATAATCTTTTAAACCAGTGGCTAAAAATTAAAGCTCTGTTTTCAGTTAAGACAAAACCTTTAATTTTCACAACAGGTATAAAACCAACAAAATACTCATTAATGTCAGAAGAAGAATTCTATATGTTCACAAGTAAGATTAGACTACAATCTTCCCTTCTAATATTGTCCTCATCAGGTTTTGGTATCAGGTTACAGGAGCCACATAAAATAATTTTGGGGGTGTCTTAGTCAAATATAGCTGCCAAAACAAAATACCATGGACTAGGTGACTAAACACAGGAATTTATTTCTCTTTGTTCTAGAGGCTGGAAGTTTCAGATCAGGGTGCCACTGTGGCTGGTTTCTGGTGAGAATTTTCTTTCTAGTTTGTAGACAGCTGGCTCCTCACTATGCCCTCACATGGAAGAGGCCACCAATACTATCAGACTAGGGTCTTACCCTTATGACCTCATTTAACCTTAATTACCTCCTAAAAACACTATCTCCAAATACAGTCACACTGGGGATCAGGGCTTCAATATGAGAATTTAGTGGGGGACAAAATTCATTTCATAGTTTTCTGCCTCACAAAATTCATGTCCTTCTCATATGAAAAATACATTCATTCCAGCACAACAGTCCCGAAGTCTTAACTCATTTCAGCATCATCCCTAGTGTCTGAAGTCCAAAGTCTCATCTAAATATCTAAATCAAGTATGTTTGAGATTTGAGGTACAGTTCATCCTGAGGCAAACTTCCTCTCCAAGCTGTGAATCTATGAAACCAAACATATTATGTGTTTCCAAAATACAATGTTGGGACAGACATAGGATAGACTTTCCTATTCCATAAGGGAGAAATAGGAGAGAAGGAAGGGGTGGCAGGTCCCCAGCAAGTACAAAACATAACAAGGCAGACTCCATTAGATCTTAAGCCTCCAGAGTAATCCGCTTTGCCTCAATGTCCTACCTTCCTGGCCCACCGAGGTGGCAGCATCACCCTCACCCCCCCCTCCTCTTTGGGGTGACCCTGCCCCTTCAGCCAAATGGGACCTGCCCACATGGTTTTCTACAGAAGCTCTGCCTCTGAAACAGAGGAGCAAATAGTTTTGTCCCCTGGGCCTATGATGCGAGTGGCAGCCCTTATGATCTCTGAATTGCCTTTCAGATCATTCTTCCCTTTCCTTTAAGAATAGTGCAAGTTCACAGCCACATAGCTCTAGGTCCTCTTCTGTAGAACGCAAGAAGTCTGACAGCTTTCCTTCATTCTCCCTGGCTTTCTCTGTCCTCTTTACTTCAAACTGGCAGTGTCTCTGCTGGTTTAATGCCATCTCTATTCCTGGCCTCAGCTGGGATGACTCATTAAATCCATGCATCACACCCGTGGTCTTGTTATCAAGTGGTTGTTCAGCCACACCCTCAGTGTTCTCTTCAGAACAAGCTCTCTTTTTTTGCAATATGAATAGGTTGAGAGTTTTCTAAATTTCTAATTTCTGGTTCCTTTTTGCTTAATAATTCCTTCTTCAATTCATATCTCTGCTCTTGCATTTTACTGTAAGTAGTAAGGCGAACCCAAGCCACACCTTCAATACTTTGCTTAGAAATCTCATTTGCTAAATATCCAATCTCATTGCTTGCAAGTTCTACCTTCCACAAAACACTAGAACACACTTCAGCCAAGTTATTTGCCACTTTCAAACAAGGATCGCCTTTCCTCCAATTTCCAATACGCTCTTCCTCATTTCCATTTGAATGGCCCTTAACAACTACACTCCACCAATATTCTGTTCATGAATATTTATATTTTTATCTAAGTAGATGGAGGCTTTCTCTCCAGCTCTCTTTTTTTCTTTTTGAGCTGTCAGCAGAATCACTTTTAATATCCATATTTCTACCAACAATCCCTTCATAGCAATCTGGGCTTTTCCTAACATGCACCTCAAAACTCTCCCGTCCTCTCTCCTTTACCCAGTTCCAAAGCCATCCACATTTGTAGGTATTTGTTACAGCAGCACTTCTAAGCACCAAAATCTGTCTTAGTGTTCTCGAGAGGAACAGAAACACCAGGAATATATATCTGTATCTATATATCTATATCTCCTATTGGTTATGTTTCATAATCATGTGAGCCAATTCTTTTTAATATCTATATCTTTTTATGTATCCTTATGTATGTGTATATATATATATATATATATATGTTCTTATCTTATATAAATATATATTTATATGTATATTTTTTACGTATTTATTTATTGTAAGGAATTAGTTCACATGATTATGCAGACTTAGAAATCTCAAGACCTGAAGTCAACAAGCTGGAACCCCAAGAGAGTCAATGATGTAGTTTCAGTCAAATCTGAAGGACTGGGAACCAGGAGAGCTGATGGTATAAGTTCCAGTTCAAAAGCCAGCAGGCTTTCAGACCCAAGAAGAGCCAAAGTTCCAGTTCAAATCCAGAGGCAGGAAAAGACTGATGTCCCAGCTCAGTAGTCAATCAGAAGAAGTGCTCTGTTATTCTCTGGAGGGTTAGTCTTTGTGATCTATTCATGTCTTCAACTGATTAGATAAGGCCCACTCACATTGGGGAGAGCAATCTTCTTTACTTAGTCTCTCAATTTAAATGTTAATCTTATCTAAAATACACTCACAACCACACTCAGAATAATGTTTGGCCAAATGTCTGAACACCCTGTGGCCTACTCAAGTTAACACATAAAATTAACCATCACAGGGATTTCCTTCTTTTCTTATTTTCTGGAAGATTTTGTGTAAATTAAAATTATTTCATCTTAAATGTTTGATAGAGCTATTTTCATCTGGAGTTTTATGTGTGGGGAGATATTTAAAAACAGATTCAATTTATTTAATGATTATAGGAATATAAGCTTTTCTCCATTTTTTTTTTCTTGAGTTGATTACAATAAGTGATACTTTCTAACAATTTGTCCTTTTTTTCATATATTGACATGATTTTTTGCATATTTTGAAATGGTCTAAAGTTACTATATACTTTATTATCTTTAACTATCTGCCTCAGATATAATGTCTGTTTTTTCATATTGGTTTTATGTGCCTTTATGTTTGTTTCTTAATGAACCATGTCACACTTTTGTCACTTTTATTAGCTTTATCAAGGTTGAAATTATTGGCTTTACTGTTCCATTCTATTTTATGTTACTTTTTTACATCATTATTATTTTTACTTTTGCCTTCCACCTTCTTTGGGTATAAATTGCTTTTCTTTTTGTAACTTCTTAAAATGGATGCTTAGCCCATTAACTTTTCAGGATTTCTTCTTGTCTAGTTTATGTATACAAGGCTATAAATATTTTCTAAATACTGCTTTAGCTGCATTCCACAAGTGTTGATATGTAGTATTTTATTATTCACTTCAAACTATTTTCTAATATCCATTAGAATTTCTCCTTTGATTAATAGTTTACTTAAAAAGATATTTCTTGATTTACATTTGGAATTTAACATATATTTTAAAAGATTGATTTATAACTTAGCTTTTTCATGGTCAGAGAGCATACTTTCCATGAGTCCAATCCATTTGCATTTGTTGTTGAGTCTTAGTTTGTGGTCCATCTGCTTATTTTTGTTAATGTTTTTGTGATTTTAAACAGAAAATGCATTCAGCATGTGTTATGTGTTCTATATTTGTCCACTTGTCCATATTTGTCCACTTTTGTTAATCATTTTATTCAAATATTGTCTGTCAGTTACTGAGAAATGTGTGTTCAGGTCTTCCATTATAGTTGTCAGTTTGTGTATTTCTTCTTGTAGTTCTGTCAATTTCCATATTATTTATATTTAGACTACGTTATATGGTCAATATATGTTTAAGATTAGTGTGACTTCCAGGTAAAATAACCTTTATCATATAATTGACTTTCTTTACCTACAATATTTTTTTTGCTTTAGATTTTATTTTATCTGATATTTATGTAACTTGTTTTAGCTAATGTTTAGATATTAAAGCTTTCTGTATACTTATGTTTTAGATGTTTCCCTTATGGAGTGTATATGTTAGATTTTATTTTTATCTACTCTGACAATCTTTAGTTTTTCACTGGAGTAATTTTCTTCACTTTTAATCATTTTAGTTACTGATTTACTGAGATTTATTTCTATCATCTTAGTTTGTGCTATTTGTCCCATCTATTCATTGTTTCTTTTCCTCTCCTTTCTCGTCTTGTTAGATTAGCTGAATATGGTTATAATTACTTTTTCACCTTTGAACTTGTTAATACTGTTCCTATCCTATTTGTAGTTTCCCTAGAAATTAAAGCATGTACAATTAACTCCACAAATCTGAATTTGATCAAATCCTTACCCTCCTCCTGAGCAATACATGGATCTTGGGATACTTTCAATTCATTTACCCCTCTTTTGAATTAAATGTTATTATCTCCATTTGAAAGTCCATCTTGGTTTGTTTTTTAATTCTGTAGAAATTATTATCACTGTTTTATTCAGTCAATGCTAATTTACATTTGCTTATATATCTACCAATTTCTTTGTTCTTTTTTCCTTTCCTATCTTAGACCTACCATTTCTTTGTTCTTTTTTCCTTTCCTATCTTAGACCTACCATTTGGGATCAGTTTCCTACTGCCTACACCACACTCTTTAGAATTTCCTTTAATGAGATTTTGTTGCTGACAGATCCTCTTCTCTTAATTTTCATTTATCTGTAAATAAAAGAAATTCATCCTCATTTTTGATAGATAGGTTTGCTGTTATTTTCTTATAGTACATTGAATATATCTTTCCTCTTCCAGCTTCTGTTGAAATTTTTAAGAATTCAGCTATCATTCCCTCTGCTATTATTTTTAGGGTAATCAATCTTTTTTCTCTGGATGACTTAAAGATTTTGTTCTTTATCATTTTCTGCAGCTCTACAGTGTATCTAGACATGAATATATTCTCCTTTATCATGCTTGGAATTTCTAAGCTTCTTGCAACTGTGGATCTAGTCTTGAGTCTGAAAAATTCTCCGCTATGACATTTTTAACTATTGCTCTTCTCTCTCTACTCACCCTTCAGGACTTGGGTCAATTGCTGGGAATTTCTCACTTAATTCCTAAAATTTTTATCCTCTCTGCTGTATTTTCTATTTTCTCTCTCCATCTTGTTCTGGTTTGTCTTTTAAATCACAAATTCTCCCTTCCACTGTCTTCATTTTGCTGCCAGTTATGTCCACTGATTCTTTTTTTTAATATGTCATCCTATATTTTATTATTGCTTCCCTGAAATTATTTCCAAGTTTATCATTGACCATATTATACAAATTCTAAGATGCACATTTTTAAAATGTTTTAACATCTTTGAAATAGAGATACGTCTGAAAATCACTATTATTTTACAGTTATCATCAGCCAAAAAAGCAACCAAATCATTTTGTGCACAAAACCAAATTTACAAACTGGTATAAAAGGAACAAAAGCATTTGTAAGATTGGTAACTATGAACCAGGTACGAGAGCTTCTTAAAATTTTTCTCCCGTAAATATGAGAGATGCAGAATAGGAGCTGAAACTACAGCCACCATTTGATTAAGCTTCAATAAACTACTGCATTCTCCAATATCTATGTGCTTTTGCACAGGGCAAGAACGTGATTAAAGGAGATTCAAAAAGACAACCAGCCCTGCATTTTTCAAATCTTTGCACTACCCTCTTCAACTGCCCCCAGGACATTGGTATTGCTTTTGCTTTACTATTTGCATTAGTTTTCTATTGCTGAGTAACCATTTACCACAAATGAGGCACCTTGAAACAATACCCATTTATTATCTCACAGTTATGCATGTCAAGAATCTGGGCTTGGCATGGCTGGGTAATCTGCTCAGCATCTCACAAGGCTGAAATCAAAGTATCAGAAAGGCTGGTATCCCATTTGAGGTTTGGGGTCCTCTTTCCAGCTCATGTGGCTGTTGCAGAACTCATTTCCTTGCAGCTATAAAACTCACGGAGGCTGCATCTTCAAGGTCAGCATAATAGCATCTCTCTGACACTCAACCTTCTTGTAAAGAGTTCACCTTATTATGTCTGGTCCACCTAGCATAGTCTCCCTTTTCATTAACTCAAAGTCAACTGGTGAGTAACCTAATGATAAGAATGATATTCTATCATTTTCACTGATCCTCCCCACACTCAAGGGGAGGGGATTTTACAGGGTATGTACAACAGGTGGCAAAAACTAATTCTAAAGGTCAATTTGAATTCTGCCTACCAGACTACCCCAAAGAGAAGGCCTCAGGGCCTCCATCTGGCTCTTCTTACCGTAATAGGCCTCCCTCACTGCCCAGACTGCAGAGATCATGCATGGATCATACCAGTTTTTAGTGTATTTATTCCAATTATATATTCAGTAACCACAGGTTAGATTCATGGTCCCTTTGAGTTCACTGAGACAGAGTCCCAGCCCAAAATGTCATTTACCTCCTGTATGATATAGCTCCAGGCTGACTTATGGACATTGGTGGTGCTTTGTGTCCCAGAAATCAACATTGACAAAGAGCCAGTGTTTATCATCTCTGAAAAGTCTGGCGTTTCCTTTTGCCTAGTGCACAACGACTCTGTAATTGCCTGCAGATCCCTTCCTCCCAGCAGCAGTGGGTCCTGGTCTGCAGTCTCCTTCTACACTTTGTGAACCAGCCCCATCTTCTAAGCTTCTAGGTTCTTAAACCCCTACCCCTTCTTTTTGTTTTTCAAGCTCCAGAGATGGTAGCTTCTCCTGCCTCTGTGTCACCTCACCATTTGCTTTTTGCATTTTTAGTCCTCCAGTGTCTGTTTAACCAATTCTCTGTTTTAAAATGAAGGAATGAACCCAGAGGACATTATGCTAAGTGAAATAATCCAGTCACAGAAGGACAAATACTACATGATTCCACTTATAAGAAGAATCTAAAATAGTCAGACTCATAACAGAGAGAGGAATGGTGATTGTCAGTGACTGCAGGGAGAGGAAAAGGGAAATGTCTGTCAGTGAGTGCAAAGTTTCAGTTATGCAAGATGAATAAATTCTAGAGATCTGCTGTACAACGTTGTGCCGATAGCTAACCATATGGTTAAATGCACTTAAGAACTTTATGTTAAACGTTCTTACAGGAATTCCCTGGCAGTCAAGTGGTTAGGACTCCGAGCTTCCACTGCTGGGGCCCGGAGTTCAATCCCTGGTTGGGGAACTACGACCCACACAGCATGGAAACATAACAAACAAACAAACAAGTGTTCTTACAACAACAAAAAAGAAGTACAAGGAAATTTTTGGAGGTAATTGATATATCTACTACTTTGATTGTGGTGATTGTTTCATGGGTGTATGTGTATGTACAAAGTCATCAAACTGTATACATTAAATATGTACATCAGTTGTATATCAACTAAACCTAAATAAAGCTTTTCAAAATAAATAGATAAAATAAAATGTCTCTATTAAAATAACTGTTATAGTTCCTATTTTTCTGACTGGAGCCAGACATATATCCAAGGGTTCCTCAATAATAGAATGGGTAAATAAACTACAATATATTCATACAATACCATCATATATACTGAAATACAGTTGAACATATTGTTGCTGCACATGGATGAAACTCATCCATGCTGCGACACAAAAGGACATATACAGTATGATTGCACTTACATACATTCTAAAATTAAATCCTCTTGTGTAAGGATGCATACATCGAGTGTAATAACATAACAAAAAGAAGGACGTCCTTACCATGAGCAGCAGAGTAGCAGTTGCCCACAGCAGAGAGGGAAGGCTTGCTACCAACTAGAAGGGCACACTTCTGGGGCATCAGTCATGTTTCCTGTCTTCACCTGAGTGCGGGCTATAGAGGTGTTTTATACTCTCTTCTGTATGTGTGTCATAGTTCACAGTGTAAAATATTTTGTTTGTTATTTTAATTCTAATACAGGTGACCTTGTAACTTACATAAACTTGCAGACTTACTTTCCATGAAAACTGTTTCTTTCCTATGTGCTTATATCAAGACTTCAGGCCTCTCCCAGGGAATAATATTAAAACAGTTTTATTGCAAGAGGAAAGTGCTGCTCTGAGCACATCAGTGACTTCTGAAGTGGCTGTAGAACATACTCAAGAAGTTTAGTACTTACTTCACACTGATCCACGGCATAGGTAGTTGTATTAAAAAGTGCCAAGGAAGATGAAATTGAGTCTGGTAGCACTAAACCTGGAACACATCAGCAAAAATTTATTAAACTCAGAAAATTGAAACTAACGTTCATGACTTTTTGGACCTTAATCTCTTTAAAATCGTTCTCAAACCATATTTTCGGAGGTAATCTGGTTTATCATCTATATATACTTAAGTCAAAGTATGTTTATATTTATTTTTATATGTTAGGTACATTTAATATATCTAAGCATTCTGCATCTCAAACGAAACAATAATTTTTAGCAAATTTATGGTAAACTTATAATGGAAGTATATAAATAAATTATATACGTTTTTATGAATTAACTCCTGTGTGTCAAATCATAGCTTTCTTTTCCCTAATAGTATTAGGTTCATACAGAACTTGAAACAATTTTGGAAGCCCCAAGGGGATTTCAGCAATATGGTCATGCCAACGATGGCTGCTTTTTCTATGCTAGTTTCTCCCCACTTCAGGAATCAATTTCAAATTATTCCTCCTAGGTACCTAGTACAATAACCCCTCAATATCCAGAGGAGATTGATTACAGTACCCCCTGAAGATACCAAAGTCCTCTGATGCTCAAGTTCTTTATATAAAATGATGTAGTATTTGCTTATAAGCTACCCACATCCTCCTGTATACTTTAAATCATCTCTAGATTACTCATAGTACCTAATACAATGTAAATGCTATGTAAATAGTTGCTGGCAGGTGGCACATTCAACATAAATTCTATGTAAATAGTTGCTGGTGCATGGCAAATTCAAGTTTTCCGTTTTGGAACTTTCCGGAATTTTTTAATTTAATGTTTTTGATCTGAGTTGGTTGAATCCACAGATGCGAAACCCGCAGATATGGAGAGACAAATGTATGCACTTCTTTGCCTAAGTTTCTATAAGAAGAACACAGGCAGACATAAAACAAATATTAATTATACTTAAAACTTTTATCATATTGTCAAGGCTTTATTTATTTAGACAGAATAAAGTATCCAACTACAAGGTTTTTTTCCTTAAAGGAATTTTAAAGAAATTCCATGCATTATCATTTAGCAGTTTTACTAACTTTAAATATAATCAAAATGAAGTCTTACTGTAAGATTATAATTTTACTTAAATATGAGAGAAGAAAAAGCACAAATTCAGACTTTCTCTAACTAGCATACCTTTAGCAACTGACATTGCCAAGAGTGTGAATTTTCCAGCTATAAATCACTAAACACAATTGCTTAATAGTCAAATAAGGAAGGGTGTTCAGAAATGCCACATAATACTGCACAAGGATTGTATTGCTCTGCAGCATTTAGAGAAAAAATAATGGTAAAAATAAAATTCCAGGATAACTTGATAAAGTATTGTGATTATATATATATATATATATATATATATATATATATATATATATATATAGTCTTTCCCACCTATCAATGTTTTGTTATCCAAAGTACCCCATCCACTTGTTCTGTGTAGTGAGCAATACTCTGGCCTTGACTTCTTTGCTGGAGCCTCAGCCCTGGGACCACCACCACCAAAGCACACTACATCACTTATCATACATTCAGTGCTTCCTACACCTCTCTTGAATTAGAACCTGTCTTGGTTCTCATCTTTGCAAGGGTACTCAAGTTCTCTTTAATTGTTTCTTCTATTGTCCATAAAAAAGTCCAATCACAAATATTTATAGGACAATTTTATTTACTTCCAGAGTTTTCCTATCCTGAATTCCTTATGAGCCTACTCCCTCCCCTCCAGAATATTCATCACTGGCGCAGGCTCAGAGTCCTTGGACTCTAATCCAGTCCAATGTGAGCCAAAAAACTGTGGCAAGAAGGGAAAGAGGAACTCAGACAGGTAGAAGCTCCACTAACACATTTGCATAAGAAGTGGCTTCTGTTAAGACAATAAAATATCCCTTCAGGGGGCTTCCCTGGTGGCGCAGTGGTTGAGAGTCCGCCTGCCAATGCAGGGGACACGGGTTCGTGCCCTGGTGTGGGAGGATCCCACATGCCGCGGAGCGGCTGGGCCCGTGAGCCATGGCCGCTGAGCCTGCGCATCCAGAGCCTGTTGCTCCGCAACGGGAGAGGCCACAACAGTGAGAGGCCCCCGTAATGCAAAAAAAAAAAAAAAAAAAAAAAAGTATCCCTTCAGTTAAAGGTAACATCCACAGTTGTTTTTTATTAAATTCTCATATTATAAATACCCTCATAATGAAAAGAATCTCAGAAACCCATGTATTGAAAAGGGTGACACATTCTTAGCTTCCAGAGTCATGGGCAAATGTCAGGAAATCTTAGTGGAGAAAAAAAACGTTAACAGATAGTTGAAAATGGCTTAAAGTGGGCATGCGGACCCTGAGAAAACCATAATTCAAAAAGAGTCATGTACCAAAATGTTCATTGCAGCTCTATTTACAATAGCCAGGACATGGAAGCAACCTAAGTGTCCATCATCAGATGAATGGATAAAGAAGATGTGGCACATATATACAATGGAATATTACTCAGCCATAAAAAGAAACAAAATTGAGCTCTTTGTATTGAGGTGGATAGATCTAGAGTCTGTCATACAGAGTGAAGTAAGACAGAAAGAGAAAGACAAGTACCATATGCTAACACATGTATATGGAATTTAAGAAAAAAATGTCCTGAAGAACCTAGGGGTAAGACAGGAATAAAGACACAGACCTACTAGAGAATGGGCTTGAGGTTATGGGGAGGGGGAAGGGTAAGCTGTGACAAAGTGAAAGAGTGGCATGGACATATATACACTACCAAAAGTAAGGTAGATATCTAGTGGGAAGCAGCCGCATAGCACAGGGAGATAAGCTTGGTGCTTTGTGACCACCTAGAGGGGTGGAATAGGGAGGGTGGGAGGGAGACGTAAGAGGGTGGAGATATGGGGATATATGTATATGTATAGCTGATTCACTTTGTTATAAAGCAGAAACTAACACACCATTGTAAAGCAATCATACTCCAATAAAAATGTTTAAAAAAAAAATACAGAAAAGCGGAGGAGGATCAGGAGCATGCTGAGGCAAGTCTGAGGGAGTCTCCCATGTCTCCCATGAGGTCTCCGCAGCTGCACTTTGCCGTATCTCACTTTGCCTCCTCTTACAGCTCTGAACACACAGACCTGTGTTGCCTCGACTCTGTCCAATTTAAACAATAGCCGACTTCCCCATTGCCAGTGGTTTGTCTCATGCTGCAACACATGGGAGCATTCCAAAACTGGGAAGTGACTGATATGAATTGAAAAATTTTACCAATTACTAACATGTTTTTAGGAAATATATCATGATGCTGAAAAAAAGTAGTTCCACTGAAAGAGATTTGGCAACTGCATCAAGGTTTGTTTCTTAAGGAACCAAAATAATGGAGCCAATAAATGTGTATATATATTATTTAACTTTCAGTCTGAATTACATGCCTACTTTTGAGCAAATATGTGAACTGAGATGCCCTAAATATAATATGAAATAACATGTTTATTGTGGACAATTACACAGATGTTATTTGATAGCTCTTTACACTGTATCATTCACACAATGAGAAATGTCTTTTCCTTTTCATGTTTAATAAAGTATACTGGTCTTATAACTGGATCATTTGCAGCATATAAAGCTTTTGGCTTTTAATAATTCAGCTTCTTGCATTGAAGTTGATCCACATGTTAACGATTACAGTTAAGTGAATAAGGCTTTAGGCATGAAAGTGGCCCTCAGAGGCTTATGTTTCTTCTCATCTCACTAAAATGACTCTTTTGGAGCATGTTTACATAAGAAATGGATGTCATATATATTTTTTCACACTGGTTTGAATTTTCTTTCTTTTATTCCTTTTACTCTCCAATATTACACCACCTCACCTACACTGATGTATTCATTAGCTATGTTTATTGTCTATTTGTATGATTATCGTATTATCATCCACAGTGTTGGAGTTTAATTTGCTCTATTTTTGTGGTAAGAATGAAACAAACTGCTTCACTAACCAGCAAGCAGAATGGAGAGAGGAGCCCTTTAAAAAATACACGTTGCAATATACAAGTTACAACCTATAATTAAAAATATGAGAAAACCAACCTCAGTAGACCCTTTAGAAGTTAAAGGTCTATGGGAAATAGGCCACATTTTGAGTTTACCTCATTCTATTTTCATTCAAAAAATTTTTTTTCTTCATATACGAGGTATTTCTTACTAGAGGATTTTGGGTGCCTGCGAATCAAGGAAATTTTAAAAATAAGGAGAAAACGACAGAAATGTCATTCACAGATGATTCAGTTTTCAGTATTATTGATACCATTTTGTAGAGATGCCAGAATCAATTAAAGCCTGTTGAAAGTACATATGTTAAAAGTAACTAATTGCTTTCAAATTTTCATTACTTTTCATTTCATAGAAAAAAGCTTTTCTTTAAAAAAAAAACACTAAACTTTATGTCATAGGAAGAAACTAAACACATAACTATGCTTTAAGTACTTTGCAACCAGATTGTAAATAAGTTGTTTTAAAAATGGTGTCAGTCAGTCTCACCAGCTTAGAGTGGCTGGAGCAGCCTCTGGGAGGATCTTTCTGGAAATTCGCTGTGAAAGCCGACTCCAACTTAAGCATAGCTGACATATCCAGTTTATCAAATCGCTCCATTGCCCCTGGCATTTTCTACAAAATCAGATAAGTAGGTTTTGATTTCCATCTTATACTTACAAAATTTTAAATCACTTCTAGAAAAACTTAGGAGGTGCTGGGAACCATTAGTTTTCTTGAATAGTAAATAGAAAAGCTGATTGTTAAATTGTATTATTTTCACTAAATTTGGGGATATTATTAAAGATTCATATGAACAGTCTCATTTTTCTGCTTATAACTATGATAGCTGCCTCCCCTCCCAAAAAAGCAGGGCTCATCTCTTATGAAAATGCATTTTTCAGGTTGAGATCTAGACAAATTGACATTATTCAGCAACTTTATTTTCATCATTTTTAGCTTTCCTTTTTTCCATTCTATGAGTCTTCCTGGGATGTGACTGACACTCACTCTTGCTCCTATAACCAAGCTGGAATTTCGTAAAGACTCCACTTCTTTGGTTTTTTCTAAGATCAAGTCCTGGGCATCCTTTTCATCCTTGTTGCTGCAATATAGAAAGAAAAAACAAATATAAAATGCAAACATGGAGGGCTTCCCTGGTGGCGCAGTGGTTGAGAGTCCGCCTGCCGATGCAGGGGACACGGGTTCGTGCCCTGGTGTGGGAGGATCCCACATGCCGCGGAGCGGCTGGGCCCGTGAGCCATGGCCGCTGAGCCTGCGCGTCCGGAGCCTGTTGCTCCGCAACGGGAGAGGCCACAACAGTGAGAGGCCCGCGTACCGCAAAAAAAAAAAAAAAAAAAAAAAATGCAAACATGGAAAAAAATTAATCAACCTAAATGAGGATATGAGAAAGATACATGACAGCAAATCTTAGCATAAGACTATTTAAGGAGTCATAAATAATTTACAACCAACAGAAAAGAGTTAAAGTCTAGAGATGCTACCAAAATATATAGCCCTGGATCTTCACAATGCTCTTAGAAAATGTGAAGCGGCTGGCTGGATTTAAGAAACATTGGACAGGAGTAGACGAATACCTAGGTTCAGACCATGTAGTTGGGGAAATCATTAATTCAGGGCAAAGACAGTTTTATGGACTTAATTAAGAAATGTCACTATTCTGAACTGTTTATTCTTAATTAGAGATTAATGTAAATATTAATGTAAGCACTGAAAATCTACACTACACCCAACTGTAATATAGCTTACTGGTAAGCATTATGTACAGTCTATACCACTTATTACTGTAACAGCCTTAAACCTCCATTCCCAGAAGGATCGCTCAGTTAATGAGATGGTTAGTCCCATCACTCCCCAGCAAGTTCTGTGCTGGCAAATGAAAACTTAAGTATAAGAGTGAACGAAAGAAACTTTTAGACATACAAAGAGGTAGATAGTTTACAACACACAAACTTTTCTGAAAGAATTCTTCCAAGATGTTCTCTAGTGCAAAACAAAAGCCGAATTCAAGAGAGAGGGAAACAGGATACAAGAACAGTGGCAACAACTATAATTGTAACTTATGATTAAGTCTAATATACTGTCAATAAATTATAATCTGGATCTAAAATCCCATATGATATCAGCATTAGATCTGGAGCGGAACTCTCAGAGTTCTGGGCCAAATGCAGGGAGAACACAAGAGCCCTACTCTCACTGTCTCCACTGGCCATTCAATCTTTGTGAAGCAGCAGTCGTCATAGAATAATGACTCTGCTGGATCACAATCAACGCCTACCAGTAAATAAGCAAATTCTTCAAACACCTTAGAAAAGACGTGCCCTATAGAAACAAATTACACAATTTTGAATATTTTTATTGTTAATGAAAACTTAGAGCATCTTGTATCTTTACAGTAAGAGGTAATATCACAGATTCTCATATAACTGAACTTGAAAAATACATTTCTTCGAATCTGATCTCCAGAAACTCTTTTAGGCTCAATTATGATGTTTTTGTATTAAGTGTGATTATAGTGGAAATTTTTGAAATAAAGCTGCATCTCACATATACTTACATGTGATACATGATATGAAGGGCTTTCAGGAGAAAAAATATTTTCTTGTGTGGTTTTCCTGCATGTTAATAATCAAAGAAGCAAACTGAGCACAATGCTTGAACAAATTCTTACAGAATTTAAAAGGAAATAACTGCCTACGAACAAATCACAATTAGAAGAGTTTAGGCAAGACACAAGACAAACACAAACCAAAATATGTGCAGGAAGAAACAACAGTGAAACTAGTGTAGGCATTGGGTCACATATTCCTGGGAACCAATTTGGTTCTAGCTGCTAGGATTTATGTGAACCTAAGTATATTAAAAGCATCTCTGGGGACTTCCCTGGTGGCACAGTGGTTAAGAATCTGCCTGCCAATGCAGAGGGCACGGGTTTGATCCCTGGTCTGGGAGGATCCCACATGCTGAGGGGCAGCTAAGTCGGTGCGCCACAACTACTGAGCCCACGTGCTGCAACTACTGAAGTTGAGCACCTGGAGTCCGTGCTCCACAACGAAAGAAGCCACCGCAGTGAGAAGACTGCGCTCCGCAAAGAGGAGTGGCCCCCGCTCACAACAATTAGAGAAAGCCCACGTGCAGCAACGAAGACCCAACGCAGCCAAAAAATAAATAAAAATAAGAAATAAAATTTTTAAAAAGCATCTCTAAATTAAGACACAAAATGGAGTGTTAATATGTATTTACCTGGCAGAGTAGTTAAAAGCATCTGAAATATATACATTCAAAAAATTGTGTGTGTGTATACGTGCATCAGAAGATAGATATATAGATACATATATACACATAAATATTTTGCCTCATTTATTTTATCTCTTGTTCACTCTTTTTCTCTATATGTTTCTCTTTCTGAATCATTTGAATATAAGTCACAGACACTATGTTTTATTACCCCTTAACTACTTAAGTATAAGAACACTTCTTACATACTCACAGTACAAAAATAAAAACCTGGAAATCCAACATCAACACAACACTATTAACTAAAATATAGCTTATATTGTGGACACACAGCTTTTTTGTTGTTATTGTTAAATACACACCAAAAAAGAGTTAGCTTACAGAAATTGTCTTAATTTTTAATCTCAGTCAGAACTTGATAATTCAGGAAAGTGAGCTGAAGAATGTTTAAGAGTAATAAACACATGTAATTTCCTAATTCATTAATTTCATGATGTATTTAAATATAGTGCTACCTGTATTTCAAAGCACCATTTCCTGTTATAATTTGTTAGAAAAGAAAATAGAAATTTAGCTAAAAAAATAAGTATTCTTTTGAAAGCAGAAGCCCTGAAACCCAGCTCTAAGTATAAACACTATTTAGCATATATTTTTAAAAAGTGTAATTGAGTTATTACTGGTAAATTAATAAGAAAAGAACTGCAGACGTTGGCCTTAAGTACCTTCCTGAGGCATTCTGTAAGGGCATAAAATCATTCACCCTACAGAATAAGGGCGTTCTGTCCTTGCTCATAGTGACACAAACAGTCCCAGGGCTTCCCCTCCTGGAGATCTTGGTGGAGCAGGGAGGCCTGAAAGTCTAGCTCCAAGTCCTGCAACTGTCCAAAGGAGTTGCCGGTGTGAGGCCAACTGCTGCTCCCTGAGGCTGGAAGGATCCTGCTCCAGGATTCCAAGGAAGGCACTGGCCTCAGTGGCAGTTAAATGAGAAGACATAACTGCACAGGCTTGATGGGCATCCATGTATAATGGCCCATCCTGTGGGAAAGGAGGAAATCCTTCCCTGGATCATAGGGTGGGAGAAATCCAAAAGGACATTCTGGTGATGACATTGTGATACTGAATCATTCAACATAGCCTTTGAACTCTGAACTTTCATATACATATATATATATATATATATACAAAATATATATGATCTTATATATATATATATATATATATATATATATATATATATATATATATATATATATAGGACAAGAAGAAATTGCTATAAGTCGCTTCATAATTTTTTTATTCTGTTTTGTTTTGTTGAGATATTTCCTTTTGGTAACCATTAATTTTGATAAAATTTCAAACTTGCAGAAAGCTTAAGAATAGACAAAGCCCTCCTGTAAATTCTTTATCAAATTTACCATTTTAAACATTTTGCCCCATTTACTTTACCTCTTGCTTACTCTCCCACTCCATTTGTTTCTTTGTTTTGTTTTGTTTTGTTTCTGAATCATTTGAAAGTAAGTCACAGACATTAAGCTTTATTACCCCTGAAATACTTAGGAATAAGGACACTCCTTACATAACCACAGTACAAAATTAAAAACCTGGAAATTCAACATCAACACAACACTATTAACTAAAATATAGCCTCAATTCAAATTTTGTTAATTGTCCTAATAATGTCCTTTGTAATTATTTTTCTCCAGGCTCAGGATGGAATCCAGGACTGCTAGCTGCGTTTAGGTGACATCTTTAATATGGAGATGTTCCTCAGTTTGTTTTTGTCTTTTGTGACTTGGAGACTTTGACAAATACAGATCAATTATTTTCAGTCTGGTTTCCACATGATTAGATCCATGTTAGCAGCTTGGAGAGGAATTCCGTAAAACTGACGTTCTGCCCAATTGCACCCTATAAGATGACACAAACTCCAACGCCATGCACCCCAGGGTCACTTGATGCCCATTTGTTGGTGATATTAACTTTGGGTAACCAGATTGTTTCTTTACTGTAAATTTTCTGTTCTCCATTTCTAACTAATAAGCTGTTCTGTAGGAAAATATTTCAAAATTCAGCAGTTATCCTGTTCCTCATCAAACTTTCATCCACTGACCATTCTTACCTGAATGTTATTAATATGCTCTGAAGACAGGTTTCCAATGTCGGCATTCCTTCTACATTTGTTAATTGGCATTCACTATAAGAAACAGCTTTTCCTTTTCTCTCACTTGTTATGTATTCTTTAATTTATTTATACCTGAATATACTAATGGGCTCTGATTTCACCTTATTCCTTATTTATTTTGATGCTCAATTGTCTCCTGCATTAGTCAGCTCAGGGTACTATAACAAAATACCATAGGCTGGGTAGCTTAGAAAACAGAAATGTCTTTCTCACAGTTCTGGAGGCTACAAGCCCAAGAACAAGGCATCATAAAAGTAGGTGTCACCCTGAGGCTTCTTCTTTCGGCTTGTAGGTGGCCGCCGTCTCACTGTGTGCTCATATGGCCTCTTCTTCGTGTGTGCTTGGAGAGAGAGAGAGCAGTTTTGATGTCTCTTATAAGTGCCTCACTCTCATGACCTCATCAAACCTAGTCACCTCCCAAAGCCCCCACCTCCAAATCCCATCACATTGGAGGTTAGGACTTCAACGTATGAATTTAGGAGGGGAAAAAATATTGATCCCGTCTGGACAATTATCTCCTATTGGTCAGAGGGAAACACTTCAAGCAGACTCTTAAGTCCTTTTCACAAACTCCAATATTATTTGAAGGCTTAATTGTTTTCTGGCATAAGATGTACCAAGGTCATCTTGTTCTTTCACTGTCCTAGATATGGAATCAAGAATTTTCTGAGGACCCCTTTTTCTTTTTGTGGGGATTGATATTTAGAAAACAGCACACTATATGTGCTGCTTGCTACTGGCTTATTGCTCACTGCTACTGGCTTATCCCTGCTCTCGTTCCTCTCAGCAGAAAGAACTAGGTGAACATGCAAATATATGCACATGCATATACATATACACGCACACACATATACGTATACAAACATACATATACACGTACACGTACCACTCAAATACACATACCCATGTACACACACATGCCTGTACACATAACACACACGCACAAACTTATATATACACACACAGACACAGAGGCACAGACATATATACATGTATATAAGCTTTGTAAAAATAATAAAATGAAACACAAAATAGACATTTTAAATCTGATTCCTGAACCTGACACTATCACAGAAGCATATCTCTTAGGAAATGGAGTAGGAGCCAGGCAACATGGTGGACAAACCTCATAGAATCAGGAGTCATTGACTCTTACCACACCTGTTCACCTGAGAAACAGCTGTGAAGCATGCTAAACAGAGTGACAGCTGTATCTCTTAGCAATACCTTGAGTCTTAAATGTTCTGTGTTCAAAATCTCTACTCCTATAGTCACAAAGGTCATTCACATTTACTTTAATGTTGGAATAAATATGGCTATATAACAACAACTATTAGTCTGTAAAACATAGAGATGAATACCTGTTTTCCTTGGGGACTTTGCTAGTGCAGAGCCTTCATTTGGTTGGGCTCATACTGAATGATGCACAAAGAGGCAAGTAGTGGAAGGCAAGACTCCATGGGACATAATCCAGTCCCTTAATCTCAACTCTAGACCATAAGGAAATTCTCATTTAAATGAGAATTAAATGCAGTTCATTCAATGCTCTTAGCTATATTAAATTAATAGGTAGTATTCTATATTATAAATCACTTTTATAATGTAATCTTTGAGGGCAGGATTGATACACTCATAGCATTTTAGTGGACTTTCTGAAATCTGCTAAGAGAAGGCTGGAAGGCAGTGTGAAAGAATGCTGTATCAATGCTTGCTGAATGATGGATGTTATCAATGAGACCATCCAGTGTGGGTCAGCTCAGGGACACTCCAGATGATGGTTTCCAAAACAAGAGTAAATAAGGACCAGTTGGTCTGAAAAGTGTAATTGGAAACTGTTCTACATACATCAAATTGTTTAAGAAAATTAATTAATTCAAGGAAGATAAATGATTATCTGCCACCATATGAAGTTTTGCTTGTTAGTGAGGGATTACACACATACACAACCACACACAATATTATTTTAAAAATTTTAATGATGGTTCTTTCCAGAATACTGTGTTCACTAATACATCTGGATAAGTGGAACTCTGTAGAAATCATATACAAACTCCTCTAACCTCTTCCAACAAGCTCTAGTTTCTCCCTATCTTAAGCCAAAAAGAAAAATGATAAAACTTCAACCCTCAGCTAAGTTTACCCCAGAATGACTATAAAATAAGACTAAAATAGCATAAAACAAAAATCCAAGTCTTTGAAGCCATTTGAGGACAGCCAAAGCCACCAAGATACCAGAGTAAAGGGAAATACATAGAGTGGGCCTTATATTCACCACAACCCTTTCTTTCAGAGCATTTGTTAGTTTGCCATCCTGTGCACAGACACAGAACAAAAAATAGCAGCCCAGAGCTTACAGCAATCTTACTGGGCTGCAGGAGTTGATGGCCAAAATTTGAGAAGAAAGGGAACCAAAGAGGGCTTGACATTCTGCATGCAACTTCCTTCTTCACAGGGCATTTGATAAATTCTAGGCTGTACATATGGAGCAAAGAAGACAAGCAAAAAAGCAGTTTTAAGAGACTATAAAATGAAAGCAGAGTTTCAGCTGTTTAATAGGGCTGGAGAAATGGAATTTGGAGTTCAGAGCCTATCAAAGAGCAGAAGTCCTTGTCAACATTCGAGGTTTTCATTTGAGACCTCAGAAAGTCTCCACCATGGGAGTCAGAACAAACTAGAAAATGCCAGCTTTAACAATGTCTGAAATACCATCTGAACTGGATTCAGGTGAATGACCCACTCTCTATCTGCCTACCAACAGAAAATCCAATCTAAGGAAAAGCAACTTCATCCTGAGCCTCTATAATTGCTTATGAAATTTCTGTTATTTAATGAAAAGGCAGTGCACTAAGAATTCATGTAATCAAAAATACAAAAGTAAAAACAGACAATAGAGAAAACCCACAGGTAAACCATATCTTGTCATGTCTCCAATCCCGCAGAGGCCAACTGTGAGTCAGAGTTTATTCAGAAATGCACTCGTGAGCAATAATTATGGAAGGGAGGGTACAGGGGCAGGACTGGGAAGAGAGAGAAGTTGAGTCATCATGAAGACCCAATTATAGTCTAAACTGACTCCACGGAGAACTCTAGATCAAGAATGGGCTTTCTGAGTTGTGTCAACTTGCGCAAAGATAGGCGGGCATTTATGTTACTCATCAGTCAATGGATGTGGGCTCCCCTAGGGTGGTAAAACCTTGGCAAAGTGGTTCTGCATCTACAGCTGAGGCAATCCCTGGAGTTACTGAGAGCTGAAAGTAGTCTGCTGACAGAACTCCGAGCAGTGGAGCCAACAAACATTTCAGTGAAGAGGGAATGTGGGTACACATCACATGTTCAAGAGGATATATAAAAGATGAAAGATAGATAAAACTAAACTGGGATTTTAAAAAGATGTCATGTTATTGGGACCCAGGAAAAAACAGAAGCCAAGACAAGATTCGATGTGCAAGATATTTATTAGGAGAAACACTTGTAAGAGTGTATTAATCATGTTTATTATTTTCTATATTTTATGATGCTTTGATATCTTGAGGCCTTATGGACCCAGAGAGAGCTTGACCCTTGCAGGGTTAGCTAACTCCTAGAGATAGCAAACAACTTGCCTGAAAGCATGCCTTTGATATGCAAACCAACTAACCCAGAGCCTATACCCCCAACCACTTCCTTTATCTAATTCTCACACACACCAAGCCAGTACCCCTCCTGCCCTACATCACCTCCGTACCAGGTACCAGACAACTAGGGATGACTTCTATAGCCTAGAGTCCACCAAAATCATTCAAACTATCCAATCTTAGACCTGCTCAGATGCTTAGACTGTCTTACCTTTCCTCTCCATGAAACCACAATAAATTCTCTGGCCCATGCTCTCCCCTCTCCTTCTCCCTCCTGACTGACCCTGGTGCTTCCCCATGTGGCCCTGCAGGGCACAGTATGCTCCCTCCCCTTGGGAATTTTAAGCAATAAACTCCTCCTTCAAGGCAGTCATCAGTCCATATCTGTCATCTTACCATACCTAATTAAACCAAATCCAAGCTACCAACCAAAACAGAGAGGAAATAGAGGGGGACCCTGGGAGAACCCGGATATGACCCCAGGAGAAGGAAAGAGAGAAGAAAAGAACATGTGTGGAAGGACCTTATACTGAAGTGCAGTTCTAAGGTATGCCTGGTAAGGATGTCGGGGACACCTTAAGGCAAACTCTCCTGGCAAATGAGTCCTCCATCTCTCAGGACCATCCTGCCCCTGGTATTCCTACAAAGCTCACTGGCTGGGATCAGCCTGTGGGAATCACAGCCCCAGTACAAACACTGTGATGAATTTAGAATACAGCAGCTGAGACCAGTGGTCAATTAATATGGCCCCTGCTTTGGGAGGTGAGAGGTGCATTCTCATGGCCACCAAAGATGGCAATTCTAGAACACAAAACATGTAACTTGAAACAGAGATTCAACAGATGGGATACTAGTGAACAGGAAAATGGGTCAATAAATTTTTTTCGATAGAAAAATTATGGGAAGGGAGAAGGAAAATATAGAAAGTTTGAAGACTGTACATGAAAAACAGTGAAAATGTATAACAAAAGTATTTATAGTGCAAAAATAATGAAGAGGGAGAATTGGACAAAAGTAGTATTAGAGTAGGTACGGACCAAGTATTTTCCAAAATTGAAATCAAGTGACAAATCCAGAAAGCTCTACAAACCTCAAATCTGACAAACAAAAATTAAGCCAAATCTAAGTTTATCTTACTAAAATTACCGATAATCAGTGACAAAGAGGGGGAAAAGAATCATTTTGCTTTCAAACAGAAAACAATAATATTTTTCATAAAAATTATGGGAGTATCTCTCTCATTATTTGGTCACAAAAGGAACATTTTTTAACTGCTTAATGAAAATAACTGCCAACTTACAATTCTACACCCAGTAAAGGATATGCTTCAAAAAAACATGTGGTTATACTGGAGATATAATATGGAACAAGATGAGTATCATTTACATGGCTGTATGGCATATTTGAAAGTTTTTAAGACAGTAAATCTTAAGAGCTCTCATCACATGGGGAAAAAAACATTTTTTAGCTTTATGAGATGATGGATCCTATCTGTAACAATTACAAATTCACATACTCTTTTACTTGGCTATTCCACATATAAGAATTTATACTACAAATAAACCCTCAAATGTTTGCAAGAATGTACGGATAACATTATTATCTGTGGCTTTGTTTAAGGATGGCAAATGGTTAAATGAATTTTCATACTTTGACTCAATGGAATACTAAGTGTCCATATCAAGGAAATGATCATGTATTGATAGATTGATCACCACTATATTCTTAAGTGAAAAAAGCAAAATATATAACAGAATACACAGTATGCTATCTTTTGTGAAAAGGAGAGTATAAAAGTATATATGAGTATTTGTATCTACCCTGAATGTACACATAAATTTTCTTTGAACAAATATGTTAGAAATTAATAATATTGCCTGCCAGCAGGGAATGGAATTGATTAAGTGGGAAACAGCAGAATAAGGGAGATTTTTCACTGTATGCTCTTTTGTATCTTGTTAATTTATTATCTGTTCTGTCTATTAAATTTTTTTAAGTAAACACTGGAAGTTTCCAGTTCTGGTAAAGATGGAACAAGCACACTTCATCTTATTGAATGCAAATAAAATCCTAGGGCAGAATAAATGGAACAGCTATCTGAGGACTCTGAAATGTAAATGGTAAAAGGTAGATTGAAGAAACAAACCAGAATCCAAGTAAGAACAATCCAGCAGTAAGGTTCTTAGATATTTCCCCCCGCCCCCAACTTTGGTATCTCCTGACCTGAATTCAAAGTCAGCTTGAAACCTGAAATTGCACACAAGGTGTAGAGAGAATGAATTCCAAGAGAAGCCTTTTCTTTCTGATCTACCTTTAACAATAAAGAAGGGTGACTCGTGGGGGAGAATCAGATCAAGAGGTGAAGTCAAGGGCCAAGGAGAGTTATTTCTAGACCTTGAAACCTAATTGAGGAACCCCCAATATTTACCTGGCTAGATTTCAGAACATGTATGATAAAGTGACTACTTTTTTACCTTCCATTTTACCTCATTTTGAATCACAATGTCTAAAGCTTCTATCCTATGCCTGCTATCATGCCCTTGTATAATTCCATTCTGCTGAAGGTGGGTGGGCCCTGTGACCTGCTTGTAGCCTATAGAATATGTCAAAAGTGATAGCATGTTACACCTGTGACTATATTGCCTTATATAAAATTCTATCTTGCTAGCATAGATTCTCCTTCAGAGCATGATGAAGTAAGTATCCATGCTGGAGAAGCTCACATGACAAAAGCAGATGGCCTATAAGATCTGAGGGAGCCTCCAGCTGATAGCCAGCAAAAGTCATATAGCTGCTAGAAAATACATTCTGCCAACAACATGAATGAACCAGAAGTAAATGCTTCTCCAGTTAAGCCTCCAGATGAGAATACAGCCTGACCAACACTTTGACTGCAGCCATATGAGACACTAAGCAGAAGACTCATCTAAATTTTATCTGGACTCTCCTGACCCACATAACCTCTGAGATAATAAATGTATGTTCTATTTTAGCCACTAAGTTTAAGGCCATTTGTTATGCAGCAATAGAAAACTGAATATAGTGGAATGAAATGCACTGAACGACAGAGAGAAAAATAGATTGGAAAACAAAAAAGGAACAGAGCCTCAGACCTACTAGACAACATCAAAGGGTTTAATATTTGTGTCACTGCAGTCCTAGAAGAGAAGAGAAAGTGTGCAGAAAAAATATTTTAAGAAATCATGACTAAAAACTTTCCAAGATTGGCAAAACAAATAAACTTCCACTTTGAAGAAAGTCAGTGAATCCAAATAAACCCATACACAGATACATCATGAGCAAACTGCTAAAAAAAAAAACAGAGAAAAATAATGCATAACATAGAGACAAACAGTGATTTGAATGATGACATGTTTCTCATCAAAAACCATAGTGGCGTAATTCAAAAAGAGTCATGTACCACAATGTTCATTGCAGCCCTTTACAATAGCCAGGACATGGAAGCAACCTAAGTGTCCATCGACAGATGAATAGATAAAGAAGGTGTGGCACATATATACAGTGGAATATTACTCAGCCATAAAAAGAAATGAAATTGAGTTATTTGTAGTGAGGTGGATGGACCTAGAGTCTGTCATACAGAGTGAAGTAAGTCAGAAAGAGAAAAACAAATACCATATGCTAATACATATATATGGAATCTAAAAATTAAAAAAAAAAAAAGGTTCTGAGGAACCTAGGGGCAGGACAGGAATAAAGACGCAGACATAGCTAATGGACTTGAGGACACGGGAAGGGGGAAGGGTAAGCTAGGATGAAGTAAGAGAGTGGCATGGACTTATAAATACTACCAAATGTAAAATACATAGCTAGTGAGAAGCAGCTGCATAGCACAGGGAGATCAGCTCGGTGCTTTGTGACCAACTAGAGGGGTAGGATAGGGAGGGTGAGAGGGAGACGCAAGTGGGAGGAGATATGAAGATATATGTGTATGTATAGCTGATTTACTTTGCTATAAAGCAGAAACTAACACACCATTGTAAAGCAATTTTACTCCAATAAAGACGTGAGAAAAACAAAAAAAACATAATGGTCAGAAGACAGTGGAACACATGTTATGCTAGGAGAAAAAAAATCCATGTGTATGTAAAATATTATTCAGGAATGAAGGCAAAAAAAAGATATTCTCAGATGAAGGAAAATTAAGAGAATTCGTCACCAGCAAACCCACTGTAAAAGAAATGCTAAAAGAGTTTTTGTGAAATAACACCCAAAGAAAATATAGAATTTCAGGAATAAGAAAAGAGAAAAAGAAATAGTAAGTATCTATTTAAATATTTTAAAATTTTCTCTGCTTAAGTTCTTTTAAATATGTGGGACAACTAAAATCAGAAATTATAACATTGTCTTATAGGATTTTGAATATATTTCTACAACATAAATGGGGGAAAGTTAATGGACTTATGTGGTGGTAAAGTTTCTATATTCAACTTGAAGTGGTAAAATGTAAAATTCTTAATAATAAGAAATGTTAAATATGTATATTTTAATACCTAGAGCAATCAATAGAAAATTACAGAAATATTATTTTAAAAATTCAATAGATAATTTTAAATGGAAACCTAAAAACAAGTCAAATACTTCAAAAGAAGTCAAGAAAGAGTAACCAGAAAACAGAGGGAATAAACAGAAGACAAGTAATAGGAAAGTAGACCTAAATGCACACATATCAGTATTATGTTATATGTTAATGGTATAAACACACAAATTAAAAGACAGAGATGGTCAGAATGGATTTAGAACTGACTGTATGCTGCTTGGAAGAAATGCAGTTTAAATAAATGATACACACAGGTTAAATGGGAAAGGATGAAAAAAGGATAAACCATGCAAACACTGGTGAAAGCAGGAGAGGTTACGCTAATATCAGACAAAGTAGATTTCTGAGCAAGGAAAAACTACGTGAATAAAGAAAAACATTAAACAATGACAAAAGTGTCAAATAACAAAGAATACATAACAGTCCTAATGTGTATGCATCAAACAACAGAGATTCAAACCACATGAAGCAAAAACTGAAAGAATGGGCAGATCTACAGTTACCATTGAAGAAGTCAATATTCCATTCTCAATTATCAACACAACAATCAGAGAGAAAATCAGCATGAATATAGAAGAACTGAACAACGTCATCTAACAACTTGATCTAATATTTAGAGAACACTTCATCCAACAGGAGCAGAATTTTCATCAAGAGAGATCATATCCTAGGTCATAAAACAAACCTCAACAATCAGACAGAATATGTTCTCTGACCATAATTAAACTATCTAGAAATCAATTATAAAAAGAAAACCGAAAATTTTCCAAATATTTAGAAACAAAAAACACACTTTTAAATAACCTATGTGCAAAGAGGAAGTTTCAACGGAAATTAGAAAACTTTTTGTTTGAACTGAATGAAAATGAAAATATAGCTCATCAAAATTTGTGGAATGTAGCTAGACACTAGAGAGAAATTTATAGATTTAACTGTTTATTTAGAAAAGAAGAAAAAAATCAACTCAGTAATCTTAAATTTCCAACTTAAAAACTAGAAAAAGAAGAAGGAAAAAATGCAAAACTAGTGGAAAAAAAAGAATTAGTACAGATAAGAACAAAGGTCAGTGAAATTGAAGACAGCAAAACAGTAATGAAAATGAATAAAACCCAAAACTGATTCTTTTTTAAAAATTAATAACTTTGATAAACCTCTAGCCAAAATAACAATGAAAAAGAAAGAGAAGACACAAATTATCAATATCAGGAGTGGGAAAAAAAGGATATCACCCCAGACCTCACAGGTATTAAAAGGACAATAAGAGAGCAATATAACAATTCTAGGCACATAAATTAGACTTAGATAAAATAGATGAGTTCCTTGAAAGCCGTAAACTATACTAAAGTTCACCCAAGAAAGACTAGACAAGCCAAAGAGTACTATATCTAACAAGGAAATTAAACTTATAATTTAAAAATACCCCTTTGCAAAAGACTACAGGCCCCAATAGTTTCACTGGAAAATACTATCAAATCTTTAATGAAGAAATAAATCTTCATAAATAAATGGTGCCAGAACAATTAGTTACTTGTATGCAAAAGAAAAAATACCTCAAACTAAACTTCACACCTTATACAAATAGTAACTCAAAAATGTATCACAGATCTATGTGTAAAATGTAAAACTATAAAACTTTTAGAAGAAAACATAGGAGACAATCTTAATTACCTTGGTTGAGCAAAGTGTTCTTGGCATGTTTTAAAAGAAAAAAAGTAATAAATTGGACTTCATCAAAATTTAAAACTCTTGCTCTGTAAAATGTATTATTAAAAGAATGAAGAAACAAGGTATAGAGTGGGAGAAAACATTTACAAAACACTTATCTGACAAAGAACTTATATCCAGAATATATATATATTTTTTAAAATTCCCAAATCTCAACAGTAATAAAACAAACCAACTTTTTTAAGTGGCAAAACATTTGAACAGACATTTCACCAAGGAAGATGTATTGTTGGCTCATCAGAAGATGCTCAGTATAATTAGCCATTATCTATTTGGGAAATGCGAATTAAAATCATAATGAGTTATAGTTTCACACCTATTAGAACAGCTTAAATTTTTAAAAATGTCAATGCCATGTCTGGCAAGAAGACAGGGTAACTTGAATTCTCATACATTGTTAGTAAGAATGCAAAATGATACAACCACTGTGGAAAAGAGCTTGGTAAGTTCAAGAAGTTAAATATACAAACACTATATGACCCGACAATCCTAATCCTATGTATTCATTCTTAATAAATAAAAACATGCTGACAGAAAACCTATACACAAATGTCTATAACAGCACTCTTTATAAATCATCAAAAGCTGCCAACTAGAGAAATGTCTTTTAATAGGTTATTCAGTAAATTCTGATACATCCATACAATGGAATATTAGTGAACAATAAAAAAACCTAAACTATTACAATACACAACTTTGACAAAACTTAAGGACATTACACTGACTGAAAAAATCCAACCTCAAAATATTATATACTGTATGATTCCATTTATACAGTACTCTATACGTGTGTTCAAACTCATACAACTGTACACAAAACAAAGTTGACTTACTAGATGTAAAATTTTTAAATAATATAAATTAAAATAAACAATGCAGGGCTTCCCTGGTGGCACAGTGGTTGAGGGTCCGCCTGCCGATGCAGGGGACATGGATTCATGCCCCGGTCCGGGAAGATCCCACGTGCTACGGAGCGGCTGGGCCCATGAGCCATGGCCGCTGAGCCTGTACGTCCAGAGCCTGTGCTCCGCAATGGGAGAGGCCACAACAGTGAGAGGCCCGTGTACCACAAAAAAAAAAACAAAGTCATGTACTCCAATGTTCACTGCAGCACTATTTACAATAGCCACGTCATGGAAACAACCTAAATGTCCATCAACAGATGAATGGATAAAGAAGATGTGGTACATATATACAATGGAATATTACTCAGCCATAAAAAGGAAAGAAATTGGGTCATTTGTAGAGAGGTGGATGCACCTAGAGTCTGTCATACAGAGTGAAGTAAGTCAGAAAGAGAAAAACAAATATCGTATGTTAACACATATATGTGGAATCTAGAAAAATGCTACAGATGAACCAGTTTTCAAGGCAGAAATAGAGACACAGATGTAGAGAACAAACGTATGGACACCAAGGTGGGAAAGCAGAGGAGGGGTGGTGGTGGTGGTGGGATGAATTGAGAGATTGGGATTGACATGTATACACTAATATGTATAAAATAGGTAACTAATAAGAAGCTACTGTATAAAAAAATAAAATAAAATGCAAAACAAAATTTCCCTACAGTTGTGGGTGAGCTAGGAATCATTCCCCATTTGGCTCATTTGTGGCTCAATGAACCAATCTCATAATTGGCCACTTGAGAATGGAAAATTCTCATTTGGGCTTTCCCTTTAGCCTTGTCCAAGTATCCTACATTTTGACTGCACTAAAAAATTACTAAATACAAGAAAGGAAAAAGAAAAAGGAGAAACATACTAACCTGTGCACTTAGCATATTTTATACAACTATCATCAATCTACAGGTGGGCCAGTTCCACAGCTAAGGTGCTAAGGTCTCCCAGAGCCTTCTGCTATGGCCCAACTGCACCAGAAGGTTTGAGGTGAACTGACTATATGTAATAGAGGTTTAATTCTCATGGTAAAGTAGCGAGTGAAAGATGAAGTACAGCAAGGGACAGGTACGGCCATAAGAATTTTCCAGCAAACTTTCTTTAATTTTCTACTCAACATTAGTAATAATCAGATATTCTGTGGGTGATATTTCCTTCCTTGAATGGTTTATGGAAAAAGCCATCACCCACCCATCCTGAGACAGGCAGAAAAAGAGACAGACTTGTGTACACACAACTCCATAAACATGACATGGAGGTCAGACCCCTGCCTCACTCACTCATGTCTGAGATGACTGACAGTAATGATATCTGATTCTAACTCCTTTCTCATTTGGGACTCAGGGAAGTGGGCCACCTTTAAGAGAAATATCACCAAGTAGGAAGCATATAAAAGTTCCCTTGGCAAAGAACAGACACACAGACTTCACAGGGTCTCTCATGCTTTTATTCCCTCTCTTGTAACTTATGTAAATGGTCTTCTGGGAAGACAATGGTCCCGCCTCATGGTATTCTCAAGTGACAGCTTGGCATATCTATCTTTCCTGAAATGAAAAAGAATTGTTACAGAACAAGTGGCCAAAAATCTTGTCCTGCAAAGTGGTATTTTCCAAGGGTCCACTGAACACCAGGCAGGCTTGAGTTTCCTTAATAACGTCCCAAACCATTGTCAGTGCAGCTACAGCCAAACCCAGCTACAGCCTTGGCCTCTGTCCTCATAGTCCCCCATCATCCAGCAGGTACCCCAGACACTCACATCTGTCTGTTACCACTTTTGTGGCCTTTTCCCAGCCCACACGTTTGCTTCTGTCTTTCACCTGACTTCATATTTGCCCCTGTTCATACCCTTGTTTCCTCCAGCCTTTTCCTACCCAGTCCCTACCACTTCTCCCCATCCCCTCTGCTCACTTATTTCAGGATTTTCACTCAATTCCTTTTCTTCTCAACAGTTCTTTTCTGTTTCTCTAGTCCCTCCCGGTCACTTGGTCGTTGATCAAAAGACATTTTTTGAGAGAGATGATAAAAAGTTTGGGGAAGGATGTGAAGAAATTGCAACCCTCATACAATGCTGGTGGGAATATGCAATGGTGCAATTGTTAGAGAATAAAGTCTGTCAGGAGGGAATTCACAGAACATGTGAAGTAGAATGTGCCAGGAGTCTGTCTCTCCATCTAGACAAAAATTGCACTGACAGAATCTGTCTGATGTAACTATATTGGAAATCTGGAGCTTATTGAAGGCTTGCAACTTCCAGGGAAGTCTTGGATGGCAAATTATAGTCAATTTGGGGCAATTTCAGCTCTTACCACAGTAGCAGCTACCCATCCCCCAACTACAGCCATGTGGCAGGCAGCTGTGCACGTGTTCTATGAGCAACTTGAACAGAGCTTGTAGATGTGCTGAGGAAAAAGGACTCTATCCTCCAAATATGGGGGGATCTGTGCTCTAATTGTTTTGGGGGGGGTTTGTAATGTATTTTTTTAACATCTTTATTGAAGTATAATTGCTTTACAATGGTGTGTTAGCTTCTGCTGTATAACAAAGTGAATCAGCCATACATATACATATATCTCCATATCTCCTCCCTCTCGCATCTCCCTCCCGCCCTCCCTACCCCACCCTTCTAGGTGGACACAAAACACCGAGCTGACCTCCCTGTTCTATGAAGCTGCTTCCCACTAGCTATCTATTTTATGGTTGGTAGTGTATATATGTCCATGTCACTCTCTCACTTTGTCCCAGCTTACCCTTTCCCCTCCCCTTGTCCTCAGGCCCATTCTCTATGTCTGCATCTTTATTCCTGTCCTGCCCCTAGGTTCTTCAGAACCAGTTTTGTTTTTTTTTAGATTCCATATATATGTGTTAGCATATGGTATTTGTTTTCCTCTTTCTGACTTACTTCACTCTGTATGACAGTCTCTAGGTCCATCCACCTCACTACAAATAACTCAATTTCATTTCTTTTTATGGCTGAGTAATATTCCACTGTATATATGTACCACATCTTCTTTATCCACTCATCCGTTGATTGGACACTTAGGTTGCTTCCATGTCCTGGCTATTGTAAATAGCGTGCTCTAATTGTTCATTGCTGCTTCTGGTCACAGAGGCACAGATGAAGAGTCAGGCAATCATTGTTGCTGCACCTCCGCCCATTGTTTCAAACCCCTCTTCTTTTGGCTAATGTGATTTCCAGGAAATTTCAAGGGCTGGTGCCATTTTATTCCACTACATGTTTTGCTTTTCCTCATTCAGACGCCAGACATTAAAGACTAGGACATCCAAAAACAAGTGCACATACAGGAAAATTTTAGAAAGTTTCTGTGCATGCCTAAAGTATCAGGAAAGACAGAAGAAGACATTAGGTTTATATCACATGATGATGCTCAGCACAGAGAGGCTGCAATAGTCAACAAAAACAAAACCAATAGACAAAAACAATGACAAAAAATAACAAGCCCTGGGGAAGGCTGAAAACCCTGATTTCCAGAGTTACCAAATTATTAAATTAAAGTTCCAGTGTTCCATAAAACCACAAGGCATACAAAAAAACAAGAAAGTATGGCCCAGGGACTTCCCTGGTGGTCCATTGGGTAAGATTCCATACTCCCAATGCAAAGGGCCTGGGTTCAATCCCTGGTCAGGAGACTAGATCCCACATGCATGCCACAGGTAAGAGAAGTCCGCATGCTGCTACCAGAAGTCCCCATGATGCAACCAGAAGATCGTGCATGCCGGACTTCCCTGGTGGCACAGTGGTTAAGAATCCACCTGACAATGCAAGGGACACAGTTTGAGCCCTGGTCCGGTAAGATCCCACATGCCGCGGAGCAACTAAGCCTGTGTGCCACAACTACTGAAGCCCGTGCACCTAGAGCCCGTGCTCCACAAAAAGGGAAGCCATGACATTGAGAAGCCTGCGCACCACAACAAAGAGTAGCCCCCGCTCACCGCACCTAGAGAAAGCCCACGCACAGCAATGAAGACCCCATGCAGCCAAAAATAAATTAATTAGTTAATTTATTTTTTTAAATAAATGGATATTTTAAAAAAAGATCCCACATGCCACAACTAAAGATCCCACATGCCACAACTAAGACCCAGCACAGCCGAAATAAATAAAAATAAATAAATAAAATATTACACACAAAAAAGAAAGTATACCTCATCCAAAGGAAAATAATAATTCAACAAAATTTGTCCCTTAAAACGACTTAACATAAGACACATTAGACAAAGTCCTCAGAATAACAGTCTTAAAGATGCTTGAAGAATTAAAGGAAGATGTGGAAAAAATCAAGAAAACGATGTATGAACAAAATGGAAGTATCGATAAAGAGATATAAAACCTTAAAAGAAATCAAAATGAAATTCTGGAGCTGAAAATTACAAAAACTGAAATTTAAAAATTTACTAGAAGGATTCAAAGACAATTTTGAGCAGGCAGAAGAAAGAATCTGTAAACTTAAACACAGGACAATGGAAATTATCAAGGCTGAGGAAAAAAAGAAAAAAAAGAATGAAGAAAAGTGAACACAGCCTAAGAGAAATAGGGACACCATCAAAAGAACTAACATATGCATCATGGGAGTCCTAGAAGAAGTAGAAGATAAATGGACAGAGAGGATACTCGAAGAAATGATGACTGGAAACTTCTCAAATTAGAAGAAAGACATGAAAATAAACATACAAGAAACTCGATAAACTCCAACTTAGATGATCACAAAAAACCCACACCAAGACACATTAGAATCAAACTTTTGAGAGTTAAATATAAAAAGCAATCTTGGAAGCAGAAAAAGAGAAATTAATCATCACTTACAAGTGATCCTCAGTAAGATTATAAGCAGATTTCTCATCAGAAACTTTGGAGGCCAGAAGACAGTAGGTTGATTTATTCAAAGTGCTAAAAGGAAAAAAACTCTCAAGCAAGAATACTATATCTGGCAAACTGTTATTCATAAGTGAGAGGAAAATCAAGACATTCCCAGAGAAACAAATGTTAAGGGAGTTTCTGACCACCAGACCTTCCCTGCAAGAAATGATCATTAAAGCCCTATGAAGTGAAATGAAAGGACAAAGATGGTAAATCAAAGATGTGTGGAGAAATAAAATCTTAATAAAGATAGATACATGGACAAATGTAAAAGCTAGCATTATTGTGACAATGGTTTGTAACTTTATTTTTTGTTTTCTGTATGTTTTAAGAGACCAATACAGTGGGATAGATTTAGAAATCAATAACATAAAGAAAACTGGAAAATTCACAAAACGGTGGAAATTAAACAACACATTTTTAAACAACCAATGGGTGAAAGAAGAAATCACAAGGGAAATTTAAAATTAGAGATGAATGAAAACAAAAACATACCAAAACTTATGGCTCTCAGCAAAAGTGGTGTTAAGGAGGAAATTTATAGCTATAACAGCTTACATTTAAAAAACTAGAAAGTTCTCACGAGAGAGAGTCATGGACATATACACACTAACAAACGTAGTAAGGTAGATAGCTAGGGGGAAGCAGCCGCAAGGCACAGGGATATTAGCTCGGGGCTTTGTGACAGCCTGGAGGGGTGGGATGGGGAGAGTGGGAGGGAGGGAGACGCAAGAGGGAAGACATATGGGAACATATGTATATGTATAGCTGATTCACTTTGTTATAAAGCAGAAACTAACACACCATTGTAAAGCAATTATACCCCAATAAAGATGTTTAAAAATAAATAAATTAATTAAAAAATAAATAAATAAAAATAAAAAACTAGAAAGATCTCAAATCAACAACCTAACTTTACAACTTTAGGAACTTAAAAAGAAGAACAAACTGAAACCAAATCTAGCAGAAGGAAGGAAATAAAAATTAAGCCAGAGATAAATGAAATACAGTATACATAAACAATAAAGAAAATCAATAAAACCAAAAAGTGTTTCTTTCAAAAGAGAAACAAAATTGGCAATACTTTAGCTAGATGGACCAAGGGAAAGAAAAGAGAGAAAACTCAAATTACTAACACCAGAAGTGAAAGTGGGGGCATTACTATCAATTCCACAGAAATAAAAAAGAAAGTACTGTGAAAAAGAAAGAAAGAAAGGACTGTGAATCTTGATACTCAAAAAAATTGAATAACCTAAATTAAGTGGACAAATTCCTAGAAACATAAAACCCACCAAGACTAAATCACAAAGAAATAGAAAGAGAATAGACCTGTCACTGGTAAGGAAATTGAATCAGTAATCAAAAATCTCCAAAAAATAAAAGCCCTGGACCTGTTGACTTTACTGTGAATTCTACCAAACACTTTAAAAAGCACTAATACCAATCCTTCTCAAATTTCTCAAAATATTAAAGAGGAAGGAACAGTTCCTAACTCATTCTATGAAGCCAGCATAACCCTGACACCAAAGCCAGGCAAAGATACTACAAGAAAACTACAGACCAATATCTCTTATGAACCTTGATGCAAAAATCCTCAACAAAATACTACCAAACAAAATCAGCAGCATATTAAAAGGATTACGCACCTTGACCGAGCAAGATTTAGTCCCTGAATGCAAGGATGGTTAAAAATATGAAAATCAATCAGTGTAATATGCCACATCAAGAAAATGAAGGAAAACAAACACATGATCATCTAAATTGATGCAGAAAAATTATTTGAAAAAAATTGAACATCCTTTTATGATAAAAACCTTCAACAAAGTAAGAATAGAAGGAAACTACTTCCACATAATAAAAGCCATGTATGAAAAACCCATAGTAAACGTGATGAAAGATGGAAAGCTTTTTCTCTAAAATCAGAAAGAAGACAAGCATGCCCACTTTCACTACTTCTATTCAACATAGTATTGGAAGTTCTAGCCAGAACAATTAGGCAAGAAAAAGAAAAAAAAGACATCCAAATTAGAAGGGAAAAAGTAACATTATCTCTGTTTGCAGATGATACAATCTTACATGTAGAAAATCCTGACAACTCCAAAAAAGCTGTTAGAACTAATAAATGAATTCAACCAAGTGATACAAAATCAACACACAAAATTAGTTGCATTTCAATACACAAATAATGAACAACCTGAAAAGGAAATTACAAGACAATTCAATGTACAATAACATCAAAAAGAATTAAATATTGATACTTAGGAATTATCTTAACCTTAAACAAGGAAATGAAAGACTTCTACAATGAAAATGACAATATATTGGTGATAAAAATGAAAGATGACAAAATAAGTGGAAACACATTCCATGTTCAAGGATTGGAAGAGTTAATATTGTTAAGATGTCAGTATTATGCAAAGCGATCTGCAGATTCAATGCAATCCCTATCAAAATTCCAAAGATTTTTTTTGCAGAAATAGAAAAATCCATCGTAAAATTCATATAGAATTTCAAGGGACCCCAAATAACTGAAACAATATTGAAAGAAAAAGAACTAAACTGGAGGACTCACACTTCCTAATTTCAAAACCTACTACGAAGCTATCATAATCAAAACAGTGCAACAAGTGCAACATTGGCATGAAGACAGACATATAGATCAAAGGAATAGAATAACGAGCCAGAAATAAGCTCTTTAATATATGATGAAATGATTTTTGACAAGGTACCCAGATCATTCAATAAAGGACAGTCTTTTCAACAAAAGGTGCTGGGAAAACTGAATATCCACATGCAAAAGAATAAAGTTGGAAAGTTGGACCCTTACTTAACACCATATATAAAAATTAGCTCCAAATGGACCAAAGATTTAATGTAAGACCTAAAACAGTAAAACTCTGAGAAAAAAAAAAAAGAAAAAAAGCATGGAACAAAAGCTTCACAACATTAGATTTGCCAGTGATTTATTGGATATGACACCAAAGGCACAGGCAACAAAAGTTAAAGTAGACAAATTGAAATTCATGAAAATTTAAAATTTTTTGTCGAGACATTATTCACAGAGTAAAAAGGCAACCCACAGATTGGAATAAAATATTTGCAAATCATATGTCTGATAAGGGATAATTATCCAGAGTACACAGAGAACTCCTAAAACTCAACACCAAAAACAAACAACCTGATTCAAAAATGGGTAAAGGACTTTAAAAGATATTTCTCTAAAGAAGCTATACAAAAGGCCAATAAGCACATGAAAAGATGATCAACTTCACTAATCCTTCAGGAAACGCAAATGAAAAATGCAATGAGATACGACCCTACACCCATTTAGATGGCTACAATCTAAAACAACAACAACAAAACAATGTGTTGGTGGTGAAGTGGAGAGATTGGAATCCAGTGCAGTGTTGGTGGGAATGCAATATGGTATAGTCACTGTGGGTAACACTATGAGGTTCCTTGAAAAATTAAAAATAGAATTAGCATATGATCCAGCAATTCCATGTTTGGGTATATATCCAAATGAAATGAAAGCAGGGTCTCAAGGAATATCTTCATACCCATGTACATAGAAGCATTATTCATTATAGCTAAAATATGGAAGCAACCCAAATGTCCATCACCAATGAATAGATAAGCAAAATGTGGTACATACATACAGTGGAAGATTTTTCAGCCTTACAAAAGGAGGAAATTCTACAATATCCTACAACATGGCTGACCCCTAAAGACATTATCCTAAGTGAAATAAGCCAGTCACAGAAAAACAAATATTATATGATTCCACCTATATGAGGTACTTAGAGTAGTCAAAATCATAAAGAGAGAAAGTAGGATAGTGGTTGCCAAGGGCTAGAGGGAAGGGAGAAAGGGGAGTTATTATTTAATAGGTAATAGAGTTTCAGATTTGCAAGATTTGTTGGAGGGGATGATGGTGATGGTTATATATCAATGTGAAAGTATTTCATACCATTACACTTAAACATAATTAAGAAGGTAAATTTTATGTTATGTGTATTTTAACACAATTTTTAAGAAGGAGGAAAAAGTCTGAAAGTTCCTCAAAATGTTAAACTTAGAAATACCATATGATCCACCAGATGGTGGATCTACTAGACAGACAACTCTCTTTGAAATAACTCTCTTAAGAATGTTCAAAGAACTCAAGGAAGATGTGGCTAAAGTCAAGAAAACAACGTACAAACAAAATGGAAAATGTCAATAAAGAGATAGAAAACATTAAAAAAAAAAAGAAATCGTAGAGCTGAAAATTACAACTGGCAAAAAAAAAAAATCACTAAAGGAATTCAAAGGCAGATTTAAGCTGGCAGAATAAAGAATTTGTGAACTTGAAGAAAAGAAATTATTGAAGCTGATGAACAGAAAAAGACTGAAGAAAAGTGAAAAGTGCCTATGGGACTTATGGGGTACTATCAAACAGATCAACATACCCATAGTTGGGAGTCCTAGGAGGGAAGTAAAGAGACAGAGAAATTATCTTAAATAATGACTGAAAACTTACCAAGTTTGATGAAAGATATTAATAAAAAATCTCAAAAGCTCAACAAATTCAAACTAGGATGAGCTCAAAGAAATCCACACCAAGACACATTATAATTAAACTTTCAAAAGACAAAGACAAAGAGAGAATCTTGAAAGCAGCAAGAATGAAGCAACTTGTTACATACAAAGGATCCTAAGATTATCAGTAGATTTTTTCATCAGAAACTTTGGAGGCCAGAAAACAGTGGGCTGATACATTCCTAAGTGCTAAAAGAAAAAAAATAATAACAACTAACAATCCTATAACCAGCAAAACTGTCTTTCAAAAGTGAGAAAGTAATTAAGACATTTCAGGTAAACAAAAAATAATGTAGTTTGTGACACTAGACCTGCCTTGCAAGAAATTCTAAAGGGAGTGCTACAGGTTGAAATGGAAGGACATAAGACAGTAGTTTAAAACTGCATGAAGAAATAAATCCTCAAGCAATGTAAATATATGGGCAATTAAAAAAGCTAGCATTATTCTAACAACAGTTTGTAACTCCACTTTCTGTTTCCTCCATGATTTAAGAAACTAATACATAAAAAGTTATTAGTCTAAATGCTAATATTATTCTAACTTTGGTTTGTAACTCCACATTCTGTTTTCTACATAATTTAAGAGATAAATGCATTTTTAAAAATTATTAGTTCATGTTTTTGGACACATAATGTATAGATGTAATTTCATGACATCACTAACTGAAAGGAGTGGGGACAGAGCTGAAAAGGAGCAGAGTTGCTTTATGTTATTGAATTTAAGCTGTTATAAATTCAAATTAGAGTGATTTAACATGAGGATGTTAAATGTAATCCCCAGGGTAACCACAAATAAAATAGTTAAAGCATGAAAGCAACCCAAGTGTCTATCGATAGATGAATGGATAAACAAAATATGGTGTATGAATACAATGGAACATCTTTCAGCCTTAAAAAGGAAGGAAATGCTGACACAGACTACAACATAGAGGAACATTGAGGACATTATGCTAAGAGAAATAAACCAGTCACAAAAAGACAAATTCTGTGTGACTCCACTCATATGAAGTGCCTGGGGTAGTCAAATTCATAGAAACAGACGGTAGAATGCTGGGGGACTGGGGGAAAGGAGGAATGAGGAGTTATTGTTTAATGGGTAGAGAGTTTCAGTTTTGCAAGATGAAAAGAATTCTGGAGATGGATGGTGGGGATGGTTGCACAACAATACTAATCTATTTAATGTCACTGAACAGTACACCTGAAAATGGTTAAGATGGCAAAAATTATGTTACGTGTATTTTACCATAATAAAAAAGAGCAACAGAGTGGCTGAGTTCCTGAAAACAGGTGTGTGGGTGAGGAGACTGCTCAAGCCTTCAGAGCTTGGAAATATGAGCTCTGGAGTGTAGTCTTCCATGTGCTTTCATGTTGATGACTTTGCTTGGACCTCACAGTCATCTGTGCAGAAGGCAGACCCTTACTTCCCCATTTTAAAGATCAGAAACCTGAAAAAAAAAAAATGACCTCCACAGTGATTTTTCAAACTGTAGCCAAAATAGACCAAAGAATGTTCTGTGCCCATTGGCATAAAGAGTTTATGGCACATTTAGCAGCATTTTCAGCCTTTCCTTAGAGAGTGCACATAACAGAAACTGAGGCAAACCTTTGTTAGGACAAGAACAGCTCAGGACCCAGGCCAAGCATTGGCTGGAGCAGTGGAACATCACTGAAGCCCTGGGCTAAGAGCCAAGGGTTATTGAGCACGTATGATGTTCCAGGAAACGCTTTACAAGGTTAGTTTTGTTCTATCCCCACAGCAACCCTGGGTAGTAGGACATACACACTCCCCAGTTCTTCTAAGAGACGGAGAGTTAATTAGCTCACCACATTCGCTCAACTAGAAAGAGGTGGAATCAGGATCTGAGCCTACACAGGCTACTCGGGAACCTGCATTCATAGTCTCCTCCCCCAAATGCCCTAAGCTGGCCACATGGGGGAGGCCAGGACCCTGATTTTGGCATACACAACATGGCAGGATGAGCCAGAGGACCAGATCTCTGGAACCCAAAAATGTGAGTGTGAGCTGTGATTTATATACTTATATAAATATATATATATAACTATAAACTTCAGTTCACAGCCTGGTTTCACACTTCATCTGTGACAGCTGACTTCTGTTTCTTTCTATAATGTGTTTAGTATAAGTCTTTGGTTATATATGTAGCCTCGAAAAGTACATCCTGCTATTTTATTTTATCTGTAAGAATTTTTTATTTATACAAATGGCATGGGCTTTAAAATCTCATTTTGTTTCCTACTTTTCTCACCTGGTACTCAGTTTTAAAGCTGTATCTATGTTGATAAGCGTGTGTGTGCATGCACTTATATGTCAGCAGCTATGTCAGATTCCATTGTACGCATCTGTCTTATTCAGGACCCCTGCGAGGGAGACCCTGAGATGTGAGTGCATCTCAGAATGTGGATACAAGTGGCTCATTTGGGTCATGACCCCTAGAAACTCCTGAGCGCAGTGGGAAAGTGGAGCAGGGAGAGAAGGAAATCAGTTTCTTCTCTGGAACTTCTGGCCTGCCTTGAACGCAGGCAAAGGTGACTCCAGCCGCCAGATAAATCCCCTGGCAAAGAGGTGCAGGTACTGGCTGAGAAACTGTAAGTGCTGGGGGCATTGTGGGGTGAGGAGGAGGTACAAACAGCCCCTGCTACAGCATCATTCATGATCATTCCGCTTTAGACAGACCTTAGCTTTCTGCTACCACATATAGTGCTGTATTGAATATCCTTGGCTCCTGGCCCCTTATGATCCTGTGTGGGAGGGTTCCTGAATATATGGCCCAAGAGTAGAATTACTGGGTCTAAGGGACGTGTATGCTGAGTTTCCCCAGCTCAACCAGACTGCTCTTCCCAGGCGCAGCCCTGACTGACAGCCTCGCCAGCAGTGCATCGAGTTTCAGCCACACCATCACAGGATTAAAAACCATTTCTAGTCCTGTCCACTCATGGAGTCTCACCCACACTACCACCAGCATGTGACAGAATCTCTTTCTAGTCCTGTACATCAGAGAGCTGGAAAGTGGTCTTCCACTCTGATAACGAGTTAATTTCTTATGTTTATTAACTGTTCAGGTTTTTGCAGGACAAAGGAAAAAGCTGGGTACTTCCTCCACACTGCACACCAAAATAAAATGCAGTTATATCATTAAAAACAAATTATTAAAATTGTAAAAATATTTGAAGAGAAAAATTTTTTTAAATGTGAGTTGAAAGTTGAAGTGTATATTTGAAAATTGCTAAGAAAGTAGATCTTAAAAGTTCTCATCACAAGGAAAAAAATGTGTATGTGACAGATGTTAACTTTTTGTGATCATTTTGCAATACACACACATATCAAATCACCTTAAACTAATACAATGTTATATGTATATCTCAATAAGACTGGGACGAAACAGAAAAGAATGGCAAATTTGACCACAAAAAAAATGTTTAATTCTGTACAATAAAAGATACCTAAAAAAAGTTTTTTTAGAAACACTGAGAGATGCAATGTAGGGAAATAGGTAGAGCATACATAAAAGGAGATAAATATAAAACATACATCAAATCATATAGAAAAAGAAAAAGAACCTTATGGGAAAATGGGTAAAATTATGAACAAACGATGCCCTGAAGAAGTTTTACAAATGGGCAGTGAGCAGCACAAAACACCTCATTGGAAATGAGGAACCAGCAGTCAAATCCACTAAGACTCATTCATTTCTCCATTGTCAGACTCACAAGTACTCCGTGTGGGCATGAAGCAGGGTTACAGGCTCTTGCCAGTTCTGTGGGTGGCAGTATAGATCCAGCCAGTCTTGGCCAAGGCACCTGGCTCTTGGGTCACACACAGGAGATGCATGCAGAGGAGAGACAGCCACACAGGAAGTCCCAGATGTACTCATTTCTCTCCTGAGAGCTTAGCAGAGTTTAAGCTCAAAGCCCCTTTACTGGTGCCATGCTCTAGCCTTCTGGAGGCTTCTAAGAGTTCCCCCCACCCTGAATTGGAGGATGGGCAGAGGAGCAATGAGGAGGTGGTCTCTAATTTGAGTGTCAGACCCCTGGCAGCTCTTACAGCACAGATTGCTGGGTGCATTCCTGGAGTTTCTGATTCAACGTGAGATAGGCTCAGAAATCAGGGAGTGTGGACACTATATTAAAGTATGAGCAAAACATGGTTATAATGACCAAATTAGTCTGCTTGGGCTGCCATGACAAAGTACCACAGACTGGGTAGTTTAAACAACAGAACTGGGCTTCCCTGGTGGCTCAGTGGTGAAGAATCCACCTGCCAATGCAGGGGACATAGGTTCGAGCCGTGGTCCGGGAAGATTCCACATGCCGCAGAGCAACTAAGCTTGTGCGCCACAACTACTGAGCCTGCACGCCTAGCATGCTCCACAACAAGGGAAGCCACAGCAGTGAGAAGGCTGTGCACTGAAACAAAGACCCAACGCAGCCAAAAATAAATGAATTTTAAAAAAAAACAAAAAAACAAAAAAAAAAACAGAACTGTGTTGTCTCACAGTTCCAGAGGCCAGAAGTCCAAGATCACGGTGTTGGCAGGACTGATATCTCCTGAAGCCTCTCTCCTGACCTGTAGATGTCTGTCTCTTCTCTGCGTCCTCACATGATCATCCCTCTGTGAATGTCTGTGTCCTAATCTCCTCTTTTCATATCCTTATAAGAAGTCAGCTTTGTATATACCAGTCAGATCACACTAGGACTCACCTAGTGACCTCATTTTAACTTAATTACCTCTTTAAAGGCTCTTTCTCCAAATACAGTCAGATTCTGACGTGTTGGGGTTTAGGACTTCAACATATGAATTTTGGGGGAACACAATTCAGCCCATAACAATGACCTCATCCAGAATTTCTTAGTCAGGTCTTGGACTTCTTTTGTTCCCCTTGGCCAGCATATCCACTTACCTCATTTCCTCAGGCCATATTTGAGTTATCAAAAGAAAAAGTTTCAGAAACCTAGTGGGAATAGAGTCACCTCCAACACTACTTATTTTTCTTTTTTTTTTGCAGTACGCGGGCCTCTCACTGTTGTGGCCTCTCCCGTTGCGGAGCACAGGCTCCGGACATGCAGGCTCAGTGGCCATGGCTCATGGGTCCAGCCACTCCGCGGCATGTGGGACCTTCCCGGACCAGGGCACGAACCCGTGTCCCCTGCATCGGTAGGCGGACTCTCAACCACTACGCCACCAGGGAAGCCCTACTTATTTTTCTTGATTGTATTATGTTTTCATTCATCTCGCCTCCTTTATTGATGTCTCCAAACTGTAAATTCCATGAGGGCAGGGACCTTGACTGCTTTCTTTACAGTTGTATCCCAAGGCCCTAAAACAGTACCCAGCATATAGTAGATGCTGAATAAATGTGTATCAAATATATGACTGAATGACCCACCCCTCTCCTTCCTTCTAGCACTATCCCACAGAGCATGCTCATCTCACACACACACACACACACACACACACACACACACACACACACACCTCTAATGTATGTAATATCTATTCAATGGTCCACTCTGACCCATTTCTAGCAAAATCTCTTTATGCAGCTTTTGTCTGTGAAAAAGAAGCAATGCAATGCTCTGTTGTATAGATACTGATGAGGAAATGTCCCTAAGATATGTTTAACTTTTAAAAAGGAAGTCGCAGAACATATCCTTCCACACCTTGCCCCATGCCCTCTGCTCCACTCGTACTTCTCCTCCTCCCACACCTCACCACCACATTACTAAAGGCCTATTTCCAGTAGGTCCTTTTACCCAGTACGTGATGTCTAGCCACCAAAAGGAAATTACAAGGCATACCAAACAGCAAAATATACACTTTGAAAATACAGAGCAAGCATCAGAACCAGACCTACACATGGCAGATATGTTGGAATTATCAGACCATGGAATTTAAAATAACTATGATTAATATGCTAAGGGCTTTAATGGAAAAAGTACACAATATGAAAGCACACAACTACATATGGGCAACAGAGAGAAAAAATTCTAACAAGGAATCAAAAAGAAGCACCAGAGATCAAAAACATTCCAACAGAAATGAAGAATGCCTTTGTTGGGTTTAATAGTAGACTGGACATGGCAGACGAATAATCTCTGAGCTTGATGATATGTCAACAGAAACTTCCAGAACTGAAAAGTAAAGAGATAAAAATCTGAAAAAATAAAAAAGAATATCCGAGAACTGTGGATAACTCGGAACTGTGGGACAACTGCAAAGTGTGTAACATACAACTAATGGGAATAACAGAAGGAGAAGAAAGGGAAAGAAACAGAAGCAATATTTGAAGCAGTAATGACTAAGAATATCTCTGAATTAACGTCAGACACTAAAGCACATTTCAGCAGGAAAATGTAAAAAAACCAAAAAACTTGCACTTAAGCATATCATATTCAAACGTCCGAAAATCAGAGATTAAAAAATAAAATCTTGAAGGAAGCCAGAGAGAAAAACACCCTACCTGTAGAGGAGCAAAGACAAGGGTTACATCTGACTTCTCAGAAACCATGCAAGGGAAAAGAGAATGTAGTGAAATATTTAAGTGTTGAGAGGGAAAAAAACCCCACTAATCTAGATTTTTGAACAGTCCAAAATTATCCTTCAAAACTGAAGGAGAGGGCTTCCCTGGTGGTGCAGTGGTTAAGAATCCGCCTGCCAGTGCAGGAGACATGGGTTTAATCCATGGCCTGGGAAGATCCCACATGCCATGGAGCAACTAAGCCCATGCGCCACAACTACTAAGCCTGCACGCCTAGAGCTCGTGCTCTGCAACAAAAGAAGCCACCGCAATGAGAAGCCCACACACCTCAATGAAGAGTAGCCCCCCTCACTGTAACTAGAGAAAGACTGCACGCAGCAACGAAGACCCAACACAGACAAAAAAATTTTTAAAAACAAAGTCAAAAGTGTTTTATTAAAAAAAACAAAACTGAAGGAGAAGTATATTCTCAGACAAATAAAAATTAAGGAAATTTGCTGCTAGTAGACCTGCCTTGTGAGAAACATTAAAAGAAGTTCTTCAGGGAGGAGGAAAATAATACAGGCCAGAAACTCAACTCTACATAAATAAAGAGCATCAGAGAACGAATAAGTTGAAGGTGAAATAAAAACACATTTTTCTTATTCTTTTGTTCAAAATAATATTAGCAGCAAGGCATTCAGTTATGTATGCTTATGTGTGTATGTATGTGTATATAGCAAACATACTCTTACCAAAAAATCCAACAATAGCACTTTTTGGTATTTACTCAAATGAACTGAAAATGTATGACTGCGCAGAAACCTACACATAAATGTGTATAGCAGCTTTATTCATTCATAATTACCAAAACTTGGAAGCAACCAAGACATCCTTAAGTAGGAGAATGGACAAATAAACTGTGATACATCCACAATGGAATACTATTCAGCACTAAAAACAAATGAGCTATGAAGCCATGAAAAGACATGGAGGAACCTTAAACGTGTATCTCTAAGTGAAAGGAGCCAATCTAAAAAGGCTACAAACCATATGATTTCAACTGCTGTATATGACATTCTGGAAATGCTAAAAACTATGGAGACAGTGAAAAGGCTAGCGGTTGGCAAAGGTTAGAAGAGAGCAAGGGATGAATAGCTGGAGCACAAAAGATTTTTAGGCAGTAAAACTTTTGTATCATACTATAATTGTGGATACCTGTCATTATAAATTTGTCAAAGCCAGTAGAATGTATAACATCAAAAGTGAACCCTAGGGCTTCCCTAGTGGCGCAGTGGTTGAGAGTCCGCCTGCCGATGCAGGGGACACGGGTTCGTGCCCCGGTCCGTGAGATCCCACATGCCACGGAGTGGCAGGGCCCGTGAGCCATGGCCGCTGAGCCTGCGTGTCCGGAGCCTGTGCTTCGCAACGGGAGAGGCCACAACAGTGAGAGGCCCGCGTGCTGCAAAAAACAAAACAAACAAACAAAACAAAACAAAAAAAAGTGAACCCTAGTATAGCCTATGGACTTTGGGTGATAATGATGTATCAGTGTAGGTTCATCAATTGCAACAAACATACCTCTCTGGTCGGGGACATTAATAGTGGATACTGATAGTGGAATGGACTGTGCCTTGTAGGGACAGGGAGTAAATGGGAAATGTCTATACTTTCTGCTCAGTTTTGCTGTGAACCTAAAACTGCTCTAAAAAAGAACTTATTCATTAAAAAAGGAAACATAACCGCAGGTAGCAAAGACATGAACAATATTGCTCTGTTGTTATTTTTATGGTGATTACATTGCTAATTTTCCTTACAGGGAGTGAGGAAGCGTTTTAGATATATTAGTAAATTTCTAACCACCTGCTCATTCCTTTGGGAATTCTAAAAGGTTTTAGAACTCATTGGGAAAACCACTTACTCTCCATAGAAATGCAGTCTTAGGATTTAAATCCACATTTAATCACAGAAATAAAAAGGAACACAGTGTTAAGTGGGTAGCCTTGCAAACGTCTTAAACACTATTGTGCAAACCTGCCATTGAGAAATCCAGCTCAAAGAAATCCAGCAAAGGGGATTCAGCATGTTGTCAAACTTGTCCTACTCCCTGTGGATCCTGAATGTTTGACTCCAGAAACCTGGCACTTAATTTTAATCAAGATTTTCTAAAAGACACAGGACACTCCTACTTTCCTTGGCTCCTTCACCATTTCCAACAGAAATAAGATGTGCACTGGGCTCAGGACTAGCATTGCCACACACACAAACACTCATATGTTTGGAATGAAGAAGGAGTGGTTATTTATTTCCTCCAGTCTGTGACATAAAAAACAAACAAACCAACAAACTCAGTTTGAAAGCTCGAGGATGCAGACAAAAAGCACAATAGGATTTCACTTTAAAAATCTGATTGAACACAACTCGGTCCAGAATTTGGGAGAAGGAAGGATTTCGGGGCTCCACCTAGGAGGGTCTGGACCCTGCATTTGGAGGACACTTTGTTCAAGATGGAGAACAAGCTGACTTTCAAATCAGGTAATTATGAGAAATGAGGAGAATAGGGACTATAAGGACTTTAGAGCCCCCCTTGGCCTCTGCTTGGCGCTGCCCTGATTCCACCACCTCCTTTTTGAGCGCCTCTCTGAGTCCCTACCACTTGGACCAACATGGCAGATCATGATGGACTTTTATGTTGCCCTATGCATACTTTGGCTTGAAGTTTATGCTAACTAGAACAACCCGTCTTGTGGTCTATCAAACAAACATTGTACATCTGCTTTAACCATTAAAGAAAAGGGTGCATTGTCCAGGAGTAAAGAGTGTCCATCTGGAAAACAGAGATAAATGCCTTCCTTCCTGGGGCTCCTTTGATGATAAGGTTTCCTTCCTATGAGCTAAGGCCATACTGACTTGCTGTGTATGTGCCAATCTGTCTTTTTCGAAACCTTGAAGAAATGTACCCCCATCAGGTTCGATGTTTTGTTCCGACAAAATATAAAACTGTCCTGAAAACCATGCTTCCCTGGAGCCTTTCCTCAGAGCTATCTGAGAAGCTGTCTTCTGGGCTACAGTCCCCGGTCTGGCTTGAATAAAACTCTCCTCTATTCTTATTATAGATTGGTTTATTCATTGTTTCCAGTGACATCAGCAATCTTAGTGAGCACCCTGTCAAACCCCTTCATGTACAGATCAGGAAATTGAGGTTAAGAAAGGTGGAATGACTCACCTGAGGACACCAAGCAAATAAGCAGCAAGCACAGAAGGGAAATCAGTCACCAATAGGTTACCCTTGTTCACTGTGCCAAGATGAATTGTGCCAACTCTCTGACTCCTTCCTTTAAACCTTGCTGATTGAGGTGGGAGGAAGAAAGGAGGTGAAACATAAACATGACACGGAGAGTCCTTTGGCCTTATTCTCTGATCGTATTTTTGTTCAGGGTACATATGAATGCTTTCTTCAGCCTAGATGACCCAGATGAAGCCACAGGTGTGCATGTCTGGTCCATCTCTGATGGGGATCCTGCCAAGTCACCTAGTAACTCCCTAAATTGGCTCTGAACACATCCTCCAACTTCCAGGTAATGGGTCCCTGCCCTTCTGTCACCACTGAAACTGGAACTTCTCCAATGATTATAATAGCTGCCTGTTATTACCGTCTATTACTGTGCTAGGTGCTTCATATTTATTAAACCATTTTATCTTCATGAGAATCCAAGAGGGAATTACCATTTCCATGGTACAGATGAGAAAACTAAGAAAGCAGAGGGATTCTTTCAAATGTGCTGAGAGTGTGAAAGCTAGGACAGGAGGCCAGACCCATTCAACTGGGCCTGGACTACACTCATTCCCCCACTCTGGGTACTGTGGCCTGCTGTCCCCACTCCAGCTCCCAGACATGGGCCTGCGGCCTTCCCAAAAGAATCAAACTTAAATCTTTCTTTTATTCCATGAACACATCACACCTGGAACCCAAGCTAGACCCGGAGCCTGGGGCTCCTTGACTATCTAATAAAGAAGATTGATGTGATTACTTTGTTTCAGGGTCTTCATCTAATAAAGAAATGTAATAGATGGAAAAATAGGAGAAGAAAGGAGAAGTGAGGAAGGGAGAGAGAAAGATACTAAAGCAAACCTCCCTGTACCGGCTTATCTCACTACCCTGGGGGTATTCATAGTAGTGCAAAGCAGCGCATCAATACATACATGCATACACATACATACACACATGCATACACATACAAACACATGAATGCATGTATATATGCAGGAGTGTGTAGACATGAATATATATGTAATGTATATATTTGACTCTAATGTATAAAACTAATAAGGATTGGTTGTACTCGATTGTGAGTCATTGAAGTGGAAATGCTAAATGCATGTGAAAAGGTACTTCCTGAATGACAAATGTAAGTCATCCGTCTCAACCAGTGGAACAGGAAGAGGGGTCACTTGGGCATCCCACGATCACCTGGTGGGATCTGAGTAGCTCCGACTTCTCTTTTTCCCTGTCACTGGGGAAGGTCGTTAACTGTGCTGGGTGGAAAGTGCTCCGCCCCTGCCTGTGTGCCTTTGCACATGCTGTTCCTGTCTCTTCAAAACCTCACCCCCAACTCCCTACTCAACCCCTCAGTTCATCCTCCTCCTCCTTAAATGGCCCAGCTTAAGTCTTCCTATTCCAGGAAATTTTTTCCTGATCAACACAAGCTCACAATTCTTTTCTTGTCTGAAACCCTATACAATGAGTTCTTCTTTACTGTTATTTATTGTTGAGATTGTCATGAGGAATTAGGGAGGTAAGTTACATAAAAGGACCCAGCACTAAGTCTAAAACATGACAGGTACTCAACAATGAAGACTGCTATGACTGTGCTGGAAATAGCATAGAACAGGAAGCAAAATAAAAGCAAAAACGTAAGTTTCTTGTAGAAATGTTTCATTTTAAAACACCTGGATTTTTTTTCCCACACAATAGTAGTAAGGGTCTAGGTGAATGTAGGTTATGTGCTAGGCACAGTTCTGAGCACTTAGCATGTGCTATCTTGTTCTGTCTTGCTTATTCCCCCACAGTCATCCTTGGAAATGAGTTCCACCATCATCCCTGCTTGACAGATGAGGGAACGAGGCACACAACTAGGAAGAGGGTGTATGGGGCTTAACCAATCCTCCAGACCACTCTGCACCCCCTTGCTCTCCCCAACACTAAGCACAGATCTTGTAAGGTCAGAAGGTTCACCTTCAAAATAGCATTTCCTTTTTAAAATTTTTTTTTAATTTTATTGAAGTTGATTTACAACGTTGTGTTAGTTTCTGCTGCACAGAAAAGTGACTCAGTTATATATATATATATCCTTTTTCATATCCTTTTCCATTATGGTTTATTGCAGGATATTAAATATAGTTCCCTGTGCTATACAGTAGGACCTTATTGTTTATCCTATATATAATAGTTTGCATCTAAAATAGCATTTCCTTTTGTCCAAGCCCAAAGACCCTGGTGATTTTAAGTTCATGGTTCTGTTTGTATGACCAGCACAGTTGAGAATTGCAGTGTGCCTGGGATTTTCCTTTAAACAGCATGCTTCCCACTGCCTAGCACAAAAGCACAACGCCGGAGAACAACAAACATTATCAACAGCAATTTTTCTCTTGAGTGTATTCATTTTAGCAGTTCAAATTCATTTTTCAAGTTTCCTATAAGCAGTTTTAACACTTTTAAGCAGGTAAAATTCTATTCTTCTCAGGAAGTAGAGAAAAGTTCGCCGGCAGAACCCAGGGAAGATCTGGGCTGATTCCAGGCTAGTGTTGGGTTAACTGCAGTGCCTGATTCAGGGGCAACCACACTGGGCAACCGTCCATCTGAGAGATGAAAATCCCTCAACTGCTGCTGGGGTGAGTCTACTTGGTGGCCCAGATGCATTTCAGGGCCCAGCGCTCATCCTGGCAGAAGCACTGCCCTGCAGTGGGCCCTGAAGCTGCCTCCAGTTCAGACACGGCCAGCTCACTCAGGGATCACACAGGGGCCATTCTGGGCTCCCCCATTTGGCTCGATGAACCTTCAAGAGAAGGTAGGGTACTAGGATCATTTTCTACATTCCAGATATTTATCTTATATTACCTTTGAGCCCGTTATGAAGTTATTCTCTATAGGTGCATAGTAGTAGTATTAAAGATCACCAATTAAGAGAAGACATTTTATTAAAAACTAATATAGTCATTCGAAAGAATGTTTATATTTTGCTCATTATAGAGAACAGAGATAGAGTTTGCTAAGGACCAAGGACTCCTGGCCCTCGGTCCTCTCAGTGACTTCAGAACCAAGATGGCCTCTGCCACAGTGTTCCCCAGAGCTGCTCCAATCCATCGACTCCTATTCAGAGGAGCGGAGAAAACCTGTCTATAACAGGTCTCCCAAAAGACAGTGAGGGGTTAAGGGGTTCCAGCTCATGCAACTAACTTATTCCTGCTTCTCTGTACCTTGATGGGTAATGGCCGGACCACAGGAAGTATTTGCAACTCCTAGAAAAGAAGGGGATTACAAATTAACACAATGTAAATATAATAAAATAAAATGTTATCCTAAAACAGAGAGGTGCACAACTGTTCTTCTTTTACAACCTGTCTCTGTCTCTAACTAGCTAGGTGACTTTGAACAAGTCACTTTATCCCCTCTCCTTCCGCCCCTGAGTTGTCCCCTCTGAAAAATGACTGAATTTGAACTTGATGGCTCCTACATGCCCTTCAGGCCCCGCAGTCCAGGGCACTCTGGGCTGCCATGCGGGGATGATGGCTTCTTGGTGGCTGAGGCATCAAGTGAGAGCAGCATGGTGTACCAGGTACTTGCAGCCACAACTTGATTTAATTTAAACTGTATTTCATGAGGTAGATATTAATATCCCCATTACAGATGAGAATACAGAGGTTTAGAGAGAATAAATGATTTACCAAAGTTCCTGGAGCTGGTTAAGTGGTAGAGCCTGGATTCAAACTTTGAAAACCCATGCTTTGGGCGGCTCTGCATTGAGATCCTGCCACTATGCTAGACATTGGAGTAACAACCCCAAGTACACAGCACTTACCAGGAGCCAGACACAGTTCTAAGCACTTTGCATATACTAACTCACCTAATCCTCACAACGGTCTCATGGCATTTCACAATTGAGGAAACTGGGGCACAGAGAGATTAAACAACTTGCCCAAGGTCACAGAGCTGGTATGTATAGGAGGGATATTCATAAGCACAAACGATAACTTAGAACTGGGTTTCTCCTTTAAAATAAAGTATGGAAATACTATTTTTTTACAACTATCTGTAGAATATTGGCACAGAAATTTTTCCAATACCAAATCATCTACCTTTCAAAACTTCCTCCAATACTAAGATTCTGTTCCCCAATAAACCTAGTCACAGCATCACCCCAGGACCCTCAGGTTGGGTATACTATAAAATACATTCGTTTCTAGAACAATTAATTTTTCCTTCTTTAAGAGGGCTCTCCTAATTATGTTAATCTGAACTTTTAAAAAAAACGTGTAACGTAGTTATCCAAAACTTGAAAGATGAATTGGATTCTATGACATTATAAATTGTTTATTTGTAGTATCCTGAACTGAAACTTAATAATTTCACCAAGCATAAAATAAGCTCTTGGGGCTTCCCTGGTGGTGCAGTGGTTGAGAGTCCGCCTGCCAATGCAGGGGACACGGGTTCGTGCCCCGGTCTGGGAAGATCCCACATGCCACGGAGCAGCTGGGCCCGTGAGCCATGGCCGCTGAACCTGCACGTCCGGAGCCTGTGCTCTGCAACGGGAGAGGCCACAACAGTGAGAGGCCCACGTACCGAAAAAAAAAAAAAAAAGCTCTTGTTTAAGTAAAATGCTAGACAATCATTTCTTGGACAATCTAAGATCACCCTTTTGAAGTTTTTCAGGATTTAGGATGCAGAATAACATTTTAAAGTGGCTCAGTATTTATACAACACCAGCATAGGGAGGTGTGGGTGAAGGTGAGAGAGCAAAACACAGTGTTCATATATTTTATAATTATTTATTGAGTATGTACTAGATACTTGTGAATACAGTGATGAAAATACTGTCACAGCTCCTATCTTTGGTCAATGGAGAAGGCAGACATTAATTCATACATACACAACTACATACTTAGGTTTTATTACGTGAAACCAAGAAGTGCAGAGTCCTGAAAAAAACAAACAAAAAAGTGCCGAGTCCTAAGAGAGCTTATAACTCAGGGAGGGGAGAGCTCCCTGAGAAAGTAGTGTTTGAGCTGAGATCTGAAGGATATATATCTCAGATCTTGGCTGGGAGATGAGAGCATTCTAGGTACAGAGTGTGCATTCCAGGTACATGTGCCAAGATGCACAGAAGAGGAAAGGAAGGGCTAGTGGGGATGGGACACAGAAGGAAGGATGGTTAAGGATGGGGTTTTAGGTAATGGTGTGGCTGGCACAGTGGCACATCCAATTCTACTCCCTCTTTCCTGAAAACAGAACCCCACTTTATTCAGGCAGTGGGCAGAGACCCCTTGATCTCAGTGAAGGTAAGCCCAGCTCCCAGACTCAAAAGATAAGTCATAACTGGTTGGCTAATTCTTTGCCTCCTTTCCCAGTGACCAGAGAGGGATTGGCAAGTGGCCAGTTCTGACCAATAAAGGAAAACTGAAAGAATGCTCGAGTGTTCTTGGGAAAAATTAGATTTCCAAATAAAACCTCAGAGATCAAGAGAAGACATCCTTTTTGCCTTGCCCCTCTTGTCCTGACTGTATGTGACAGCGCGGCACTGTGGTCATCTGGAATGCATGACAATCTTAAAAACACAAAGCCACCGGGTGGAGGATGACAGAATGGAAAAGTAGCACCTGGGTCCTTGACATTTCCAAGCCTCTGAGCAAACCCTGGAACTGCCTCCCCCAGGCTCCTTGATATGTAGGATCATTGAAGGCCTTTGTTTAAGTCATTATTGCTCAGGTCCTCTTATTCATAGCCAGATGCAACCAAAACTGATATGTGCGGGAAGGCATTTGTTTCAGTGGTCTATTGTTAAGTCATGAACCACCTCAGAACTTAATGGCATAAAGCACCCATTTATTATTATCTCTCACAGTTCTGTAGGTTGACTGTGCCCAGCTGGGCAGTTCTCACTTGAAGTCTTACAGGTGGCTGCCCTCATACAAAAGCTGCAGTCATGTGAAAACTCGACCAGGTTGGATGCCCAAGGTGGCTCACTGATGTGGCTGTTGGCTGGGTGCTCAGCTGGGGCTGTCAACATTGCGCCTATTCATGGCTTTGTCATGCAGCTTTAGCAGCTCACAGTATGGTGGCTGGTTTCCTAGAGGGAGTATTCTAAAAAACAGTGTTCTAGCAGAAACAGTAAAGTTTTTTATGACCCACTTTCAGAAGTCACATGGCATCATTGGTCAAAAGCAAATTGCAGAGCCAACCCAGATTCAAGATGTGAATACCAGGAGGTGTAATTCAGTGGGAGGGTCATCTTTGAAGACTAGCTTCCATACTGTTGAAGGATTTTAAGTGATGAGTGGTGTAGTCAGATGGTTGCTGTATCAAATGGATCGGTGGAAAGGAAGATAAAATAGGGAGATGAGTGAAGTGGCTTTCTAGGATTGTGATTGACTCCAATATCCATTCTGTGCCTCCCATTGTGTATCAGCAAATCATCCCTTCTCTCCTTTACACTTACTGATTCAGGTGTGGACAGATCCAAGTCAATGTCGACCAAGGAGACTTGAGCAGAACTCTCAGGATCTCTTAGAAAATTCGTTCCTTGTTCTTAAGAAAAAACCTCTTGAAACCAGTCTTTCTCTTTGGCTGGACATGAACATGGAATCATGCAGAACTGATTACCATCAGCTGCTGTCTTATAGCCAGTGAGGAGTATTGGTCTTAAAATTATCTTGATATTGGTCTTACAAAGAAGTTAATACTGTGGGTAGTGGAACAAAGATCTCAGAAGAACCAGAGGCTTCAATAGCTTTGTTGAGCCACAGGACAGGAGCTATCCAGGGATGACCTGAACCTCACTTTTTAAAATTTTCACCAATTATTTGATTGATTGATTATCACTGCATATTTTGCAAGGCTACAGGTATAATTAAAGACTTTAGAGCAGGTGTCCAGAAGGACAAGGGATGAGAATGGGAGTGGGGACTGGAGACAAAGTGGGGGGAAACAAATGGATGGATGAATAAAGACACTACAAGTGATTTATAAACTTAGCAGTCTGAATAACTCAACTTTATACCCCTACAATAATAAAAATAATAATAATGAATTGACAGCCCTTAAGAAATATTATCTAAGGAAAGGTTGCAGGAATGGATTCAAGGGTGTGTATACAAAACTACCTGTTTGATATACTGCAGGGTAATGGGAGATTTAAGAGATTTTCAGTTAATTTTAATATTATGCCAACAAATCTATTTGATTTTAGATCCAAACAGAAATTTTTCTACATCCCATAATAAGATATTATTCCACTGTTCAATACACATAAATCACTGATAACAGTGACTGACACATAATGCTAAATACGTTAGGTAAAATATTATAAAGAACAATTAAAGATACAACTTTGCTTAATTTTGATTTTTTTCCCATTTAGTACATATACTATATATGCATATACATATACACTTACGTATATTATAGCTTAAGAATTCAGATAAAAGCACGAGGTTTATAAAGATAAAAATCTGTCCTGGCCCACCCTTCCCCATCCCAGATTCCCATTTCCAAAAGGCAACTACTTCTTTTAGTTACTTCTAAAAATTTCTTTATATTTTTAAGTAGCTTGCTCTTCTGGTATTTATGATGTTTTCATTTTGCTGCTGTTCATTAACAACATGCTATAGAAGATGAAGATTCAGGTGTCTTAACATTATCCCTCACACACATTTCAACATTTCACCAACTCCCATCTTCTCAATATAGTTGAACCCATTTTTCAGTTAAGTTCATTCACAGTGTTTCTATTATTTTTTTTTTTTTTTTTTTTTTTTTTTTTTTTTGTGGTACGCGGGCCTCTCACTGCCGCGGCCTCCCCCGTCGCGGAGCACAGGCTCCGGACGCGCAGGCTCAGCGGCCATGGCCCACGGGCACAGCCGCTCCGCGACATGTGGGATCCTCCCGCACCGGGGCACGAACCCGTGTCCCCTGCATCCGCAGGCGGACTCTCAACCACTGCGCCACCAGGGAAGCCCTGTTTCTATTATTAAATGACTTTAAACGTTGTTCACTGTCAAGCCAAATAGTGATTCCTCTCTGTAACATTTTTCTTCTGGGTTTAATTGCCTCTTTTTGTTAATTTTCTTGATGTTGGACCCACTTAGATCCATTCCTTCTGTCCTCCATCCCGTTAATCCAATTTTGCCTAGTCACACTTAGGCCTGCCCACAGCTGTCATCCTGGAATCTCCTTCCCTTCTTTTCTGTGTGAGGTGTCCCATGCCATCTTCTTTCTTGTTTTGCTTCTCATTTGGGAGCAGCATATCACCCAGGAGTTTCTTGAGAAAGAGTACCAAGGTGGATCGGTTATTAAGAACTTGTGTGCGGGCATCAGTGCTGTTGTGTTTTCCAGACATGGAGTAACATCACACCTCCTTGCCCCATGAGTAGAAGTGGCATGTTACCTTCATGCCATAGCACTAATTGCTAGTGTGAAACTGACACTAACACAATGATAGGGATGTCCAGGATGGTGGCTGTTGTATTGACCTGGATCATGAAAAAGGGCAGTGTTGCAGGATCTCCCCTACTCTCAGATTTACAAAGGGGTTAGCATAAGCAAGAAATAAACTTGTTATAATAAGCCACAAAGATTTGGGGGATGGTTGTTACTGTAACATCACCTAACTGATCCTAATTGATACACATTGTATGTCTTCATTCTACTTTTATTATTGCATAATAGTTAATGATAGACTCCTTTGTTGGAAATCATTTCCTTCAGAAGTTTGAAGGCATTGGGGACTTCCCTGGTGGCGCAGTGGTTAAGAATCCATCTGCCAATGCAGGGGACAGGCGTTCAATCCCTGGTCCAGGAGGATCCCACAGGTTGCGGAGCAACTAAGCTCATGTGCCCAACTATTGAGCCTACGCTCTAGAGCCCGTGAGCCACAGCTACTGAGACCATGTGCCAACACTACTGAAGCCCGCACACCTGGAACTGGTGCTCCACAACAAGGGAAGCCACTGAAATGAGAAGCCTGCGCACTGCAAGGAAGAGTAGCCCCCGCTCGTAGCAGTGAAGACTCAACACAGCCAAAAATAAATAAAATAAATTAATTAAAAACAAAAAGTTTGAAGGCATTGGTCTATGCTGTCTGGCTTCTAATATTGCTAATGAGAAGTCTGACCCCACATTTACACTTGATCCTTTTTATATGACCTGTCCTCCGATCCCCCCTTTTAGAATATTTAGGAGCTTTCTTTATTTTCATTTATGTTTAACTTTACAATGGTATAAGTAGTTGTGGGACTTTTTTTTTTTTTTTTGCAGTACGTGGGCCTCTCACTGTTGTGGCCTCTCCCATTGCAGAGCACAGGCTCCAGACGCGCAGGCTCAGCGGCCATGGCTCCCAGGACCAGCCACTCCGCGGCATGTGGGATCCTCCCGAACCAGGGCACAAACCTGCTTCCCCTGCATCGGCAGGCGGACTCTCAACCACTGCACCACCAGGGAAGCCCTGTGGGACTTCTTATAATCAGTATGTTGGGCACTTGAGGGAGCCTTTCAATCTGGAAACTCATGTCCTTTGGGGAATTTTCTTCTATTATGTCTTAGAGTGTTTCCTCACCATCTTTTCCTATGTGCTATCTTTCTGGAACTCAAGTATATGAATCTTGCAATTCCTAAACTGTTTCTCTCATCTGTGTGTCTTTTCTCCCTAATTTCCATCTCTTTGTATTTTTTGTTATATTTTCTGGGATATTTCTTTAACTTTATCTTTCAAGACTTTTAACACATTCTTTCATTTCTGCTTCCAAGTTTTTAATTCCCAAGAACTCTTCCTTATTACCTAGATGTTCCTTTTTATGACATATGGCTCTTGCCTCATGGTTGCATTATATTCTTCTTCTTTCCATTATATTCTTCTTCATTTCACATTAACCCTGTTTCCCCAAGTTCCTTTTTTTAAAAATAAGCTCTTTATTTTACAATAGTTTTAGATTTACAGAAAAAATTGTGAAGATAGTAGAGTTCCTATATAACTCACAACTAGTTTCCTTATTATTAAACAGCTTATACAAGTATGGTGCATTTGTCACAATTGCAAAGCCAATTGTGCCAAGCTCTTTATTCTTTGTTTTGGTGTTTTTCTTTCATGTTAAATTATTTTTTCAACTCTGCGGTGACTCTTGGATGACCATTAATATCTAAGAGTTGGGGAAATCCTGATATATAAAGTAAATGGGATTTTACTGGGCTTTAATTAAAAAGTCTTTTCAGTGACTATAGTAAAGTCTGTCACTATATTAACATTCACTTTATTCAGTCTCTGAGTGGGCAGCAATCCAAGGTAGGAAAAAATTAAAATTTTAGAAAAATTTTTTAATTTTTAGAAATGTTTTTCAAATGTACTGGAAACTAATACCTAATATGACCAAATAGAAATAATATCTGAGGAAATATGGTTAATAAGGAAAACAGGAGGCCATTTTAAAGTAAATGTAGTTAATATACCCAGAAAGTGGTGCTTTAAGGCAGAGTCTTTATACCTCTTTTCTCCTGCAACTACACTCATTTCCATTTCTATTCCTTACCTCTTTTCTGAACTTCAGATCCAAACATCCACTTGCCTATGGGACATCTCCATGTAGATGTCTAACACCTGCTTTCAAACTTGCTCACCTTCAGTCTTCCCCATCTCAGAAAATGGTAATGCCATTCACTCAATGATTCAGGCTAAAGACCTTGGAGAAGCCTTGATCTACCTTTCTCTCCCATCCCACAGTAGCAAATCCTATCAGTTCTATCTTCAAACTGTCTCTGGTATGATGACTTCTCACCTCATCCAACTCTACCACTAGCATCTAACTAAGTCAGGACCTTTGCAGTAGCTCCCCTCACCCTACACCAGCCACACTCTCATCTTTGGTATTTCTTGAACTCCCAAAACATTTTATCATCACTTAGTCTTTCCCCTACCTATAACACTCTTTCACCAAACATTCATAAATTTCATTCCTTTATTAAAAGTTCTGTCCACACAACAATTCTTTAGAGAGGCTTCCCTGTCCACTTTCTGTAATTCTTTATCTCTATACATACTTTCCCTTTCTTCATAGCATTTCATGACATTAGGCCATATATTTTATTGTTTATCTGTTTATTACCTGTCTACCCACTAGAGTGTAAGCACCAGGAGGGCAGGGATGTGACATTTTTTGTGCATTTCTATGCTCCAGTGCCTTAGGAAATAAGTGCTCAATAAATAAATGTTGATGAATTCCACATCTAGAATTTTAAATAACATCTCTAGAAATTAAAAATGATCACTGAAATTAGATTTTAAATCAATGATCTGATGGGCTGAATAGGCACAACTAAAGACAAAATGGTGGACTAGAATATTGACACCAGGAATTTTACCAAAATGAAGCTTAAAAGGACAAAAATTGGAAATTTTGGAAAAAAGTTAATCTATATAAAATTTAAATACATACATATAAAGAAATCCTTTATTGTGGTAAAGCATACATACATAACAAAATTTACCATTTTAAGTGTATAATTCAGCACCATTAAGCATCCGTTTATGTGCTTAGTGACTATTTGTATACCTTCTTTGGTGAAATATCTGTTCAAATCCTTTGTCCATTTTTTTAACTTGGTTTTTTTTTTTGTTTTGTTTTTGTTCAGTTGCAGGAGTTCTTTATACATTCTGGATATTAATCTCTTACCAGTTGTGTAGTTTGCAAATATTTTCTCCCATAAATAAAAAACTGTTTTAAAGGTAACATAAATAATGAGGTAGAAATAGTCAAAAAACTTGTTCTAGAACTGAAGAAAGTCATAATGCTTCAGCTTGAAAGAAACCACCTGGTAACCAGCAAAATAAATGGAAAATGTTTAACATTACTACATATAATACTTGTGTGTGTGTGTTGTGTTAGTCTCAGATTCTTGATAGTGATGCTCATGGTTAGGAATGCCTAAGACACTTGCCCAGGGCCTATATTACAAGGAGTCAGTCCCCACAGACATTTCCCTGACCTGATCCAAAGTTGTGGCTGGTCTGGTCCTTGTACTTCTTATTATGATTGCAGGATGCACTTCAGCAAAAACCATCAGGGAACTTTAAGGAACAAGGTTTATCACTCACAGGTCTTGGAGGGTACACGGCAAGCTCCAGGACCACACTGTGAGGTCATGGAGAGGGAGGGAGGAAGGGAGGGAGGGAGTGGGGGGCAGAGAGAGAGAGAGATAGAGAACCTAGCAAAAATCAGGGGCTCTGCCTTTGTTAGGGTCCAAGGTTGGGGTGTGTAGGGTTTTGCAGGTTCACTCTGTCAGGAGGAAGAAATTTTTCTCTACTCTTCTAGGTTCTTCTGGCTGGTCTAAGAATTAAACTGACATGAAACAGATTAACAGGAGAAAATCACACAAAATTTTAATAACATGTATACATTGGAGAGACCCAGGAAAACCGGATAACTCACCAAAATGGCAGAAACCCTCACCTTACATATCATCTTCAGCTAAAGACAAAATAGGATGTTGGGGATAGCAGTTTGGGACTTCAAAGAAGAGGAAGGCAATTTACATGGAGATGGAAAAGCAACTGTTTGGTAAACAAATGTTTGCTGGCCATGCAGAGACAGTGAGACAGAGAGGAATTTTAAAAAACACACTGCTAGGTTCCTCCCTGTGTACACACCAAGTTCATACCATAGTTATCTATGGTGATAGCTCCCTTCCTGAAACAGGTCCTCTATCTACATTCTTTAGGCAGTTAGGAGGAAGGTCAAAGGTCTTCCTGAGTCTTTTGGGCTTTGAATTTTTTCAGCTCAAAATAATCTGCATGCCAAAGAAACATTTTTGGGTGAGAAATTTTGCTCCTCTGTAGTCCCACTTTTGAAACTTCTCTTTAGTTTCACAGTCCAGAAGTTAAGTTGATAGATTGCTTTATATCTCATTGAACCAGTATCTTAGTCCTGATAATAGGTCAGTTCAGTTACTCATTTCAGGAAGCAGAAATGCAGGTGGGCTCCCAAAGCTAGGCCTATAGGGTGTAAGAAGTTGGGTATTTAATAAGAGCCATTTCTATGGAGACAAAAGAAAAGCAATGGTTAATGATTGGAGCAAGTTATAAACTCACTGTCTGAGTGAGTTCTGATTGCTGTCAGTCCAGAAGATTTCTCGATGTCAGGGTTGAAGCAGATTTTGCAGTTTGAAATGTCTCTGAGGATGTCATCAGGTGTTCAGGTAAACTTTCTGAGTGCCTTACACAGCAATAAGCACAAAGATTGTCTAAACATGGGCTATTGAGGTAACCTCTCTTAAGTTTATATCAAGTTGTTCAGTTCACAGGGCTTCAGGAAAAAGGCAGTTCTAGTTCTCAATGATTCCACGTCCAAAGTGGGAGAGAAATTGGAAACATTAGTTTGAAAAGTTGTAGTAAAAGATTTGAGTAAGCTAGAAGAATTCAGGATCCAGACCAGCTAACGAGTGGAAAAGCAAAACCTTGAAGACAATTAACAGAACTAGCATCTAATATCCATGACTGTGTATTAAAGTTCTACTGAAAAACAACTTTTTTCTCTAGTCACCCTTATTTCTAACAAAGATAGCTGAATTAACATTTAATTTGTTTGCTAAATAAATTTAGTTTCATTAAACCTAGCCTGATTACTTAAATCCAGAAAGAATAGTGATTGACCATAAAGACTATTTTAAATTTGCTTTGCTGGAACTTTTCACAAGGAATTCCAGATTAAATTTTTTTTAGCCTATGGAGGCCAGGAAGCCATGAAGCCACACCAAGGACTTGCCATCTGACTTGCCTGTAATACCTATATATTTGGGTGAATTCCTCTCTTCTTGAGGTCCCCCAAATATTCTGAGATTCTTGTGCCTGCCAGGAAGTGATCTTCCTTACTCACCTGGTAAGGCCACTGAGAACCTGTTATCAGGGCACCAGGCTAACTTTCCAACGGATTTTATGGCTCCCTAAAGTCAACTTCAGTTCCTTAAAGCTGTCTGGCTGTATCTGATTCTATGCACATTCTCAAAAGTGACTTTCCAGCCAAAGCCTTAGCCAAAGTTTCCAATTGGGTCCTGTTATAAGGGGAACATATTCTTAGTGAACTTATACAAATAACTATATTGCCATGAAAATAAGAATACTCACCAAGAGTCTCCAAATTCTGGAGCAATCAGGTAGGGATAAAAAAAAGGTAAATTTTCAATTCTACTTACAAATGTATAATTTACCAAGTAGCTATAATATTGTTAGCTTAAGAGGAAAGATTTCCTTATATCTGGAAAGCAGAGATTAAAAAGCCTGTAATAGTTCAGATGAAAAATCATAAAAATTATGATCATGTTCATCAGTTCATTCAGTTTGGTATAATTAATTCTTATTGATCTTGATCTTTGTTAGCAGTTTTATGAAGCCATCAGGGTTTTCATTAGAGTTCTGTAATTTCTTACTCAGTTAAGTATATGATTTGAAAGTTATCAGAAAGGTATATATGTCAAAAACTTCTTTCTATAAATCTTCTTGAACGTGAAGCATTTTTGTAAAAGCATCAGAGTAAAACAGTAACAGTCTATAAATGACAAAATACTTAAAATGGTATGGTTAAAGATCTTATTATAATGCAATTGACAAGGAAATTTGGTTATTTCTGTGACATACAACATTATAAAATAATAACTAGAATTGTGATTGATATTATACCAGGACATATCTGAGTTTTAAGAATTTTATATAATTTCTATAACATTTATATTAGTAACATTCATTCATACAATATAACCTAAGGTTTATCTCAAATTATCACTCATTTGACAATGCTTTCCATGTAATTTAACATACCAAATAAGCCCAATAAGTTTAATATCTCTCTTTGAGATTTTTCAGGGGCTCTCTGAAAACCTCAAAGTTAGCTAGAGGTCAAAAAGACTTCATCTAGAATTTGATTTGGGGAAATTTGTCAAAGATATCAAAAGGTTTAAAACACTTGGTCAAATAGGATCATAGGTCACTGTGAAAGAATATTTATTCACTTAACCAAAGTGACAATAAAATATTTCAAAGGCAGGGCTTCCCTGGTGGCGCAGTGGTTGAGAGTCCGCTTGCCTATGCAGGGGACACGGGTTTGTGCCCCGGTCTGGGAAGATCCCACATGCCATGGAGCGGCTGGGCCTGTGAGCCATGGCCGCTGAGCCTGCGCGTCCGGAGCCTGTGCTCTGCAACGGGAGAAGCCACAACAGTGAGAGGCCCGAGTACTGCAAAATATATATATATATATTTCAAAGGCAAATACAGAAAATTACAACAGATTATTTAAAAGGTAAAGAAATTTTACAATCTGCTATCAAAAACAGATCAATATTGCAAGATAACTTTGTCCACTTAACAGAGAGAAAAATTCAAATTCTAGTTTTGCAGCAGCTTAGTTTTAATATTAAAATTCATTCACTCAATTAAATTTATTATATTTATTCTACATTTATTCTATTTTATTCTTAGCCAGTCTTAACCATGCACAAAAATTTTTCTAAGGGTTTCTTTTCCATAAACCTCTATAACACCTTTCTTTTGTATATTCAAATTTTGTCCTATGCTTTCCCTTTCTCTCTCTCTCTCCTTTTTCCTTTAACTTCTTTTTAGGACAAAATTACTTGTTTTCCCCTTAACAAAATGCATTTCCATTCCTTACACTTTTTTCCCCTTACATATAAAGATGTTTTCCTTATTAATTTTAATAATTTTAATTATTTATATTAATTAGAGTTCTTAACCCTTAGAAACCTTAATTTCTAGTGAAAACTAAGGAGTAAGCAATTGTGACCTGTTTGTTATACCAATATTTTTTGGTTGGCAAACATGTGAATACATTTCATAATTTCTAGAAACATACATTTCCTCATAACATAATATCTTTTTTAATGTGGTACATGACACGTTTCTAATAAATCTAAACATATTTAGTTTTTCTGTAATAAAAAGACAAAAAGTAAGTATATTTATACTCGTTTAGCAATTAATATTTCAGCAATTTATCATATTTGGAAATGATCTAGACATTTGATGAATTGTCATCATTTAATTTAACTTAGCAAAACTGTACAGTTTTGTTACCAAATTATTTTGGAAGCTGTTTTTAAGTTTTAGCTTACTTACATTTATCTACATCACTGTTCTCAAAAATTATGTTAGATCACCCTTGAAAACTTCAAGAGACATTAGACAAAGTCGATCAACATCCCAAGATATTTTTCTTGCTGACAAATTTTGTATCAGAGATAACATAAACTTATTTGACTTTTGATAAACCTAGGTTGAATAAAAGTTTTACATTTAATGCTGACAACTCTAAACACATGCCTATTTTAATTGAACTCATAACCTTAAATATACTTTTATTTGTTAAAGATTAATCCTGGATCACATGAACTTGAAAAATATTTGGGTTTGTTTCTATTACATTTAAAAATATTTAATTTGTAAGCACTTTTAAGCAAAGTAAACAGAGGTCTTTTACAAATTAATTTCAATAATATTATCAGAGGTAGAAAAAAATACCGTATCTTCAACATACACCACAGATATACAGACACAACCAGTGATCTTATAGCTTCATTTTAAAACTTTAGTCATGAATCTTTTACAAATTAATTTCAATAATACTATCAGAGGTAGAAAAAACACCATATCTCTAACATACACCACAGACATACAGACACAACCAGTGAACTCAAAAAATACCATATCTCCAACATACACCACAGACATACAGACACAACTAGTGATCTCACAGCTTCATTTTAAAACTTTAGTCATGAATCTTTTGCAAATTAATTTCAATAATACCATCAAAAGTAGAAAAAATACCCTATCTCCAACATACACCATGGACATACAGACAAAACCAGTGATCTCATAGCTTCATTTTAAAACTTTAGCCATGAATCTTTTATAAGTTAATTTTGATAATATTATCAGAGGTAGAAAAAATACCATATCTCTAACATACACCACAGCCATACAGCCACAACCAGTGATCTCATAGTTTCATTTTAAAACTTTAGTCATGAATCAGGTATTACAATATAAAACTCGCTAGTTTATAAGTAACAGTTGGAATAAGTTAAGTTTATCTGCTCAGAAGACTAAGGTTTTCTTTACTATTTGTGGAGGAGACTTTTAAGATTTGCATTTGTCCTTGAAAAATCTTTACAGAGACTATGAATCAGATTTTGGGGCAAGGAAGTCTTTACAGCGGTTGCACTTTTTAAAGTTCTCTTTCCCTCTTTTTTCCCCCTTTGGTTTCAGGTACTACCTGACTGAGGTAACAAGGCCCAGTCTTAGGCAATAGTGAGCTGTGTTTACATTTCTGTTTAGGTAGAGATTACAAGACAATGTTTTCAATTTCCTCAAAAGAACTGGGTTGCCGCCTAAATGATATGAAAAGGCTGACTTGCTGGTTCAATTACATTTTCTTTCACTTGCTTCTTTATATCAAGGAGATTTCCAACAACTAAAATGGAAATCAAAATATTTCTATGTTCTAGAATTTCGGGGTTTATGTACCACATCTTTAAAAAATCTGCACAAGGCATTCAACAAAGGCCCTCTATCTGAGTGCATAAGTCAACCCTAAACCAGTTCACGCTAGGGACAAAAGTCCTCCGCCACTACTCCTGTCAATCCCCAGTTTCCACCTTACACTACGTGGGATCAGGCAACCCTATTGACTTCTTTTAGTATGTTCAATTCACGTACTACGTTGTCCAAAAGGTGGATTTATATGGCCTGTCTTACAATACCAGGCAGGGGAAGCATTCCACAGTGAGACACAAAGTTCACTCCCACAAAACAATCAGGCAAAAGAGACACAACCATTTTACATAAAGCCCATTCAAATATTCCCATTTTCTCCAAACTGAGGTAAATAGAGCAGACTTGTTTGGGGCCCTTTAATGTTGGGGGGATGAGTAGGGGAGTAAGTAACCACATCAGTATTTGTTTTATATATCCCACTTCTTAATAATTATCAAAAGATTTTCATCCCTCTGTGATGAATCCCATGATTCTTCCTTTTTTGATTCTACTTTATTCTGCCTCTAGCAATATTTGCTAGACATAGGTGTTGTGAGGTTGCCCCTGAGCAGAGCTACTTGCTTAGGTGGCAGCTGCCATTAAAAGTGCTAAAGAACTTCAGGCAGGGCAAACTTGACTCAGAGCAAAGTGTCAGGTTTGCTTTCTCACCACTCAAGTGGTTTATTTTTCCTTGTTAGACCCTAGCTGATACATTGCTTCTAAAATGATCCCATCAATCAATTTTCAAAGAGCCAGCAGAGAAATCCTGGCAAATGCAAGCCAGAGCATGTCCCTCTTCTGTTCAGAAACCTCCAACAGCCCCCATGTCATCTGGGAAATGGCAGAGTCCTGAGAGCGACCTACAATCCCCATGAGACCAGGTTTCTTCCTCACTCCTAACCTCACCTCCTACTCTTCTGCCCTCTGGCTCAATCCAATCCAGCCAGATGGGCCCCTCATTCTGCCTTGAGCACTCTGAGAATGCTCCAGCCTTAGGGCCTTGCACCTGTTAGTCACTCTACCTGCAAAGTTCATAGGAGCTGAGAAATTTTTGTAGTGTGTAGCACAAAGGACAATAGTATCAACTAGGTATCTGCATGGCTAGCTCTTTCATTTGCAACTAGTATTTAAGTCAAAAGTTAACTTCTCAGTAAGCTTTCCCTGGTCATACTATCTAAAATATCAACCTCTCAAACAATTTATATCCCCCTTCTCTGCTTTATTACTTTCTCTCTAGGATTTATCACTATCTAAGACACTATATATTTTCCTTGTCTGTCTTGTTTCTTTCTGGTTCCCTTAGTAGGATATAAGCTCCAGGAAGAAAAAGATCTTTGACTATTTTGTTCACTTCTTTGTCCCTATCTCCTTAGGCTTATAGTGGGTACTGGTTAAATACCAGTTGAAAGAGTAAATGAAAAGAAAATGTAACCTCATGAAGGAAGGACTGACTTATGAATAAGAAACAATGAGCCAACTGAATTGCTACATTCACCAAGAACAAAATACCACAAAACTACAGTGAATTAAAAAAAAACATGGTGCAAACCACTTAATGGCAAAGGAATAGTATCTAGATTACACAAAGAACTCTTAAAACTGAACAGTTAACATAAAATCCTATTGGAAAATGGGCAAAAGACATAAATAGACATTTTACCAAAGACGATAAACAGACCTCTCTCATCCTTATTTGATAACAAATAAACATACGAAAATTGGAAAATTCTAATTAAAACTACAGTGAGATATAATTACATACCTATCAGAATGGCCAAAGTAAAAAATTGTGACAACACCTGGTGAGGATGCAGAGAAACTAGATCACTGATATGTTGCTGATGGGAAAGCAAAATGGTACAGGCACTCTGCAAAATAGTTTGGCAGGTTTTGTAAAACTAAACATAAAATTACCATATGACCCACCAATTTCACTTCTAGGTATGAATCCCAGAGAAATGAAAATTGATGTTTACACAAAAATCTGTACACAAATCTTCATAGGAGCTCTATTCTTAATAGCCTAAAACTGGAAACTACTCAAGTGTCCTTCAACATGTGAATGGCCTAACAATGATTTAACATCCATACCACAGAATACCACTCAGTAATGAAAAGGGAAACACTATTGATACATACAACTTCCTGGATGAATCTTCAGGGAATTATGCTGAATTTTAAATGCCAATCTTAAAATTTCCCCTATGGTATGATTCAATTTATATAAAATTCTAAAAATGCAAAATTATAGAAATGGAGAACAGATTAGGGGGTGTCAGGGAACAGAGACTGAGGAGGGAGAAGGGGAAGTGGGTGTAGCCATAAAAAGGCAAAATGAGGGATCCTTGTGGCAAAGGAATGTTTCTGTATCCTGACTGTATCAATGTCAGTATTCTGGTTTTAATATTGTACCATAGTTTTGCAAGATGTTATGATTGAAGAAAACTGGGTAAAGGGGACATGAGATCTCTCTGATTTATTTCTTACAATGCCATATGGACCTGAAAATATTTCAAAATAAGTAATTTATTTTTTTAAGTCATACTGTATCAGAATGGGCACAAATAAAACAGATTAATGGAATCAAGTAGATGCTCCAGATACCAACTCTATCAGGTTTGGTTTTCCAGAAGCAGACTATGAGACAAGGATATGTGTGAAAATGATTTGTTAAGAAGCATTCTCAGGAAAAACTGGTGGGAGAGATTGGTGGTAGGATCAGAAAAGAAAGGAGGCTGTAGTAAGTTGAATAGTGGCCCCCAAAGTCATGGTCTTATCCCAATCCTAATCCTACATTGTAAATGTCACCTTATTTGGAAAAAGGGCTGTAAAAGGTGTAATTAAGGATTCTAAGATGAGATCATCCTGGATTATCCAGATGGGTCCTAAATCCAGTGACAGAATCTTTATAAGAAACACAGAGGAGACATACACAGAGAAAGAGGAGAAGACCATGTGAAGATGGAGATAGAAATTAGAGTGATGCAGCCACAAGCCAGGGAATGCCTGCAGCCACCAGAACCTGGAAGAAGAAAGGACACATTCACCCCTAAAGCCTTCAAAGTGAGTACAGCCCTGCAAACAGCTTGATTTTGGATTTTTGACCTCTCAGAATATAAGAAAATAAATTTCTCTTTTTTTTTCTCCCACCCATTCGTGGTAATTTGTTATGACAGCCCTAGGAAACTAATACAGATGTTGATACTAGGAAGTGAAGTGCTGCTGTAACAAATACCTAAAACTATGGAAGTGGCTTTGGAATTAGGTAATGGGTAGAGGTTGGAAGAATTTTGAGGTGCATGAGAGAAAAAGATTTGAAGAGTCTACAAGTAGAAATATGGGCTTTAAGGATAATTCTGGTGAGATCTCAGAAGAAAGTGAAGAGCATGGTAGAGAAAATGTCTATCACCTTAGAGAATAGGGATCCCATCATGACCAGAATGTTAGTAAATATGGATGTTAAAGTCATTTCTGTTGAGGGCTCAGAAGGAAATGTGGAACATGTTATTAGAAACTAGAGGAAAGGCAATTGTGGTGATACAGTGGCAAAGAACTTAACTGAGTTGTGTCCTGTAGCTACTGTGGAAAGCAGAACTTTTAAGTGATGAACTTGGATAATTAGCTGAGGAAATTTCTAAGCAAAGTGTTGAAAGTGTGGTCTGGTTCCTTCATGCTGTTTCTTCAAAACTATGAGAGGAAAGAGGTAAACTGAGGAAGGAACTGTCAGGCAAAAAAGAACACAGCACTTGATGACTTGGGAGGTTCTTGGGTTATCCATATTGCAAAGGATGAAAAAATTAGTAGAGTCACTGTTGGGAAAGTATGCTCTGGAGAGAGGGTCAAGGATGCAGCTGGACAAACTTTTTGTAAAGAGATTAAATATGTGACTCATGGATCCACTCAATCATCTCAGCAGAGCCAGAAGTAGAGATGGGGTTATTCAGAAAAGATCTCTGGAGGACTCTCTGTCTATGGCACAGTCTCATGACATACATGGGAGACCCACAAGGTTTCTGAGAATGTTGTATCAGCAGAAACACGGTCAGCTTGGCCTGAAGGGACAGAGACAGGACAAAGTGAAAGAGTGCTGTTGAATTTCCAGAATTCTACAGGGCTGTTAGAGCTGCTTAGCTATAAGCATATGCTCCCCTTCAAGAATGACTATAAGGGCAGAGCCATGGACTCAAGAGCTAGAAGCTGGAGGTGTAGGAGCAGAGGCCTACCAATCTACCATAGGTACAGAGGCCTATGGAGCTGTGTGTCCAGATGATGTAGCTTCATAACACAGAGAATTATTCTCAGGCCTTGAAACAAAATGAAACTGGCCCTGCTGGATTTCTAACTTTCTTGGGACTGATGACTCCTTTATTCCTTGCATTTTCTCCCTTTTGGAATGGAAATGTCTATCCTATTCCTGTCCCACCCTTGTACTTTGTATGTGACCTTCTGGCTTTACAGGTCAATAGATGGAGAATTTTGCCATTGGATGGGTTATACCTAGAGATTCATTCATATCTGATTTAGATGACCTAGATGATGAGATTTTGGACTTTTTGAACTGATTTAGATGAGGGTTGAAACTTTTGGAAATGTTGGAATGGAGTGAATGTATTTTGCATGTGGGACAGATGTGAATTGTGGGCCAGAGATTGGACTGTAGCTGAGTTGAATGGTGGGCCCCCAAAGTACATGTCTATGTCATAATCTCTGGAACCTGTGAATATGGTCTTATTTGGAAAAAGTTTCTTTGCAGATGTAATTAAATTAAGGCTTTTGAGATGACATTAGCCTGGATTATCAGGATGGGTCCTAAATCCAACGACAAGTGTCTGTAAAGAGACACATATAGGACAGACTGAGAAGACCATGTGAATACAGAGGCAGAGATTGTAGTTGTGCAGTCACAAGCTAAAGAATGCCAGGGGCTTCCCTGGTGGCGCAGTGGTTGAGAGTCCGCCTGCCGATGCGGGGGACACGGGTTCATGCCCCGGTCCCAGGAAGATCCCTGGGCCCGTGAGCCATGGCCGCTGAGCCTGCGTGTATGGAGCCTGTGCTCCGTGACGGGAGAGGCCACAACAGTGAGAGGCCCGCGTACAGCAAAAAAAAAAAAAAAAGAATGCCAGGAGTCACCAGAAGCTGGAAGAGACAAGGAAGGATTATTCCCCAGAGTCTTTGGAGGGAGTGCAGCCCTGTCGACAACTTGATTTTGGATTTCTGTCCTCCAGAACTGTGAGAGAATAAAGTTTTGTTGTTTCAAGCCACCCAGTTTCTGATAATTTGTTATGGCAACCTGAGGAAAATAATAAAGGGACCATGCAAGAGTGAAAAAGTTTGCAAGGTTCCACAGGGTACCCATTCCAGTGATCTATTGTAGCAGATAACTTCTACATAGCAACCCATCCCAAAGCAGTGGCTTAGGACAATAACAATCATTTGTTTTGCTTACAAATTTTGGAGTTGTCTGAGCTTAGCTAGACATTTTTCACTCAAAGTCTCTTAGATGGTTGAACCAGAGGGTGATTAGAGCCAGGGTCATCTTGAAGGCAACTTCCCTTACATGTCTGGCACCTGGACTGGTAAGACTCAAACAACAGGGGGCTGGAGCAGGTGGGGTCACTTTGCCATCTCTTTTCGTGTGTATGCGGTCCCCACGTGATCTCTCCACGTGGCAGCAGCAATCTACTGTAGAAGGTGTCACAAGGTACTTCCAGATTCAAGCAAAGAGAACATAGACTCTACCTCTTGATGGGTGTGTCAAAGAATTTGCACACAGTACCCCTGACTCATTCTAGAGGAGATGGTGAGGTTTACCCCTCAGAATCGTCTTGCTCTGTGCAGCCAGGAAGCTCCAATATTTTATTCCCCAGCAACCATCAGTCACCCACCCAGTAAAGGGCTGCCTGAGAAAACATGTTCTCAGATCCTTCCAGTTCTCCATGAGAGTAGGAAACATGGGTTCTGGCAACCTGAAGGTACGCCTCTGAAAATTGCAGGAGCTGGCTGTTGGGAATGAATGCACCTGGGCTAGGCAGTGTGCACAAACATGATACTGGATCCCAGGGCACCAACATCATCGGGGACATAGTGGCAACTTCATGTGCAGTGCATTAGTGCTGGTGCCATTTCACAGAATTTGGGGAAATCAGGATGACTCAAATAAATGGCACTGAGAAAAATTGTTATTCCTTTAGGAAAAAATAAAGGCCCATAACTCTCATCATACAAAAATATAATTTCCAGAATAATTAAAGAGCTAACTATAAACAACAAACTGAAGCATGGGAGGAAAACCTAAGTGTGGTGAAGATGGTCTTTCTAAGCAAGATACAAACCCACAGGCAATAAAGGAACAGACTGACACATTACATAAAAATTAAAATATAGGTATGACAAAAGACAATGTAAAAATCTAGACAGGAATTGGGCAAAAATAATTGTCACATATGAAATTAGATGGTCTTTCTAAGCAAGATACAAACCCACAGGCAATAAAGGAACATACTGACACATTACATAAAAATTAAAATATAGGTATGACAAAAGACAATATAAACAACTAGACAGGAATTGGGCAAAAATAATTGTCACATATGAAATAGGAAAATATAAGATATTCAGGATGCATAAAGAGCTTCCATACATCCATTAGAAAGTGAAAAATAACTAATAGAAAACTGGGCAAAGAATATGAATTGATGATTCACGAATGGACTACAAATGCCAATAAACATATAAGAATAGCCATGAATAACCAGCAGCATGGAAAGTAAAATTCAGTGAAGAGACATTTTATCTCCATTAAATTAAATTGGCCAAAATTTTTAAAAGATTGATAATATCCATCATGAGATAGACTATGGATACACTTTCGAACATTTAAAATTGGTTGAGCCATTCTGGAGAGCAGTATGGCAGTATTTATCGGCATTAACATGCATTTGAGTAAAATTCGACTTTGAGGAAACTTGCCAGACATACCCCAACACGCACAGAAAGACAATAGGGCACATCGATGTTTACTGTAGCATTGTTTGTAATAGGTGAAAAAGTAGAAAAAAACTAAGTGTTCATCAATAGGAAAATGTTTAAATAAAATGGAAAGAGAAATATACATAACAAATTATTCCAATAAATAGGCTTCTTCGTTGATTAAAAACACAAGATTTATAGCCAAAAAAAGAATGGAAGAAAAGCAAATTGTAGAACGATATTGTCCCTATGCTCCCGGTTAAATTTAAGAAATCCAACCGAAGTGTGTGTGCACACCACGTTGGGATACATAGGTTCTTGAAGGTTCCACACCAAACTCCTATTATGGCTTAATACCTGCAACGCCTTAGGCTAGGCTTTATACACAGTAAGTGCTATATAAGAGCTGTCTATTTTTTTTTACGATAATGCATTCCTGCATTACTTACGTAATTTAAAAGTAAAGAATATGTTTGCGATTGCATTAATAACTCCCTGCACCCAACTGCCTGCCAAGCGCGAGGGCCATTTATTAAAATCTCTCCATCCGGAGAGCCCAACACGGGGTCTGGCACATAATGGCCGCGTTGCGAACACCTGTTGCGGGGACCAGCCTGCCGCTTCCCACCCCTCCCCGCACCCAAGCGAGACACCAAGTTGACCTTTCACCCTTAAACCTTCCTCAGCCAGCGCAGCCACCCGCCGCCCAGTACACAGGCGCGAGAAGGCGGTGCCCAACTGACGGCCGCCCCGCCTTCCGGGCGTATAGACGTCACTGGACCGCGCCGCGCAATATCTGACGTGCCTGTGGCCCGCCTTCCGGAAGGAAACCCTGGCGGCTAACTATGGCGACGGTCGCGGAGCAGTGGGTGCTGGTGGAGATGGTACAGGCGCTCTACGAGGTGAGCTTGGCGGCCCCAGGGGTCCACGACCACAACCAGCCCTGGGGAAGTGGGACGTTTTGTGTGGATTTTTGGTCTGAGGCCTGGGCGGGGCTGGCCCGGTTATGCCCGCACCCCCGGCGTGCCTCGCTGGAAAGGCTCATAGGCGCACACATTTCCCAGTGGCGGAATGTAGGAAGGCACGGGCGGGAGCCGGAGCCGGGGGTCTTGTATTGTGCTGCTGCGAGCACGGAGCCCTCTCCAGGTCCTGCCCGAATACAGGAGAGAGACTAGTCAAAAACAAGAGTTGGGACTGATGGTAAAACGGAGTGATGAAAGTAGAGTGGAAAATCTCAGTCTGGTGAGGTCCGGGGGAAGACAGGTTCTCGAAACTGTGGAGCAGGGAATAGGGGAAAGAATTGTAATAAGTTGGACTTTGTTTTTTTGGGACGTGGGGTTAGAAAGGAAGCCGAATGATTTAGGTATGTGAAATAGTTTGTCATTCTTCCGCCTACGTCCCATTTTCTGTCTTGTAAAGATACAACTATTTTAGTAAAATTTTAAAGAAAGACCAGTTAGGAGCTTTTTTGAAAGGCAATATAAAATTTAAATGTCAGTCTTGGAGAATGTTCATTCATTTGACATTTAGTGAGTTTCTATGCATTGTGCAATGGAACTTTCTGCGTGTTCTCTGAGCTGTTCAGTACAGTAGCCCCCTAACCACATGTGGCTGTTAAGCATTTGAAACGTGGCTAGTGCAACTGAGGGGCTGAATTTTTCATTTAATTTAATTTAGATGTGTATTTAAATAGTTGAATGGTGCTAGTGACTACAGTATTGGACAGCAGAGATCTAGATGCTAGGAATAGTGCAGTGAGGGAACAGGTAAAAGTTCCTGTGCTTACAGAGCTTACATTCACTTAAAGTGAATCTGTTTTCTTTTGATAATTTTCTTAAAACTTAATATAGCGCTTACTGGGAAGGGTGATGATGCAAGATGTATTATTGCAAAACCCATCAGGACTTTTTGAAAAAAAAAAACAGTTAAGAGAGCAAATAGAGCCTAGGTGATGTCCAGCCTTAGGTAGATTATAGTGACTAAGAAGAACCACTAAAATTTAAGATTTCCTTTTTTAGAAATGAGTAATTTCTACTATATATTGTTGCTGCCTTTTTGAAGACTGCCCTTTGACTATGTAACTTCTCATACCCTGGTATTGACCATGAGTGAGACTTGAGAGAAGGTCTCCTTGATGTAACATTTCCCAGGGGAGAAAAGAAGCCACATTTGTGATTTTTATTAATTCAGTAGACATTTCAACTTTTCTTAGGATTTCTTTGTGGAGTGGAATGTTTAGTGACTTGGACTTACGTTTGTCAGCTATAATCCAATTATTGATAAAACCAAAGGGATTTTTTTAGTAGAGTCCTCATTCTTAAATGAATTATAGTCAGGAGGGATCAGCAAATTTTAAAAATAGTCTTAGATTTCTGGTTTTGCTTCTAATTTCTGTGCACAGTGTATGCAGAATTTGAGGAGTCTTGCTGTGTACCCATACATATGTAGCATGTATGTAGTTTTAAAGTTATTTGTCCAATGACCTGAAAGTTTATTTATGAAATTGCCAGCAGTTTCCCTGGTCCCCCCTTCTGAACTTTTTTAACTGTTGTGAATCATCATTGCTTTCTTTTTGTCTAATGTTTGAAAATAATTTGTATTTACGTTTCTAAATACCTCTTTTATTTTTAACATCTTTATTGGAGTATAATTGCTTTACAATGGTGTGTTAGTTTCTGCTTTATAACAAAGTGAATCAGCTGTACATGTACATATATCCCCATATCTCTTCCCTCTTGCATAAATACCTCTTTTAAATGACTTTCCGATGACAGCCTATTGGGATGTAGCACCCCATAACTGACTTATGGAGGTTTAGTTGCTATCTGAAATCTTTTATATGCACTTACTGTATCTAGTTGTGTAAGACATAAAAGTCAGCCTGGCTTTTATCCTGGAAATGTACAGTTGAAAAGAAGACCTGATGCGGATAATTTCATTAAGGTACCTTCATGGATGTTGACATGGAAAGCACTACATACTTTGGGGGAACTGGTAGAAAAGAGACCTGCTATTTCTTTAAACACTTATAAAGTCTTTTTGTCTCTGCCACATTCCAAGGAGAATTTAAAGAGGCCTATTGGGGATACAGGAAATATAGTAAATTGTGCAAAAGTCTTTGAGAATTATGGAAACTGGTGTCCAAATAATTCTCAATTTATCCATGGTATGTGGGGGTTGTAGAAGGCTTGTGAAGCTGTGAAATGTTTGTTACAGTTATTTCTCACCAGTAAAAATATAAATTACCTGAAGGATCTGATAGTTGATATTGTTAGACTATTGGAATTCTGTGTCAGATTTAACTTTTAAAATTAATTTTTATACAGTTGTAGAGATTTTTCATGTAGGAGAAATTGCCTTCTGTTAGAAATGGGAAAACGAATGAGTAGACATGAAGTGAGCTTTGAAAGTAAATTTTAAGAAGTAATAAATAGGTATAGGGCTTCCCTGGTGGCGCAGTGGTTGAGAGTCCGCCTGCCGATGCAGGGGACACTGGTTCGTGCCCCGGTCCGGGAAGATCCCACATGCCGCGGAGCGGCTGGGCCCGTGAGCCATGGCCGCTGAGCCTGCGCGTCCGGAGCCTGTGCTCCGCAACAGGAGAGGCCACAACAGTGAGAGGCCCGCGTACCACCAAAAAAAAAAAAAAAAAAAGGTATAAAGGTCATGGGAGCAGTATATACAGATGAATTAAATTTTATGTGCAGGTTTTGGAAATGTTTATTTCACTTCTTGTTATGCTTTTGCTTTTGACTCCCTCCTAGGCTCCTGCTTATCATCTTATTTTGGAAGGAATTTTAATACTCTGGATAATCAGACTTCTTTTCTCTAAAACTTACAAGTTACAAGAACGATCTGATCTTACAGTCAAGGTAAGAAGTTAAATCTCTATTTTATTATTTGGTGTATGATTATAGTTGCTACATCTTTCAAAACAGGACTTGTGGTGGCTCAACTATAAATGTTAAAATATTTTCTGGAATGTAAGGAAATCAGGGTAAGCAAAATACGGGGAAGCCAGGGATAAAGTGAATACACAAAGGAGTACCATGTTACAGGCCTTTATACTTTGCTAGGAGTAAACAGCAGTCTGGGAACGTACTAGATGCTGGACGGGAAGCATGGATGCATGCTGGATTTCAAATGTCCATATACAAGGATTACATGAGATGCTCAGGAAAAGCACCACTATTTCTGAAGCCTGAATGAAAGTTTCCCCTGTGGTCTTTATAAAGGAAATTCAGAGTTAGAAAGAATCCTCCCCATCCCACTGCTCTCCACCTTCCCACCCCAAATCAGATTTTGATGTGTTCTATATGGTAAGGGACCCAGCTCAAGCCCAAGCTAGGCAAACCTTAGGAAGCAGAAGTGTCGAGAGGACTTGCAGTCCTGACCACTTCGAGTCTGTTAGTACGAGGGACCAAGGGGTTTGTGGAATCCCCTACCTTCTCACGCAGGTAGGAACACTTAGTAACTGTGCCCTGGGTGTGAGAGGAAGAGCAGTTTTGACTGCAGTGTGGTTTCTGTAACTTGGATTGTTTCCTTATCCAGCCTCTGTAGCAATGTGCCAGAATACTACTTAGGGATACAGAGATGGTGAGAGATATTTTCCCACAAAAATGCCTGAAACTTTGGTTCACAAGGCAGCATTGAGTGTGGCACAATGATGGAGCACCGCTCTTTTCTGGAGCATTCACAGAAGGAAGTGCAAGTGGAATGGAATTACAGCAATGTGGCGATTGTTCCCCTGGTTTCACTGGCTGCCCCTGCTGTCCTGATCATTAATATTTGTCATGAGATGGTCAGGCAGTATCCCCCCTAGGTGATAGGGGATATGCAACAAATGGTTCTTAGGGCAAATAAGTTTTGGAAACCTGGGTAAAGAAGACTAAAGAGGTGTCTCATTGCATGATTTCTTGTAACCTTTAATATGCCAGTGGATATTTGAACTGCTGTTTGGAGAACTGCCATAAACTTGACCATAGATCCCCACCCCCGCCCTTTTTTTTATGAATACCTGTGGGATTAGTGTGCCTTAGAACACTCTTGATAGTATTGCATTAAGATTGGGCTATCTGGGCCAGAAATCCTGTCTCTTCTTTTTTCCCTTGGTATTTAGGAGCTCCACATGAATGATTATGAGGCCATGGAATAGATTTATAGCCCAACTTTTTAAGGGGTTGATCATTCCTAATATTCTTAGTTTAAGTTTAGACAAGTCAATCCACACAAATATGCATTTTAAAAGAAGGATACTGAAACATAATTTTAGGATAACCCTCTAAAAGCAGAACTTACCTAGAGCAAGATTCAGTAATCACTGACATCTTACCCTAAAAGCTGTGGAAGAAAAAAAAAAAACTTTATGAGTGTTTCTAAAGCTTAACTTATGGCAGCAAAGAAGAAATGTCCTTCTCAGTTTTATAGGTCTGCAGAGTCTCTTTATTATTTATTTAATTTTGGCTATGTTGGGTCTTTGTTGCTGAGCGTGGGCTTGCTCTAGTTGCAGCGAGTGGGGGCTACTCTTCATTGAGGTGCTTAGGCTTCTCATTATGGTGGCTTCCGTTGTTGCGGAGCACGGGCTCTAGGTGTGCGGGCTTCAGTAGTTGTGGCAGGCAGGCTCAGTTGCTGTGGCTCACGCGCTGTAGAGTACAACCTCAGTAGTTGTGGTGCACAGGCTTAGTTGCTCTGCAGCATGTGGAATCTTCCCGGACCAGCGCTTGAACCCATATCCCCTGCATTGGCAAGCGGATTCTTAACCACTGCACCACCAAGGAAGTCCCCTGCAGAGACTCTTGAATACCAGGCAATCCTGAGTTGATTCTCAAATCTGTCTCTGTGGTAGCAAGTGGACAGTGTGCATGATACATACTTCAGGCTTGTTCAGGCTGCTGTTCTGTGCAGTCATTGGCAGAAATAGATGAGGAATTTATTGACTGATTTATTCAGCCAGCATTTTTGAGTGCCTGAGCATCAGGTGAATATGCTCCTAGCCATGCCCTAGAATTGCCTATTAGGAGAAAAATGCACAGAAGCATTTAACAGGAGTGTGAAAATAGAAGTATTGAGAGTGGACTTACGTAAGGCAAGATTTGCTGTGGCTGTCATGTTCATCAGGTGCCTCATCTCATCCTGTACATCCAGACTACATTTTCAAAATTACATTGTTTTCTAGTTCAAGAAAGGGTAAGAAACTCAAAATAGTCAAAATACTTGGAATGCATGAAATAACAGGTAAAAGGAATAAAGTAGTTTTTTATGAGAAATTTCCAAACAACTAAATCCTGTTACAATAATTATTATGAGAGTCTTTTGGTATATTTCAGTTACTTCTGAATCCTTGCCAATGGCTGGTAGAAACAGTGCTTTGTAGTCTAGTTGATCCCTTCCTGTGACAGCCATGCCTGTAAGAACTTAAGGCATGGCTGTCTGTCATATCTTGCAGTAGAGGCTGAGCTCCCTTACCTGCAGTCATGCCTCTCACCTTTGTGTTATAGACTTTTAGTTTTATCATCAGTTGCAGTTATACTTCCTACTTCCCACAGTGAAAAATCCTGAACATAGAAATAAAATTTTTAAGAAATTTCCAGTCAGCCACAAAGCTTCATGGAAAAAGAACCTTTAGCCTGAGATAAGGAAAGAGGTGAGGGGTTAAGTGCACAAAACTCAATAGTGATTCTGTGTCATTTCCAGGCACAGCAGCTGGACGTCTGTGTCTAGCAGTGTGTTCATTATGATGGTTCCATTACAACAAACAGTTTAGATACCGCTAGAGTTGCTGTCCAGTATGTAGCACTGCACTGTATTTTAACTGCTTTTCTCCTGTAGGAAAAGGAAGAATTGATTGAAGAGTGGCAACCAGAACCTCTTGTTCCTCCTGTCTCAAAAGACCATCCTGCTCTCAACTACAACATCGTTTCAGGGTAAATTGGTTTTGCTAGTCAAGGGCTTATATTTGGTTTACTGTAGGTAAACTCAACAAAGTATACAGTGGTTTATATAGTATTCCTTTCTTTTTAACTGAAATAAGACTTTCAGAAATTTCTGGAGATCAGAAACTTTTTTAATAGTCTCCAATTTGGGTTTCCAAGTTTTTCCCTTTCTAAAAATATATATATATATATATATTTTTTAAAGCAGGGGCTTCCCTGGTGGCACAGTGGTTGAGAGTGCGCCTGCCGATGCAGGGGACACGGGTTCGTGCCCCGGTCCGGGAAGATCCCACATGCCGCAGAGCGGCTGGGCCTGTGAGCCATGGCCGCTGGGCCTGCGCGTCCGGAGCCTGTGCTCCGCAACGGGAGAGGCCACAGCAGTGAGAGGCCCACGTACTGCAAAAAAAGTAATACACACACATAATATTTCAAATGGGAAGACAGTTAAAATGAAAAACAGCATTCCTACTTTTTCCCACCTGGATTGTTTCTGATTTTAGATCTGTTGAAGGTTACCTTCATAACTAGATATTAGCAGTATGCTTACATTACTGTTTCTTGATTGATTAATGATAGGCACTGCCTGTTGACTTTCACAATATGAATTATGAAACTTCAGCTCACTTATGCTACCTACCTCCTGGTTTCCAATGTTTTATTTTTATTTTTATTTCTTAAATTTTAAGTATACAGAAAATATCAGTCACATATGTATCTACCACCCAGAAGTAATAGGTATTAACATTTTGCTATCTTTACTTTAAATCTATTTTTTAAAAGAAATAAAGCATTAGAAATGCAGTTGACCCTTGAACAGTATGGGGGTTAGGGGCCCTGACCCTCTGGGCAGTCAAAAACCTGCATATAAATTAGAGTCAGCCCTCCAGATACCCAGTTCCTCTAGATATGTGGTTCTACATCCATGGATTCAACCAACCGTGGATCATGTAGTACAGTAGTATCTACTGTTGAAAAAAAATCTGTGTATAAGTGGACCTGCACAGTTCAAACCCATGTTGTTCAGTGGTCAAGTGTATCACTAAAGAAATCCCTTCCCATCTATCACTTACTCTTGCCTCCCAGGCAAGATAACCACCATCTTGAAGTTGGTAGATGTTTTTCCTTTGCTTATATTTATACTTTTGCCACAGCATGCCTGTTGCCATGAAAGTGTTTAGTATTCTATTTTAAAATATGATGTAGGATATTCTCCTGAGTATGTCCTTCTACTTCTGGTCTGATCTGAAACAGGTTTGTATTCTTCACTTTCGCGAATTTCTTTGGTCTCATGAAAGTTTTACTTCTCCTGAAATCAGACTGACCAATCATTAATGTTATGGTTATAAAATCCTTCCTACCACAAAGGTCTAATTTGCCTGTTTTCCATATGACAGTCAGTTGTCCCAACATTAGTTGAATAGTCCATTTTTTACCTACTGATTGGAAATTTCCCTTCTTTCATATGTCACGTTCCCTTATAAAGGATCTGTTTCTGGCTTTATTTTTATTCTTTTGGTATATTTATCTCTCCCTGTGCCAGAACCTCGCTTATACCACAGCTTAATAATAGGCCTTGACTAGAGTGAGTCCTTCACCTCCTTGTTCTTCACAATTGTCTAGGCTATCCTTGACTCTTCACTATGAGTTTAGGTTTAGCTGATCAGATTTGACCAGAAAATGGGTTTGGGTTTGTGACTAGTAATGCATTGAATTTATGGATTAATTTGGAGAGAATTGGTATATTGCTAATACTGAATCTCTTCACCACGTACCTTGTGTGTCACTTATATACTTAGGTCTTTTATGTCTCTGAGAGAAGTTGCATAACATTCTTCATAGAGATTTTGCTTAACTATTTTTTTGCTACTTTTTATTTGGAAATAATAGTAGATTCACATGCAGTTGTAAGAAATAATACAGAGAGATTTCATATACCCTTCATCAGTTTCCCCCAATGGTAACATCTTGCTTAACTATAGTACAGTATCACAACCAGGAAATTAACGTTGCATATCTTTTAATAGCGTTGTCTCTGGGTTCCAGAGAGTTTTCACTTCTGTCATGAAGCGTCATTTTCTTCTTGTTTCTGTGTTATTGCACTTGCTAGGATACCTACCATGCAGTGTTGAATAGGAGTGGTAACAAGGGCCTCTGTATCCTGTTCCTGATGGCTTTTAAGGGATAACCTATATGGTGTTATAAGCCTTCCTTTCTCCTCCTAGTTTGCTAAGGGAACTTTTTGTTAGTTTTAAGGTCAGTGTTAAATTTTATTAAATTTTTTCTTTATCTATTGAGATGGTTGTGACTTTTCTTCTCTAATTCATTACTATATTAAATTGTACTGATTGAATTTTTTACATTAATTAAGCATATACATAAATTTTTATGAGAAAAATTGCAAGCAACCATGCCACTCATCCTCACCCCAGATTCCAGCTCTGTAGACTTGCAGAAAGATGGGAGATTTACTCTCTGGAAAGGCTAAATGTAAATTGAAAGTCCTAAGAATGTGTGAGGAGGCGAGTGCCATTCTAAAAACAGAAAGCAAGTATATAATGAATAATGGGATGCTAATCCCGTTTCCTCCAACTCAGCTTTCAGAAAGTTGGAAACCAGATTTATATCCTCATATACACCTCACTGGAGGATTCCTCTCTGGTGAAACTCGGAGTCAAGAGAGTAAAAACAGAAAATTTTGAGTTTGTGGTCTCCACAGATGAATAAACAAGTCTATGTCTCATTATCATAGAGTGAAGCCCACCATCAGTCAAGAAGCCAAGCCCATTTACACAGTGCTTGCAATTAGCATTTCAGTGTCTTATTCTTAAAAATGGGTGGACAACCTTAAATTATGGTCCATTGATTTTCAACAGAATGCCAAGACAATTCAGTAGGGAAAGAATACTCTTTTTAACAGATTGTGATGGGATAACGGGATATACACATGTAAAAGAATGTTGATGGACCCTGACCTCACACCATGTGTAAAAATTAGCTCAAAATTAATCATGGGCTTAAATTTAAGAGCAAAAACTATAAGTTCTAGTTTAGAAGAAAGAAAACAAAAGAGTAAATCTTCATAATCTTGGATTGGCCAGAGATTTTTAGAAATGACACAAAAGCACAAGCAGCAAAAGAAAAAATAGACAAACTGGACTTCATTAAAATTAAAAACATTTGTGCTTCAAAGCCCATTACTAGAGAAATGATACAAAACCCCACAAAATGGAAGAAAATATTTTCAAGTCACATATTTGTTAAGGGACTAGTATCCAAAATATTAAACATATAAAATGAGCTCTTACAACTCAGTGATAAACCCTATTTAAGCATGACTATTTGGTTAATTTTTATTAATTGTTGGATTTTTTTTTTTTTGCTAATATTTGTTATTTTTAGCATCAGTATTGAAAAATGAGTTTAGTCTTTTTCTTTTCCCTTACTGTGCTGGCCCAGCTTTGGTATCAGAGGTATATTAGTCTTATAGTTTTCCTGGCAACACTATTTGTTGTTTGTTCTGTTGAGCATAGATTTTTAATCATGAATTAAATGTCTTCAGTGAGTTTTTAAAGCTGTTCATATTTCCTTTTTGAGTAAGTTTTGGTTACTGCCATTTAGTAATTGTTCATTTCTTCTTCTTTTGTTTTCAAATGCATTGGCATGAAGTAATTCATAGGATTCTCTTGGGAAGTTATATGTAAAATATATACATATAACTTTGTATATAGATATATATAACAACACATCTATGGGGTTTGTGTCTCCATTGCAGGCATTTGTGTCTCCTTTCTCAGTCAGATTTGCCAAAGGTTTATCCTCTGGTTTAGTTGAGTCTCTGTTTTATTTTCTTCATTTTGAGCCTTTCCTGCAAAGGCATTGACTCTCCCTTTAGCACCGCTCTCATCAGCACCCATGTAAGGCAGCATTCTCATTTGCTTTATTATTTCCTTCATCCCCAGTGCCTGCATCTGTTCTCCTCCCCAGTAAGGTATCCCACTGTAATACGTGTATTTTGCTTTCTTTTATTATTTTATGTTATTAAAGTCATATATGTTATTGTTTTTATTACGTATGTATGCTTGAAACCATGTAATCTTAATGTTTTATGAAAGTATGTTTTTAATTTTGTGCTCTAGACTTCATTCTGGTCTTTTTCTTACAAGTTTTTTACTCGGCACTTATTTTTCAACAAATATTTGAGTGCCTACCATGTTTAAGGAATGTGCTGATGAGCATGTGCGATAAATCAAAATCTTAGTTCTCTTGGGGCAGGCTGACCAAGAATGAAATAAATACAATGTTAGCTGGTGTTGAGCAGTATGAAGAAATATCAAGCAGGGCAGAGAGGTGGAATTGCTAGATGGACTTCCTGTTCATTTCTTCCAACTGCTACATATTATTCTGTTGTGTATGGCCACCATGTTTTACTTAGTGATGGGTAAATTTAGTGATTTTCCTCATGATGGATACCTAAGCTACCCCCACTCCCCACTGCCACAAAAAACCCTGGTGATTAAACCTGATTAATGTCCTCTTGTGGACCTGTCTGAGTCTCTCTAGGGGTGTGGGACCAGAAATTGGGTACTACTCTATATGCCTGTCTCATTTCCCTATGGGACTTTCCTACATTGTGATTCTCCTGAGTTAGTATGTGGGCATTCAGTTTCCCACAGCTGTGTTTGGTAACATTGTTTTATTTTGCATTTCTCTGATTATTTGAGCCTTTAAGTATCATTTCATCTACTTATTATTAGCTGCTGGGGTTTTTCCCTCCTGTGAATGCCTCTTCATATCTTATAGTTCTTCTTCTCCTTGATTCCCAGTCTGTCTTTCGATTATCAAGAGTCCCCAGTATTGTGTAGATTTTAATCCTTGGTCAGTTTTTGAGTAGTAGTCTATTACAATGAGTCTAAGAAACTTTTTTTTTCCGATTTTATGATCTCTGAAACATGTATGAATCTTACAGCTGCTGAGAGTCATTGTCAGCTGGGAGCAGGTGAGGGTATCATTTCTTGCACACTGATGAACTTGGTCATGGCTATGCTTACTGCCAGCACCTCAGTTGAGTTTTGTGCACTGCTGGTAAGTAAATCAGCTGATGGAAGGAGAAATGGCCAGATCCCTCCAGACAGCTGAACAGAGGCTACTGGGACTAAGGCTTTGAACATTCCTTTGTCAAACTCCTACTGCCTTTGGGTAATAACAGTTTACTTTCTAGAAACGTGATTCAATTGCATAAAGATGAAACTAAGAGTTTAGTCCAGTAGGAAAGTTCCAGCATCAAACTTAGAGAATGGGTGATACTGACTTGTCAAGTAATCCCAGAGATGATAGCGGAGCATCCTCCTAAGCAATGCCAGGATCCTTCTGTCAGCAGGGAGCAGAATATGTTAGCAGGGAGTATGAATACCCATGATATCCATTACGTAGCAGAGAGCAGACAGAACTGCTGACTAGAAGTTACGAATGTCTTGCCTGATTGATCTTGCTTATATTTTTCTTTTCATGGGTACAAAAGTAGAATGACAAAAATCTGTGTCAAGATAGCCCTTTCATTAAATATGAACTAAAATATAAATGATGAGAAAACATCATTGCATTTTATTTTATTTTTTTCATTTTTGGCTGTGTTGCATCTTCATTGCTGCATGCATGCTTTTCTCTAGTTGCGGCGAGTGGGGGCTACTCTTCGTAGCAGTGCACGGGCTTCTCATTGCAGTGGCTTCTCATTGTGGAGCATAGGCTCTAGGCACGCAGGCTTCAGTAGTTATGCCACACGGGCTCAGTAGTTGTGGCTTATGGGCTCTAGAGCACAGGCTCAGTGATTGTGGCATACGGGCTTAGCTGCTCTGTGGCATGTGGGATCTTCCTGGACCAGGGCTTGAACCCATGTATCCTGCATTGGTAGGAGATTCTTAACCACTGCACCACCAGGGAAGTCCCTGCATCATTGCATTTTACTTCCTTAGTGATAGATAAAATACAGTCAATGCCATCTTAGATTCATGAAATCTAGTAAATCTCTTTATCACCCGTCTGTTAATTTTGTCTTTGGTATCTTCATTGAACCAGAATTCTAAATTTGGACTTGGTCATATTCATCCATTTTTGCCTCATGGTTTGTGTGTTTGCATACTTGTTTCAGAAATCATTTCCTATTCCAAGGTCACAAAGACCTTCTAAATTTTCCTCTGTTCCAAAATACTTTTTAGGATTATTTTAATATGCATGGAATTCATCTTTGAATATGGTAATTCAATTTTATTTTTCTCCATAGAGAAAGAAATATGTGTAACTTAGTAGTTAGTGGGGGCAGCTGCTGTCATTTGCCATATATTTATATATAGGCACACCTCATTTTATTGCACTTCACTTTATTGCATTCCCATAGATACTGCACTTTTTACAAATTAAAGGTTTCTGGCAACCCTGTGTTGTCAGAAGATGGTTATCATTTGTTAGCAATAAAGTATCTTTTAAAAATTAGAAAAAAGGGAGACCTTCAAGATGGTGGAGGAGGAAGATGTGGAGACCACCTTCCTCCCTACAAATACATCAGAAATACATGTACATGTGGAACATCCCCTACAGAACACCTACTGAATGCTGGCAGAAGACCTCAGACCTCCCAAAAGGCAAGAAACTCCCCACGTACCTGGGTAGGGCAAAAGAAAAAACAGAGACAAAAGAATAGGGACGGGACCTGCATCTCTGGGAGGGAGCTGTGAAGGAGGGAAAGTTCCCACACACTAAGAAGACCCTTCACTGATGGAGACAGTGGGTGGCGGGGAGGAAGCTTTGGAGCCATGGAGGAGAGCGCAGCAACAGGGGTGCAGAGGGCAAAGTGGAGAGATTCCCACGCAGAGGATCGGTGCCAACCAGCACTCAGAGGTTGAGAACAGCACTGAGAGGCTTGTCCGCTCACGCGCCTGGGCGAGTGGGGGCTAGGAGCTGAGGCTCTGGCTTAGGAGGTCAGATCCCAGGGAGAGGACTAGGGTTGGCAGCGTTAACACAGCCTGAAGGGGGCTGCTGCGCCACAGTTGGGAGGGAGTCCAGGAAAAAGTCTGGAACTGCCTAAGAGGCAAGAGACCATTGTTTCGGGGAGCGTGAGGAGAGGGGATTCAGAGCACCACCTAAACAAGCTGCAGAGACGGGCACGAGCCGCAGCTGTCAGCGTGGACATCAGAGACGGGCATGAGATGCTAAGGCTGCTGCTGCAGCCACCAAGAAGCCTGTGTGCAAGCACACGTTACTATCCACACCTCCCCTCCCAGGAGCCTGTGCAGCCTGCCAGTGCCAGGGCCCTGTGATCCAGGGACAACTACCCCGGGAGAACACACAGTGCGCCTCAGGCTGTTGTAACATCATGCTGGCCTCTGCCACCTCAGGCTCGCCCCGCATTCCATACCCCTCCATCCCCCCGGCGTGAGTGAGCCAGAGCCCCCTAATCAGCTGCTACTTTACCCCATCCTGTCTAAGCAAAGAACAGACACCCTCAGGTGACCTACACGCAGAGGCGGGGCCAAATCCAAAGCTAAACCCTGGGAGCTGTGCGAACAAAGAAGAGGAAAGGAAATCTCTCCCAGCAGCCTCAGGAGCAGCAGATTAAATCTCCACAATCAACTTAATGTACCCTGCATCTCTGGAATACCGAATAATAGATCATCACAGAATTCAGGTGGTGGACTTTGTGTAATTTTTTCTGTATATCTTTGCTTTTACCATTTGTCCTAGGGTTCCATCTGTCCATTTTTTATTTTTTGTTTGTTTTCCTTTTATTATAGTTTTTAGTGCTTGTTATCATTGGTGGTTTTCTTTTTTGGTTTGGTTGCTCTCTTTCATTTTTTTAATTATTATTAATTATTAAATTTTTAATATTTTTTAAAATTTTTTAATAACTATTTTATTTTTTTTCCCTTTTCTTCTCCCTTTTCTTCTGAGCCATATGGCTGACAGGGTCTTGGTGCTCCGGCCGTGTGTCGGGCCTGTGCCTCTGAGGTGGGAGAGCCGAGTTCAGGACATTGGTCCACCAAAGACCTCCTGGCTCCACATAATATCAAACAGCGAAAGCTCTCCCAGAGATCTCCATCTCAGTGCTAAGACCCAGCTCCACTTAGTGACTAGCAAGCTACAGTGCTGGACACCCTATGCCAAACAACTAGCAAGACAGGAACACAACCCCACCCATTAGAGAGGCTGCCTAAAATCATAATAAGGTCACAGACACCCCGAAACATACCACCGGACGTGGTCCTGCCCACCAGAAAGACAGGATCCAGCCTCATCCACCAGAACATAGGCACCAGTCCCCTCCACCAGGAAGCCAACACAACCCATGGAACCAGCCTTACCCACTGGGGGCAGACACCAGAAACAATAGGAACTACAAACCTGCAGCCTGCAAAAAGGAGACCCCAAACACAGTAAGTTAAGCAAAATGAAAAGACAGAGAAACACACAGCAGATGAAGGAGCAAAGTAAAAACCCACCAGACCAAACAAATGGAGAGGAACTAGGCAGTCTACCTAAAAAAGAATTCAGAGTAATGATAGTAAATATGATCCAACATCTTGGAAATAGAATGGAGAAAATACAAGAAATGTTTACCAAGGACCTAGAAGAAGTAAACAGCAAACAATGATGAACAACACAATAAATGACATTAAAGATTCTCTAGAAGGAATCAATAGCAGAATAACTGAGGCAGAAGAATGGATAAGCGACCTGGAAGATAAAATAGTGGAAATAACTACCGCAGAGCAGAATAAAGAAAAAATAATGAAAAGAATTGAGGACAGGCTCAGAGACCTCTCGGACAACATTAAAGGCACCAACATTCAAATTATAGGGGTCCCAGAAGAAGAAGTTAAAAAGAAGGGGACTGAGAAAATATTTGAAGGGATTATACTTGAAAATTTCCCTAATATGGGAAAGGAAATTGTCAGTCAAGTCCAGGAAGTACAGAGAGTCCCATACAGGATAAATCCAAGGAGAAACACACCAAGACACATATTAATCAAACTATCAAAAATTAAATACAAAGAAAAAAATATTAAAAGCAGCAAGGGAAAAACAACAAATAACATACAAGAGAATCCCCATAAGGTTAACAGCTGATCTTTCAGCAGAAACTCTGCAAGCCAGAAGGGAGTGACAGAACATATTTAAAATGATGAAAGGGAAAAATCCACAATGAAGATTACCCTACCCAGCAAGGATCTCATTCAGATTCAACAGAGAAATTAAAACCTTTACAGACAAGCAAAAGCTAAGAGAATTCAGCACCACCAAACCAGCTTTACAACACATGCTAAAGGAACTTCTCTAGGCAGGAAATACAAGAGAAGGAAAAGACCTACCATAACAAACCCAAAACAATTAAGAAAATGGTAATAGGAACATACATATCAATAACTACCTTAAATGTGAATGGATTAAATGCTCCATCCAAAAGTCATAGACTGGCTGAATGGATACACAAACAATGCCCATATATACTGTCTACAAGAGACCCACTTCAGACCTAGGGACACATACAGGCTGAAAGTGAGGGGATGTAAAAAGATATTCCATGCAAATGGAAATCGAAAGAAAGCTGGAGTAGCAATTCTCATGTCACACAAAATAGACTTTAAAACAAAGAATATTAGAAGAGACAAAGAAGGACACTACATAAAGATCAAGGGATCAATCCAAGAAGAAGATATAACAATTGTAAATATTTATGCACCCACCTCAATACATAGGCAAATGCTAACAGACGTGAAAGGGGAAATCGACAGTAACACGATCATAGTAGGGGACTTTAACACCCCACTTTCACCAATAGACAGATCATACAAAATGAAAATAAAGAAGCACAAGCTTTAAATGATACATTAAACAAGATGGACTTAATTGATATTTATAGGACTTGCCATCAAAACACAACAGAATACACTTTCTTCTCAAGCGCTCATGGAACATTTTACAGGATAGATCGTATCTTGTGTCTAGCCTTGGTAAATTTAAGAAAACTGAAATCATATCAAGTATCTTTTCCAACCACAATGCTATGAGACTAGATATCAATTACAGGAAAAAATCTGTAAAAACTACAAACACATGGAGGCTAAACAATACACTCCTAAATAACCAATAGATCACTGAATAAATCAAAGAGGAAATAAAAAAATACCTAGAAACAAATGATAATGGAGACACAATGATGCAAAACCTGTGGGATGCAGCAAAAGCAGTTCTAAGAGGGAAGTTTATAGCAATATAGTAATATTTCTTGTTTCTTCCTACCTCAAGAAACAAGAAACAGCTAAAATAAACAACCTAACCTTACACCTAAAGCAGTTAGGGAAAGAACAAAAAAACCCCAAAGTTAACAGAAGGAAAGAAATCATAAAGATCAGATCAGAAATAAATGAAAAAGAAATGGACACAATAACAAAGATCAATAAAACTAAAAGCTGGTTCTTTGAGAAGATAAACAAAATTGATAAACCATTAGCCAGACTCATCAAGAAAAAAAGGGAGAAGACAAATCAATAGAATTAGAAATGAAAAGGAGAAGTAACAGCTGACACTGCAGAAATACAAAGGATCATGAGAGATTACTACAAGCAGCTATATGCCAATAAAATGGACAACCTGGAAGAAATGGACAAATTCTTAGAAAAGCACAACCTTCTGAGACTGAACCAGGAAGAAATAGAAAATATAAACAGACTAATCACAAGCACTGAAATTGAGACTGTGATTAAAAATCTTCCAACAAACAAAAGCCCAGGACCAGATGGCTTCACAGGTGAGCTCCATCAGACATTTAGAGAAGAGCTAACAGCCATCCTCAAACTCTTCCAAAATATAGCAGAGGAAGGAGCACTTTCAAACTACAAGACCACCATCACCCTGGTACCAAAACCAGGCAAAGATGTCAAAAAGAAAACTACAGGCCAATATCACTGATGAACATAGATGCAAAAATCCTCAACAGAATACTGGGAAATAGAATCCAACAGCATATTAAAACGATCATACACCATGATCAAGTTGGGTTTATCCCAGGATTGCAGGGATAACCTGCAATCTTCAGTATACCCAAATCAATGTGATAAACCATATTAACACATTGAAGGAGAAAAACCATATGATCATCTCAACAGATGTAGAAAAATCTTTTGACAAAATTCAACACCCATTTATGATAAAAACCCTGCAGAAAGTAGGCATAGAGGGAACTTTCCTCAACATAATAAAGGCCATATATGACAAACCCACAGCCAACATCGTTCTCAGTGGTGAAAAACTGAAACCATTTCCTGTAAGATCAGGAACAAGACAAGGTTGTCCACTCTCACCACTATTTTTTTTTTTTTTTTTTTTTTTTTTGCATTTCGCGGGCCTTTCACTGTTGTGGCCTCTCCTGTTGCAGAGCACAGGCTACGGACACGCAGGCTCAGCGGCCAAGGCTCACAGGCCTAGCCACTCCACAGCATGTGGGATCTTCCCGGACCGGGACACGAACCCGTGTCCCCTGCATCGGCAGGTGGACTCTCAACCACTGCTCCACCAGGGAAGCCCCACTCTCACTGCTATTATTCAGCATAGTTTTGGAAGTTTTAGCCACAGCAATCAGAGAAGAAAAAGAAATAAAAGGAATCCAAATAGGAAAAGAAGTAAAGCTGTCACTGTTTGCAGATGACATGATAGTATACATAGAGAATCCTAAAGATGCTATGAGAAAACTACTAGAGCTAATCAATGAATTTGGTAAAGTAGGAGGACACAAAGTTAATGCACAGAAATCTCTTGCATTCCTATACACTAATGATGAAAATCTCAAAGAGAAATTAAGAAAACACTCCCATTTATCATTGCAAAAAAAGAATAAAATACCTAGGAATAAACCTACCTAAGGAGACAAAAGACCTGTATGCAGAAAACTATAAGACACTGATGAAAGAAATTAAAGATAATACAAACAGATGAAGAAATATACCATGTTCTTGGATTGGAAGAATCAACTTTGTGAAAATGACTGTACTACCCAAAGCAATCTACAGATTCATTGCAATCCCTATCAAACTCAATGGCATTTTTCACAGAACTAGAAAAAAAGATTTTACAATTTGTATGGAAACACAAAAGACCCCAAATAGCCAAAGCATCTTGAGAACGAAAATTGGAGCTGGAGGAATCAGGCTCCTGGACTATAGAGTATACTACAAAGCTACAGTAATCAAGACAGTATGGTAATGGCACAAAAACAGAAATATAGATCAGTGGAACAGGATAGAAAGCCCAGAGATAAACCCACCACATATGGTCACCTTATATTTGATAAAGGAGGCAAGAATATAGAATGGAGAAAAGACGGCCTCTTCAATAAGTGATGCTGGGAAAACCGGACAGCTACATGTAAAAGAATGAAATCAGAACAGTCCCTAACAGAATTCACAAAAATAATATCAAAATGGATTAAAGACCTAAATGTAAGGCCAGACACTATAAGACTCTTATAGGAAAACATAGGCAGAACACTCTGACGTAAATCACAGCAAGATCCTTTTGACCCACCTCCTAGAGAGAGGGAAATAAAAACAAAAATAAACAAATGGGACCTAAAGAAACTTCAAAGCTTTTGCACAGCAAAGGAAACCATAAACAAGACCAAAAGACAACCCTCAGAATGGGAGAAAATATCTGCAAATGAAGCAACTGACAGAGGATTAATCTCCAAAATTTACAAGCAGCTCATGCAGCTTAATATCAGAAAAGCAAACCACCCAATTCAAAAATGGGCAGAAGCCCTAAATAGACATTTCTCCAAAGAAGATATACAGATTGCCAATAGTTACATGAAAGGATGCTCAACATCACTAGTCATTAGAGAAATACAAATGAAAACTACAATGAGGTATCACCTCACACCAGTCAGAGTAGCCATCGTCAAAAATTCTACAAACAATAAGTGCTGGAGGGGGTGTGGAGAAAAGGGAACCCTCTTGCACTGTTGGTGAGAATGTAAATTGATACAGCCACTATGGAGAACAGTATGGAGGTTCCTTAAAAAACTAAAAATAGAACTACCATATGACCCAACAGTCCCACTACTGGGCATATACCCTGAGAAAATCATAATTCAAAGAGTCATGTTCCACAGTGTTCTTTGCAGCTCTATTTACAATAGCCAGGACATGGAAGCAACCAAAGTGTCCATCAATAGATGAATGGATGAAGAAGATGTGGCAAATATATACAGTGGAATATTACTCAGCCATAAAAATAAACGAAATTGAGTTATTTATAGTGAGGTGGATGGCCCTAGAGGCTGTCATACACCGTGAAGTAAGTCAGAAAGAGAAAAACAAATACCATATCCTAACACATATATATGGAATCTTAAAAAAAAAAAAAAAAAAGGTTCTGAAGAACCTAGGGACAGGACAGGAATAAAGATGCAGATGTAGAGAATGGACTTGAGGACACGGGGAGGGGGAAGGGTAAGCTGGGATGAAGTGAGAGAGTGGCATGGACATATATACACTAGCAAATGTAAAACAGATAGCTAGGGGGAAGCAGCTGCATAGCACAGGGAGATCAGCTCGCTGCTTTGTGACCACCTAGAGGGGTGGGGTTGGGCGGGAGACACAAGAGGGAGGAGATTTGGGGATATATGTATATGTATAGCTGATTCACTTTGTTATAAAGCAGAAACTAACACCGTTGTAAAGCAATTATACTCCAATAAAAATGTTAGAAAACAAATAAAATTTTTAAAATTAGAAAAAATATTTTTGTTTTATTGAGATGTAATTGACATATAGCATTGTATAAATTTAAGGTGTACAGCATAATTATTTGACTTGAACACATCATGAAATGATTACCACATTAAGTTTAGTGAATATCCATCATCTCATTTAGATACAAAATTAAATAGAAAAATTTTTTTTCCTTGTGATAAAAACTCTTAGGATTTACTCTCAACAATCTTCATACATAATTTAACAGCAGCATTACTTATATTTGTCATGATGTACATTGTATCACTGGTACTTAATTTATCTTATAACTGAGAGTTTGTGCCTTTTGACCTTCATCCTGTTCCCCCTCCCCTAACCTTGCCTCTGGTAACCATAGATGTGATCTCTTTTCCTATGAGTTTATTCGTTTCTTTTTGAAGTATAATTGACTTTAAACACTGTTAGTTCTTTTCCTTTTGAAGTATAATTGACTTAAAACACTGTTTATTCGTTTCTTTTTGAAGTATAATTGACTTAAAACACTGTTAGTTCCTGGCACACAACATGGTGATTTTATATTTTTGTACATTTCAGAATGATTATCCTGATGAGTCTAGTTACCATTTGTCACCATACAAAGATATTACAGTAATTATTAACTATATTCCCCACACTGTACATTTCATATCCATGACTCACTTAATAACACACACCACACCACACATATATAGCAAATCTTTTTCCGTACATCTATCGATGGGCACTCAGATATTGCTACCCCATCTTGGCTATTGTAAAGCTGAAATGAGCATAGGGGTGCAAGAATATTTTCTAACGAGTGTTTTTGTTTTCTTTGGGTGAACACCCAGGGGTAGAATTGCTGGATTGTATGATAGTTCTATTTTTAATTTTTTGTGGAGTTTCCATACTGTCCTCCATAGTGACTGCACCAATTTACATTCCCATGAATAGTGCATGAGGGTTCCCTTTTCTTCACTTCCTTGCCAACATTTGCTATTTGTGGTCTTTTTGATGATAGCTATTTTGACAGGTGTGAGGTGATATTTCATTGTGGTCTTGATTTTCATTTCCCTGATGATTAGTGATCTTGAGCATCTTTTCATGTGCCTATTGGCCGTCTGTATGTTTTCTTTGGAAAAATATCTATTCAGATACCCTGCCCATCCTTGTCTTGTTCTAAATCTTAGAGGTAATGCTTTCAGCTTTTCACCATTGAGTATGTTAGCTATGGGCTTGTCATATGTGGCCTTTATTATGTTGAGATATGTTCCCTCTATACCCACTTTGTTGAGAGGTTTTATCATAAGTGATTGTTGAATTTTGTCAAAGACTTTGTCTTTATCCTTACTGAGATGTTCATGATTTTTATTCTTCAGTTTGTTATTGTGATGTATCATGTTGATAGATTTTCAGATATTGAACCATCCCTGCATCCTTGGGATAAATTCCATTTTATCATGGTGTATGATCCTTTTAATGTATTGTTGAATTCAGTTTGCTGATATTTTGTTGAGGAGTTTTGCATCTATGTTCTTCAGTGATATTGGTCTGTAATGTTCTTTTTTTGTGATATCACTGGTTTGGGTATCAGGGTGATGCTGGCCTTGTAGAATGATTTCAGAAGCATTCCTTCCTCCTCTGTTTTTTTGGAATAGTTTAAGAAGGATAGGTCTTAACCCTTCTTTAAAGGTTTGGAAAAATTCACCTGTGAAGCCCTCTGGTCCTGGGCTTTTGTTTGTTGGGAGTTTTTATTACTGATTCAGTTTTATTACTGGTAATTGGTCTGTTCATATTTTCTACTTCTTCCTGATTCAGTCTTGGGAGATTGTACATTTCTAGGAATTTGTCCATTTCTCCTAGGTTGTCTATTTTTTGGCATTTAGTTGTTCATAGTAATTTCTTATGATCCTTTATATTTCTGCAGTGTCTGTAACTTCTTTTTTCATTTCTGATTTATTGATTTGGACCCTGTTTTTTCTTGATGAGTCTTGCTAAAGGTTTATTAATTTTGTTTGTCTTTTCATAGAACCAACTCTTAACTTCATTGATCTTTTCTATTGTTTTTTAGTCTCTTATTTCATTTATTTCTGCTCCAATATTTATTATTTCATTCCGTCTACCAGCTTTGAGATTTACTTGTTCTTTTTGTAGCTCCTTTAAGTGTAAGGTTAGGTTGTTTATTTGAACTTTTTCTTGTTTCCTGAGGTAGTCTTATATTGCTTTAAACTTGCAACAGCACACTTCCCTCTGGTCACCAGAGCTACGTGCTCTGAGTGTGCCCTGTGTGTGTGCTGAGCGAGTCTTTCTGTTTTGGTGTGCTGACTAACTACTGTGGGTGCTTGGTAGCCATGGTTGGCCCTTGGTCCAGTTGGTTGTCAGACCCTGCCTTGTGCAGAAGTTGCTGGCCCCTGGTAGGCATGCCCAGATCCTGGCATGGCTGGCTGCATGGCTAGGGGAGTCCCAGTCCTGGTGCCAACCAGCTGGTGGGTGGGCCCAGGTCACAAAGTAGCTGGCTGTAGGGCCAGGGGTCCCAGAGCTAGTGTTGGCCTAGTGTTTGTAGGCAGGGCTAGTCCTGGATTGCCTGGGACTCAGGGGGTCCTATGATAGCCTGCCTGTTGGTGAGTGGGACTGTGTCCCGGCCCAGCTGGCTCCTTGGCCTGGTGTTTCCCAGTACTGGTGCTGACTAGCTGGTAGGCAAGGATCAGTTTCAGTGCTAATAAGCTAGAGTGAGGATTCAAAAATGGCACTTGCCAATACCAGTGTTGCCATGGTATGATAATCTCCCAAAAGTGGCTGCTGCCAGTGTCTGTGTCCCCAGAATGAGTCCCATTTGCCTCCTGCCTCTCTGGGAGGCTCTCTAAGATCAGCGAGTAGGTCTGACCCAGGCTCCTTTCATATTACTTCTGCCCTTGGATACTGGAGTGTTTGAGATTTTGTGTGCAGCCTTTAAGGGTAGAGTCTTTATTTCCCACAGCTCTCAGGCTGTCCCAAGAGGAAGCTCCACTGACCTTCAAAACCAAATGTTTGGGACTTCCCAGGTGGTCCAGTAAGAATCCACCTTACAATGCAGGGGACCCAGGTTCAATCTCTGGTCAGGGAACTAAGATCCCACATGCAGTGTTGCAACTAAGCCCACGCACCACAACTACACCAAGCCCGCGCGCCTCAACTAGAGAGCCCATGTGCTGCCAACTACAGAGCCCATGCACTCTGGAACCCCTGTGCCACAACTGCAGAGCCCACACACCCCAGAGCCTGCATGCCTCAACTAGAGAAGAGAAAACCTGCATACCACAACTAGAGAGAAGCCCACGTGCCACAACGAAAAATCCCACATGCCTCAATGAAGATCCCGCATGCCTCAACTAAGACCCAGTGCAGCCAGAAATAGATAAAATAAGTAAATAAATAATAAATTTTTTAAAAAAAACTGCAAATGTTCTGGGGGTTCATCTTCTGGGTGCAGGACACCCAGGCTGGGGAACCTCTTGTGGGGCTTAGACCCCTCACTCCTTGGGAATGACCTCTGTAATTGTAATTATTCTCCCATTTGTGGATCACCTACCTGCGGGTATGGGTCTTGACTATACCATGTCTCCACCTCGCCTACCCATCTCATTGTGATTCCTTCTGTCTTTAGTTGTGGAAGATCTTGTCTGCTAGTCTTCAGGTCATTCTCATCAATAGCTGCTCTGTAAATAGTCGTAATTTTGGTGTGCCCATGGGAGGAGGTGAGCTCAGGGTCTTCCTAGTCTGCCATCTTGGCCACTCCCAATGCAATAAATTATTATTTATTTATTTATTTTTGGCTGTGTTGGGCCTCCGTTGGTGCACACGGGCTTTCTCTAGTTGTGGCAAGCAGGGACTACTCTTTGTTGTGGTGCATAGGCTTCTTGCTGTGGTGGCTTCTGTTGTTGCAGAGCACGGGCTCTAGGCACACAGGCTTCAGTAGTTGCAGCACGTGGGCTCAGTAGTTGCAGCACACGGGCCCTAGAGCGTGCAGCTTCAGTAATTGCAGTGCATGGGCTCAGTAGTTGTGGCTCGAAGGCTCTAGAGCACAGGCTCAGTAGTTGTGGAGCACAGGCTTAGTTGCTCCATGGCATGTGGGATCTTACCAGACCAGGGATCAAACCTGTGTCCTCTGCATTGGCAGGCGCATTCTTAACTGCTGCACCACCAGGGAAGTCCCAATAAATTATTTTTTAATTAAGGTGTGTACATTGTTTTTTAGACATAATGCTGCTGTACACTTAATAGACTACAGTATGGTGTAAACATAACTTTTATATGCACTGGGAAACCAAAAACTTCATGTGGTTCTCTCGATTGCTATACTTACTTCATTGCGGTGGTCTGGAACCGACCCCAGAGTATCTCTGAGGTGTTCCTGTATACACAATTTTCTTGAGTTCTGGATTCTTTCATTCGTCCGTTTGTCTGTTCTCCCTCAAGTGCCAAACCTGTTGTTAATGGGGGTCTGTAGTATTTGTTTCTTTCTGGTAAAGCACCATTGTCCTATTTCTAAGTTCACTTATGTAATTACTGACTCTCAGTAATAGTGTGGTTGTGGGTTTTGACCGGAAGGGTTTTATTTTCCCTCCCTTGACTCTTCTGAAGCCTTGTTGTGAAGATGTCTTTCTGTATTGGTTTTATTTGCTTCTGTGAGGAACTTTGAAGTGTCTTCAGCTCCAGGATTCCTGTGTTAAGTGCCCTGTCTGGCTTACTGCTGCAAGCCTGCATGGGGCACAGGTGTGAGCCTTCCAGTTCTCATGGAAACTGTTTTCCTTTCCTGCCCCATGTGCTAGGCAGAAACAAGATGTCTGCATCCCTACATCATGCTGGCAGCTTATCAACTCTGGTCAGGGGCTTTGGGTGTACTTATTCCTGGTAGTTTGATTTCTCTGTGTGTCCCAGTTTTTGTAGAATGGCCTCAACTTTCACAGCAGCAACCGTTAGTACAGACTTGTCTACATGGATATTTTTTTTTCATCTTTTTGTGGGTGCCAACACCTCCACATCAGGGAGGACTTATGAAACTAAAGAAGTCCTGGGAAGTGGGAAGCTAAATAACACAGTGGATTATTTGAAAGAGAAGAAGCTCTTGAAGCAATAGGGAAAAAAAAGGAAAATATGTAATGAACACCTCTTATAATGACAAGTTGAGAAATGAAACTGAGGCTTATGCAGGCCAGGTAACATCTCTGAGTTTCTGAAGTGGTCAGTAGCCATAATACTGACGGGATCTGCCTGACTCCACAACCATGTTCTTTCACCGAGTCTTGTACGAGTTCATCTGCTTTTGTGAATTTACTTCAAGTAGTCATTCTCTTCCTTCCCTGGTTTCCCAGCATCTTTCGTTATTTTTCTCATAGAAAACCAGTTCTGTTAAAACATACCAGTGAGAGTGGTGTTTCCCAATCTTTTCTGACCACAGTGCATTTTACAGAGCAGCCCAGTGCATAGAGCAATGCATGAGTAGAACAGTTATGTGCCACCGTCCTTTCCCTGGCCCTGTTGGTGCATTTCCATTCCATTCTATTCTTACGGTTTACTTTAGGTGAAATAGGCTGGCTGTGACTAAGTAAATTGATCTCACAACCCTTTAATAGCTCATGTCCCATAGTTTGGCCAGTGTTTTGTTTTGTTTTGTTTTGTTTGATTTATTTATTTATTTTTTGCTGTGTTGGGTCTTCGTTTCTGTGTGAGGGCTTTCTCTAGTTGTGGCAAGCTAGGGCCACTCTTCATCGTGGTGTGCAGGCCTCTCACTATCGCGGCCTCTCTTGCTGTGGAGCACAGGCTCCAGACGTGCAGGCTCAGTAGTTGTGGCTCACGGGCCTAGTTGCTCCGCGGCATGTGGAGCCAGACCAGGGCTCGAACCCCTGTCCCCTGCATTAGCAGGCAGATTCTGAACCACTGAACCACCAGGGAAGCCCTGGCCAGTGTTTTTGAAGCATGACTTAAAGCTAGAGTGTTTGTCAGCAGAGGATGTAATAGGTTGTCTTCTCAAGAGCCCATCTCTTGTCTCAGCTGAACTCAATCCATGCTTCTCCTGTGCAACTGGCCACTCTGTTTTCCCCCCTTTTGGGATGAGGGGGATTCCTTTTAAATGGTATTCCAGCATTAACTTTAGAAATTGGGAACAGAGCTCACTTATTCTTTTGGTGGCTTCCTGTAGATAACATGTAATTTTTTAAAATATTTATTTATAGTTATTTATTTTGGCTGCACCGGGTCTTAGTTGCTGCATGCGGACTTCTTAGTTGCAGCGTGCATGTGTGATCTAGTTCCCCACCAAGGATCAAACCCGGGCCCCCTGCATTGCGAACGCAGTCTTACCCACTGGACCATGGGGGAAGTCCTAGTAACATGTATTTTTAAACCACTTAACTGTAAGATTGTTACTTGCTCTGCCTCTTCATACCTTTGATCTTGACCTTTTTATATTTCCTCCCTGTTTGTCTCATTCCAGGTACTTTATTTAGCAGCTTCTTTCTTAAGTGAGTTTTAAAACTAAAGCAACGGTTTGCCATTCATCTATTCATCTTGGAATTCTAGCTCAATTTTTTTTATTTAAGTACTACGAGGTGGCCTATTAAGAGTAGAATTGATGACCGAGTATCTGATTTTTAATATACTATTGTCTAATTTTACTTTTTAAGAATAAAAAGAGAGCTAGGAGGCCAGAAGGCAAATAGAGTAGAATGACAACACTTGTGTGTCCTGTCACCTTCCCTCTTCTGGACAGCTGATAATGTGTGTCCTGTAACAAGAATGACTGCTGAAGTATACCACTCCTGTCTTTCCCCAGCCCTCCAAGCCATAACATTGTGGTGAATGGAAAAGAATGTATAAACTTTGCCTCATTCAATTTTCTTGGATTGTTGGATAACCCTAGGCTCAAGGTAAGTAGCGCATATGCTGAAGTGGACAGATAACATGACTGACATAAGCATCTGGACATAAAATAAGAGACAAATGCAGAATATCAGAAGGGGCTGTGTAAGTACTTACTCTTTACTCTTTAGTGACAGAGCTGTAACCTAGTTTTCAACAAAGGGAGGCAAGAGTGTCCTAATGTGGCTTAGTGTTGGGTGACAACCAGAGAACTATATGAACCAGACCCAGGTAATAGTTGGAGATGTGTCTAGGAAATTGCTTCATCTCCTGTTGGGATTGTGGGCCAGTAAACATTTGTTGAGGAAACACCTGTGCCCACAAATGCCAGAAAGTACGAATGCATTGAGTTAACCAGGTTTTAATGATCAAGCTAATACAACTTTTCCATGTTTTAAGTCGTATACCTAAGTCTTCCCATCCCTCTTTTCTTTATATCCTGTTAGAATTGTCTTAGTACTAAGAAAGGAAAAGCCAGGGTACTGGGGAGCTATGTGGGCTAAAGAATAGGAAATGTCATTTTTAAACTGTTAAAGATACATTATTACAGTCTAATTTTTTTTTTTTTTACTTTCACAAAGGCAGCAGCTTTGGCATCTCTAAAGAAGTATGGTGTGGGAACTTGTGGACCTAGAGGATTTTATGGCACATTTGGTATGTTTTCTGTCATATTTTTCAGACTACTGCTTTCAAGAATTAAGATTCAGTTTGATTTCAAAACTCCTTGGAAAAGGTATCCTTAATTAGTTGTGGTAATAAGCTGGTGAACTTTCTAGATTTTGTGTTTGAAATCATTGGTAGGAGATGCATTGGTCTGGGGCTGACTGTCCCTTGTGGAGAAGAGTCATAGGTATCTAAGGCACACTGTCTCAGTAGGGGGAAGCCTGAGCTCTTGTTGCATTTGCCCCAGGAGACATGGTGTGAGGAGACTGTTTTTGCCGTGCATGACAGTTGTAAGGGGAAGCATCCGGTTGTGAGTGGCTCTGCTCTTTGTAGTCGTGCAGGAACCCAGATTTGTAGTCGTGCAGGAACCCAGATTTTCCCTGGGTTTCCCTGGCCTAGATTTGCTCTAGGCCTCAGGGCACCATCTTTGTCTGTGTGACCGAAGCCAAGTGATGAGTATGGAGGAGCAGGAGTGCAGGGCATTGGTACCTGTTTAGGTGGGCAGGTGGTGTTGCTCATCATTCTGGCCACATTCTGTTGGTGAGAACATTAACCAGGTCACGTCTCCCAGCAGAGGGACTGGAAAATTGCTCTAGCTGGGCAGCCACCACGTGCCGGGAGGAAAGTGAGAACAGATTTGGGGGATGGGGGAAGTCATAGACTGTGTAGCCCTTTTCTTTCTGGAATGAAGACAAAGGATCATTGATTTCCTTGTGTGTGGATGACCTGGAGATGGGCTAACTACATATTAGGATGAGAGTGTGATTTCAAACACGATGAACTCCCTAAATCAGAGTCATCAAAGAAGACCCTGGAATTTTATGGTGGTTTTTTATTAAATGTATATTGTTCTTTGCTTCTGAAAATTTCAAAAATGTTGTTAAATAATTTTCCAAATGAGTATATTACTGGAAATAACATTCTGGTTTACAAAATGTCAGAGGGTGGGGACAGTGGGGCCAGGGAAGTCTCTTTTGTCTTCTCTACTCATTTTCATTTCTGGGTCTTTGTTTTTTCACTTTAACAGTTAAGATGTTTTTATTTAAGGGAGCACCTTTCTTTATCCCTTAGCTAATTTAGTGGTTAAATTATTTTTATTGGAAACAGATGATGGGAGTTAGTGTCCAAGAATCCTACAGTTGGAAAGGATCTTTAAAATCTTGTATTCCAGCATCCCAGCTATTCAGAAGAAGAACAGAAAGCTCAGAGAGGTTAAGTGACTTCCTCATGGTCACATAGCTAACTAATTTCAGCCCTAAAACTAGAAAATAAGTATTCTGATTTGCAATATTAATGGCAATGTCAAAGACTTAAAAGAGCTCAGATCAGAGGCTCCCTCTTTCCTCTAGCCTAGTGCAAACATGATTTGTTTGCCTGCTTTTTATTGGTAGGGTGTTATTTCCTTCATAAGAATTGGAAAACTAAAAAAGGCATTTTTTTTACAAAGTTGTTTGTTGTAATCTGATCAACAAGGCTTTCTTTCCATGATCTGCTTGTGGGGTAAAGAAATTGCTTTCTTAAAAGCCTCTCTTTCTAGTAAATCTTATTTGCATGTGTGGCCTTGGCTCTTGCTCAGGAGTTAATCTGAGAAGACTGATAAGAGATTTATTGCTAAATTTAGAGAAAAAAAAGTTTCAAATCTTCAAGACCAGTTTTCCCAGAGCTATGGAAATATGTTGTTTTAATTGCCCAGTCAGTTTTTCATTTGGATCACCTGAAATATGTGTAATAGGATGCTGTGTGCCTCCAAACTTGGAGGGGGGGGGTCTTTAATGATTTTTAAATTATTTTTTTAAATTTAAATATAGTTGACGTACAATATTACGTTAGTTTCAGGTTTAGTATATAGTGATTTGACATGCATACATTATGAAATGATCACCATGGAGTCTAGTAAGCGTCTGTCCCCAAAGTTATTACAATTTTTTTGGCCATATTCCTTATGCTGTATGTTACATCACCATTGCTTATTTATTTTATAACTGGAGCTTTGTACCTCTTAATCCCCTACACCTAATTTTCCCCACCCCTGATCCCCTTTCCCTCTGGCAACCACCCCTTTGTTCTGTGTATCTATGAGTCTGTTTTCATTTTGTTTGTTTGTTTTGTTTTTTAGAGTCCATATATTAGTGAGATCATATGCTATTTGTCTTTCTCTGTCCAACTTATTTCACTTTTCATAAAACCCTCTTGATCCATTCTAAATTAATTTTCTTGATTCAATAATTCAATCCAAGATATAAACCTCAAAGATTTAAAGAGATAGTGAAGTCTTCTCCCCACTGCCATTCCACCCCCAAAAAAGACAGCTACTCTCAGTAGTTTCTTGTTCATTCTTCCAGGCTTTTTTCAGTGTGTGCAAGCCACTTCCATGCATTTTCCCCCCAGTTTTACAAAAATAGTAGCATACCACATACATGTGGTGTGCTGTTCAAGTGCGTTTTAAATTTAAATTGGATTTGATCTTTCAAGTGTCTGAATGAGCCACCAGAGTCAATATAATGAACACATAGTTGTGTATTAGCTACTCTGTGAACTACATTATTGGTCACTGTGTCATCCTTATCCTAATGTAGTCGAAGGTTCAAACAGACTGTGGTATCTGGACAAAGGTTGAAGGTTAATTTGCAGTGTGATGCTTTTGTAATAAGACACCAAACCTACAGCTTGGAGTAATGTGTATTGTTTTCTGAGTACATTGTCCTTCCTGTAAACTTGTTTTGTTCCTTTTCAGCAGTTGCCCATGCTTGCTTATCATCTTTTTTCCTTTCTTTATGTGTATATCGTATGTATTTTTACTTGGTTTTCCAACAGGGTATTTTCTATGTTTTTCCTTATTCTGGAACTAATCACTTCAATTACTGTAGTTGTATTAAATTACCTTGAAATTTCAGTGTTAGATAAGTTCAGGAAGATACTTGAGGTCAGCTAAGGCTATATTTTAAATCTCTAAAATACCCTTGGGACTTCCCTGGTGGCGCAGTGGTTAAGAATCCGCCTGCCAATCCAGGGGACACAGGTTCAAGCCCTGGTCCAGGAAGATCCCACATGCCACGGAGCAACTAAGCCTGTGCGCCATGACTACTGAAGCCCGCGTGCCTAGAGCCCATACTCTGCAACAAAGAGTAGCTCCCACTCGCCACAACTAGAGAAAGCCTGCACACAGCAATGAAGACCCAACGCAGCCAAAAATAAATAAATAAATTTATTTTAAAAATAAAATAAAATACCCTCTATAATTAAATTATTCTAAATATTTAGATATTTGCCCTTTGTACTGAGCATTAAAGCAGAAGTGAACTTCCCTTTCCTCTCTTAGTAGCTTGTGTGTGAGGCTAGGGTCTCTTTCCCAGGCCCACCAATAGGTTGCTTTTGATTTTGGCTTTTTCTTTTCCTGGAAGTACTAATATCACTCAGGCATCTGTTTTCAGTGATGAAAATGCTCCGTCTTTTAGCTCTTTTCTCAACTTTTCAGATAGTGAATGAAAATCACTTATTGGAAAAGTAAATTTCCTTATTAAAACATTTTCTGTTATTTCATAGTAACATATTAGATGGTACTAGATGATTAACACAGAAAAAGAAAATTGACAGTTGAATTAAAATTCTTCTAGTTTCTTAGGCTAAATGTTCTCCTGCCTCCTAAAGGCCCAGCAGGTTCTTAAAATAGTCTTGTGAGGACTGTGTGGATCAGAAGTGTTTCCACCTTCTCATCTTATCGTTTTAATGTGTAGTTTAGAATCAATCAAGTGATTTTATCAGGTTGTGGAGCCTTCCTTTCCTCTAAGGCTAATGGGGTCCCTGTGCACTTTGATAGTTTCTCTTGTTGAACCTCTCTGATTGTTTTGTTTGTAATGCATTCAGATCTCATTTACATGTGGTTTATCCCCGTGCCTGGGATCTGCTTTGCATACATGATGCCTACTTGACTCTTTGGTCTTAAACTAAATCAAAAGACAATTAGTGGCAGAGTTTCATGGTGAGAGATAGTGGCATATAATTGTGTTCTAGAGCCAATAGTGAACAATTGTTCATTTGTTTATTTTAAAAAATATTTTCTCTCTGTTACAGGACCATGAATGCATGTTTTAGTAGGAAGGGCATTTGGTCATAAAATTCCTAGATCTGCCACTTCTTCCTACCAGTCATGGAATTGTAGTTTTCGCAGTGTAGGCAGGGAATCATCTTTGTTGCACAACTTAGAACATTTTGGTAAGAATCACATAAGACACTGTATGTGAAAACATTCTGGAAAACATTCAGCACTGTTTTTAATGTTCTAATGAGTACATAGGTGATATTTGTACTTTTAAGAAAATTGTCCAAGTCTCAAGGGATTTAAAAAAAGTCTGTAGGGCTTCCTTGGTGGCGCAGTGGTTGAGAGTCCACCTGCCAGTGCAGGGGACATGGGTTCGTGCCCTGCTCTGGGAAAATCGCACATGCCGTGGAGTGGCTGGCGGGGTGAGCCATGGCCGCTGAGCCTGCACGTCTGGAGCCTGTGCTCCGCAGTGAGAGAGGCCACAACAGTGAGAGACCCGTGTACTGCAAAAAAAAAAAAAAAAAAAGGTATGTAACACAAAAATATGGAGATTTTTAAGAGAAAATATAGTTGGTTGTTTTTAAACTGTTCTAAAGTTGGGTATTTTATAGTCTTTCCTCTGAAAAACAATCAAGAAGGCCATAATACCTCCTTTTATTCTGATAAATATGAACTTGAATAAGTGGCTTTAATATAAGATAGTCCTTTAATATCCAGAATTTGGATAACGTAATTAGCAGATAGCGTACCTTTTTTCCTTATAAAAGATTACTTTTTTTTGGAGGGGGAAAGCTTCAGAGCCCCGGAGAAGAGCACAGCAACAGGGGTGCAGAGGGCAAAGCGGAGAGATTCCCGCACAGAGGATTGGTGCCAGCACTCACCAGCCCGAGAGGCTTATCTGCTCACCCTCCAGGGCAGGCGGGGATGGGAGCTGAGGCTCGGGCTTCAGTCGGAGCGGAAGGAGAGGACTGGAGTTAGCGGCGTGAACACAGCCTGCAGGGGGTTAGTGCACCACGGCTAGCCGAGAGGGAGTCCGGGGAAAAGTCTGGACCTGCCAAAGAGGCAAGAGACTTTTTCTTCCCTCTTTGTTTCCTGGTGCGTGAGGAGAGGGGATTAAGAGCGCTGCTTAAAGGAGCTCCAGAAACGGGCGCGAGCCGTGGCTAAAAGCGCAGACCCCAGAGACGGGCATGAGACGCTAAGGCTGCTGCTGCCGCCACCAAGAAGCCTATGTGTGAGCACAAGTCACTATCCATACCCCCCTTCTGGGGAGCCTGTGCAGCTCGCCACTGCCAGGGTCCCAAGATCCAGGGACAACTTCCCCGGGAGAACACACAGCACGCCTCAGGCTGGCGCAATGTCATGCCGGCCTTTGCCGCCACAGGCTCACTCCGCACTCCATACCCCTCCCTCCCCCAGGCCTGAGTGAGCCAGAGTCCCTGAAGCAGCTGCTCCTTTAACCCCGTCCTGTCTGAGTGAAGAACAGACGCCCTCTGGTGACCTACACGCAGAGGTGGGGACAAATCCAAAGCTCAGTCCCGGGAGCTTTGAGAACAAAGAAGAGAAAGGGAAATCTCTCCCAGCAGCCTCAGAAGCAGTGGATTAAAGCTCCACAGTCAACTTGATGTACCCTGCATCTATGGAATACATGAATAGACAACGAATCATACCAAATTGAGGAGGTGGACTTTGAGAGCAAGATTTATTATTTTTTCCCCTTTTCCTCTTTTTGTGACTGTGTATGTGTATGCTTCTTTGTGACATTTTGTCTGTATAGCTTAGCTTCCACCATTTGTCCTAGAGTTCTATCCGTCCGGGTTTTTTTATTTTTTTCTTTAAAAAAAAATTTTTTTTTGTTCTTAATAATTATTTTTTATTTTAATAACTTTATTTTATTTTATCTTCTTTATTTCTTTCTTTCCTTTCTTCCTTTCTTTCTTTCTACTTCTACTAATTCTTTCTTTCTTCTTTCTTTCTACTTTTTCTCCCTTTTATTCTGAGCCCTGTGGATGAAAGGCTCTTGGTGCTGCCGCCAGGAGTCAGTGCTGTGCCTCTGAGGTGGGAGAGCCAACTTCAGCACACTGGTCCACAAGAGACCTCCCAGCTCCACATAATATCAAACAGCAAAAATCGCCCAGAGATCTCCATCTCAACACCAGCACCCAGCTTCACTCAACGGCCAGCAAGCTACAGTGCGGGACACCCTATGCCAAACAGCTAGCAAGACAGGAACGCAGCCCCACCCATTAGCAGAGAGACTGCCTAAAATCATAATAAGTCCACAGACACCCCAAAACACACCACCAAACGTGGACCTGCCCACCAGAAAGACAAGATGCAGCCTCATCCACCAGAACACAGGCACTAGTCCCCTCCATCAGGAAGTCTACACAGCCCACTGAACAAACCTTAGCAACTGGGGATAGACACCAAAAACAATGGGAACTACAAACCTGCAGTCTGTAAAAAGGAGACCCCAAACACAGTAATAAGCAAAATGAGAAGACAGAAGAACACACAACATATGAAGGAGCAAGATAAAAACGCACCAGACCTAACAAATGAAGAGGAAATAGGCAGTTTAACTGAAAAGGAATTCAGAATAATGATAGTAAAGATGATCCAAAATCTTGGAAATAGAATAGAAAAAAATGCAAGAACCATTTAACAAGGACCTAGAAGAACTAAAGATGAAACAAGCAACGATGAACAACACAATAAATGAAATTAAAAGTACTCTAGGGCTTCCCTCATGGCGCAGTGGTTAAGAATCCGCCTGCCAATGCCGGGGACACAGGTTCGAGACCTGGTCTGGGAAGATCCCACATGCCGCGGAGTAATTAAACCCGTGTGCCATGAGCCTGTGCTCTAGAGCCTGCGAGCCACAGCTACTGAAGCCTGCACACCTAGAGCCCATGCTCCGAAACAAAGCCACAGCAATGAGAAGCCCTCGCACCACAATGAAGAGTAGCCCCTGCTCGCTGCAACTAGAGAAAGCCCATGCGCAGAAACAAAGACCCAATTCAGCCAAAAATAAATAAGTAAATTTATTTTAAAAAAAATACTCTAGATGGGATCAATAGCAGGACAACTGAGGTAGAAGAACGGATAAATGACCTGGAAGATAAAATACTGGAAATAACTACTGCAGAGCAGAATAAAGAAAAAAGAATGAAAAGAACTGAGGACAGTCTCAGAGACCTCTGGGCCAACATTAAACGCACCAACATTTGAATTATAGGGGTTCCAGAAGAAGAAGAGAAAAAGAAAGGGACTGAGAAAATATTTGAAGAGATTATAGTTGAAAACTTCCCTAATATGGAAAAGGAAATAGTTAATCAAGTCCAGGAAGCACAGAGTCCCATACAGAATAAATGCGAGGAAAAATACGCCAAGACACATATTAATCAAACTGTCAAAAATTAAATATAAAGAAAACATATTAAAAGCAGCAAGGGAAAAACAACAAGTGACACACAAGGGAATCCCCATAAGGTTAACAGCTGATCTTTCAGCAGAAACTCTGAAAGGCAGAAGGGACTGGCAGGACATATTTAAAGTGATGAAGGAGAAAAACCTGCAACCAAGATTACTCTACCCAGCAAGGATCTCATTCAGATTTGATGGAGAAATTAAAGCCTTTACAGACAAGCAAAAGCTGAGAGAGTTCAGCACCACCAAACCAGCTTTGCAACAAATGCTAAAGGAACTTCTCTAGGCAAGATACACAAGAGAAGGAAAAGACTTACAATAATGAACCCAAAACAATTAAGAAAATGGGAATAGGAACATACATACCGATAATTACCTTAAATGTAAATGGACTAAATGCTCCCACCAAAAGACACAGATTGGCTGAATGGATACAAAAACAAGACCCATGTATATGCTGTCTACAAGAGACCCACTTCAGACCTAGAGACACATACAGACTGAAAGTAAGAGGATGGAAAAAGATATTCCATGCAAATGGAAACCAAAAGAAAGCTGGAGTAGCAATTCTCATATCAGACAAAATAGACTTTAAAACAAAGAATATTAGAAGAGACAAAGAAGGACACTACATAATGATCAAGGGATTGATCCAAGAAGAAGATATAACAATTGTAAATATTTATGCACCCAACATAGGAGCACCTCAATACATAAGGCACATACTAACAGCCATGAAAGGGGAAATCGAAAGTAACACATTCATAGTAGGGGACTTTAACACCCCACTTTCACCGATGGACAGATCCAAGATGAAAATAAATAAGGAAACACACGCTTTAAATGATACATTAAACAAGAGGGACTTAATTGATATTTATAGGACATTCCATCCAAAAACAACAGAATACACATTTTTCTCAAGTGCTCATGGAACATTCTCCAGGATAGATCATATCTTGGGTCACAGATGAAGCCTTGCTAAATTTAAGAAAATTGAAATTGTATCAAGTATCTTTTCCAACCACAATGCTATGAGACTAGATATCAATTACAGGAAAAGAGCTGTAAAAATACAAACACATGGAGGCTAAACAGTACACTACTTAATAACGAAGTGATCACTGAAGAAATCAAAGAGGAAATTAAAAAATACCTATGGGATGCAGCAAAAGCAGTTCTAAGAGGGACGTTTATAGCAATACAATTCTACCTTAAGAAACAGGAAACATCTTGAATAAACAACCTAACCTTGCACCTAAAGCAATTAGAGAAAGAAGAACAAAAATACCCCAAAGTTAGCAGAAGGAAAGAAATCATAAAGATCAGGTCAGAAATAAATGAAAAAGAAATGAAGGAAACGATAGCAAAGATCAATAAAACTAAAAGCTGGCTCTTTGAGAAGATAAACAAAATTGATAAACCATTAGCCAGACTCATCAAGAAAAAAATGGAGAAGACTCAAATCAATAGAATTAGAAACGAAAAAGGAGAAGTAACAACTGACACTACAGAAATACACAAGATCACGAGAGAGTACTACAGGCAACTCTATGCCAATAAAATGGACAACCTGGAAGAAATGGACAAATTCTTAGAAATGTACAACCTGCCAAGACTGAATCAGGAAGAAATAGAAAATATGAAGAGACCAGTCACAAGCACTGAAATTGAAACTGTGATTAAAAATCTTCCAACAAACAAAAGCCCAGGACCAGATGGCTTCACAGGTGAATTCTATCAAACATTTAGAGAAGAGCTAAGACCTATCCTTCTCAAACTCTTCCAAAATATAGCAGAGGGAGGAACACTCCCAAACTCATTCTATGAGGCCACCATCACCCTGATACCAAAACCGGACAAAGACGTCACAAAGAAAGAAAACTACAGGCCAATATCACTGATGAACATAGATGCAAAAGTCCTCAACAAAACACTAGCAAACAGAATCCAACAGCACATTAAAAGGATCATACACCATGATCAAGTGGGGTTTATTCCAGGAATGCAAGGATTCTTCAGTATACGCAAAGCAATCAATGTGATATACCATATTAACAAATTGAAGGAGAAAAAAAATACGATCATCTCAACAGATGCAGAGAAAGCTTTTGACAAAATTCAACACCCATTTATGATAAAAACTCTGCAGAAAGTAGGCATAGAGGGAACTTTCCTCAACATAATAAAGGCCATATATGACAAACCCACAGCCAACATTGTCCTCAATGGTGAAAAAATGAAACCATTTCCACTAAGACCAGGAACAAGACAAGGTTGCCCACTCTCACCACTCTTATTCAACATAGTTTTGGAAGTTTTTGCCACAGCAGTCAGAGAAGAAAAGGAAATAAAAGGAATCCAAATCGCAGAAGAAGAAGTAAAGCTGTCACTATTTGCAGATGACATGATACTATACATAGAGAATCCTAAAGATGCTACCAGAAAACTACTAGAGCTAATCAATGAATTTGGTAAAGTAGCAGGATACAAAATTAATGCACAGAAATCTCTGGCATTCCTATGCACTAATGGTGAAAAATCTGAAAGTGAAATTAAGAAAACATTCCCATTTACAATTGCAACAAAAAGGATAAAATATCTAGGAATAAACCTATCTAAGGAGAACTGTATGCAGAAAATTATAAGACACTGTTGAAAAAATTAAAGATGATACAAATAGATGGAGAGATATACCATGTTCTTGGATTGGAAGAATCAACATTGTGAAAATGACTCTACTACCCAAAGCAATCTACAGATTCAATGCAATCCCTATCAAACTACCAATGGCATTTTTCACAGAACTAGAACAAAAAATTTCACAATTTTATGGAAATACAAAAGACCCCGAATAGCCAAAGCAATCTTGAGAACCAAAAATGGAGCTGGAGGAATCAGGCTCCCTGACTTCAGACTATACTACAAAGCTACAGTAATCAAGACAGTATGGTACTGGCACAAAAACAGAAAGATAGATCAATGGAACAGGATAGAAAGCGCAGTGATAAACCCATGCACATATGGTCACCTTATCTTTGATAAAGGGGGCAGGAATGTACAGTGGAGAAAGGACAGCCTCTTCAATAAGTGGTGCTGGGAAAACTGGACAGGTACATGTAAAAGTATGAGATTAGATCACTCCCTAACACCATACACAAAAATAAGCTCAAAATGCATTAAAAACCTAAATGTAAGGCCAGAAACTATCAAACTCTTAGAGGAAAACATAGAACACTCTGTGACATAAATCACAGCAAGATCCTTTTTGACCTACCTCCTAGAGCAGTGGAAATAAAAACAAAAATAAACAAATGGGACCTAATGAAACTTCAAAGCTTTTGCACAGCAAAGGAAACCATAAACAAGACCAAAAGACAACCATGAGAATGGGAGAAAATATTTGCAAATGAAGCAACTGACAAAGGATTAATCTCCAAAATTTATAGGCAGCTCATGCAGCTCAATGATAAAAAACCAAACAACCCAATCCAAAAATGGGCAGAAGCCCCTAAATAGACATTTCTCCAAAGAAGATATACAGACTGCCAACAAACACATGAAAGAGCGCTCAACATTATTAATCATTAGAGAAATGCAAATCAGAACTACAATGAGATATCATCTCACACCAGTCAGAATGGCCATGATGAAAAAATCTAGAAACAGTAAATGTTGGAGAGGGTGTGGAGAAAAGGGAACACTCTTGCACTGCTGGTGGGAATGTGAATTGGTACAGCCACTATGGAGAACAGTATGGAGGTTCCTTCAAAAATACAAATAGAACTACCATATGACCCAGCAATCCCACTACTGGGCATATACCCTGAGAAAATAATCACTACTGGGCATATACCCTGAGAAATAATTCAAAAAGAGTCATGTACCAAAATGTTCATTGCAGCTCTATTTACACTAGCTCGGAGATGGAAACAACCTAAGTGTTCATCATCGGATGAATGGATAAAGAAGATGTGGCACATATATACAATGGAATATTACTCAGCCATAAAAAGAAACGAAATTGAGCTATTTGTAATGAGGTGGATGGACCTAGAGTCTGTCATACAGAGTGAAGTAAGTCAGAAAGAGAAAGGCAAATACCATATGCTAACACATATGTATGGAATTTAAGAAAAAAAATGTCATGAAGAACCTAGGGGTAAGACAGGAATAAAGATACAGACCTACTTGAGAATGGACTTGAGGATATGGGGAGGGGGAAGGATAATCTGTGACAAAGCGAGAGAGTGGCATGGACATATATACACTACCAAATGTAAAATAGATTGCTAGTGGGAAGCACCCGCGTAGCACAGGGAGATCAGCTTGGTGTTTTGTGACCACCTAGAGGGGTGGGATAGGGAGGGTGGGAGGGAGGGAGATGCAAGACGGAAGAGATATGGGAACATATGTATATGTATAACTGATTCACTTTGTTATGAAGCAGAAACTAACACCATTGTAAAGGAATTATACTCCAGTAAAGATGTAAAAAAAAAAAATCAGATAAAGTAGGATGACAAGGAAAGTAAAAATCCTATTATAGATTTATAATCTATACTGAAAGACAATCTCCCTAAATCTCATTGAAAAAAAAAAGATTCCTTATTTTTATTCTACAAATATTGAGTTAGTTGAACAAACACCAGCATGTTGCTTTTTCCATGCCAGACATTGTTCTGAGTGTTTTATAAGCATTCTCTTGTGGTTCTCCTAACAGTCCTTTGAGGCAGGTAGAACTGTTAACCATTTGACAGAGGAAGGACTGAGAGGCACAGAGCAGTTTTGGGCCTGTCCATGGTTCAGACCTGGCAATGCGGGAGCCCAGACCTGAACCCCCTGTGATGACTGCCATGGCCAGGCCTTGTGTTTGGTGTGGGGCATCCTGCCCTGGCCTTGCCTCCCGTCTCTTACATTCTGGTGAGGGAGCAGGTGCCAGAAAGGGCAGCAAGTGCTGAGAAGACACAGAGGCTTTCTGGTCACCTTCCTCCGTGGCCTCTTGCCTACCATATTGGTTCCTAGCAGTGAATTAGAGAATGACGCATGCAAATCTGTGGCACTAATTGTTTAAATGGATCATACACACAGAAGATAGGCATCCAAAGTCAAAGAACATGCCCTGGCAGTTTTTCTGTTTGCTGCCTCCCCCGCCTTTGGGTTAAGAGTTTCTTCATTGCAGAGTAGCCGTCAGACATCAAAAGATGTTATGCAACTGTCCGTGTTTACCTGTCACAAAACCTGCTTTGCACAGCTGACGTCCCCTAAGACCCAGTGTCTTTAGATAGGAGGAGGAAAGGCCCATCTTTTTTAAACTTTTGGGACTAGGCAAGAACCAGTAAGTCATTGATTTATTGTAGAGAGATTCTTCTTACCACTTTATGGCAATGACATAAAAATGGCTATGAGTATGTATAATGAGAATACTAACATAATTTTTATCAACTGGGTAGCTAACTCTAAAGCCCTAAAACAAAGCCAAGATTGTTTTACTGTTTTATTGCTAATCAGTGAAGAGAGTCATTTAGAGCTACAGAATGATTTAAAATCCTTTTTTGTAGTTGGCAAAAACAGTTTGTCTGTATCCATAACATGTTTTTTCTTTTTAAAATGTAGATATTGAATGAGAGCAATTCACTGTGGCTTGGGTTGCCCATCTGCTAGCTAAATTGTTGAGATTTGGGGTAGATGATTCCCAGTTTAGAGGCAGCATTATAATTTGAAGGAGGCCTCTTATGGGGGACCTGCCCTCCTGTCTCATCAGAAGTGAGAGGCAACAGAATGGTGGGGACGTATCTGTAGGCAGGGTGCTCAGAGAGCACTAACAAAGAGGAAAGGAAGACATGCCTGAGACACGCCCATGCTCAGCTGCATGGAGGTAGCTGGTTCTCTGGTGCTTTGCTGCTTTCCTCGTTCTTGCCAGACTTTGCCTGCCACATTTCCCTGGCAGCATATCTCGTGGAAGGGCGGGCAGTCAGGAGCAAGATCAGGTCTTCAGACTTGGTGGTGTTGGTGTCACAGATTTGATGCTTGAAGAGCTAAGCACTCCTTTGGTACCATTTTGATCAACCAGGATACATTCTTCTAAACGTTATTGTGAAATCTCATATTTATTTAATGTTGATCTAATGAAAGTGTCACTGCTATAAAAATGAATACCTGATTGGTAATGGAAATCAAGTGGTATTTCATGTGTTTTTTATGTAATAAACTATGTTGGTATACATTTTAACTTATAAATGGGAAGAAGCATGCCTAGTTGTTTATCATTACTTGATGGGATAAATTGGAATGGGATAAATAGTTCATTTTCACAATTCTGTATCATCCTTTAAGAAGTCTACAAATGAAGTGTCTTCAATTTATTTTATTATTTGGATATTGCTGCTAAATTTTCTAATTCCTCACTATACCTCTCTTGCCATCAAATTGAGATTTAGTTCGGACCCTCTGTGTCTTCTCATCTCTCACTCAATAGCTGGCGCCCACCCCAGCAGCCTTTGGTTCACAATCGAGGGACCTGTGTGCCTTTAGTCAGAAGTCACTGTGAACGTGTTGTAGTTCTGAGTGTAGAAGGGACCCAAGTGCTTCAGACCAGGGGACTGAAGGCACAGCTTAGCCTTGTATCTGCCCTCTGGGCTCTGAGTTCTCCATTGACAGCTGCCAGATGCCTCTCTTAGCTGTCTTACTTTGTCAAGTGGCAGAAACCCTATATTTCTCTTTGATCCAGTGCTTCTCAGAGTATTTTTATGTGATACTTACTAAATGTTTGATTAACAATTGAATGAGATTGTTGGACAGCCCTCATTTAACTCCTTTTTAAAATATAGTCCTTTGTGAAGTTGTATCTTTTATAGTTCTTAATTTTGTCTTTTACTAGTTAAAAAGCATCACAATAAGATTAACTTGGCTCTGATAAATCATTGAGTGGGTTTACAGATTTTAGACACTTTATTCAAATGTTCTAAAAAGTTGTTTGTTCCTGTTGATAAACTGACCTTACTCACTTGTTCCTCCCTGGAAGTTGGTGGAAATCTCACACTTAACAACTAACCAGGTCTCTGTTGGAAATATTTAGTCCACTCACTGTCCAGACAGCCTTGTATCCAGCTGGGTTAAGTTGTTTCTTTTGTATATCTCAGTCCCTCAGGTCTTTTCCCTCTCTCCCTTCTTACTGGGAATGTCTCTGGTAGGGAGGGGCATACTTGGAGGGAAGGCTGATGCTGAAGGGGTCTTCTGGAGCGAGGCTCCCAGCCACAGGTCCTCGACATCTGGGATGGAGGGCTCTGCTGGGCCATCGGCCCTCTCCACCACCCCTCACTGGGGAACGTCTGGGTCCCCTGCCACTGCCTCCACTTCTGAGTTCCCCTCGGTGGACATGGCGCGGCTCTGAAAGTCTGCCTTTACTCCTCAGAGTTCCTCGTTTCTCCCATGAAGCTCCAAGGCTGGAGGGGCCTGGCTGCATCCTTCCTGTATCAACTTCTGAGTTCTCTTTGCGCAGAGCATGTGGTAAAACTCTGATCTTGTTCTCCAAACTTGGGTCCTGCTGTAGTTAGAAGAACTAAAGAAGGTTTAAAAATTTTTTCTCTCTCTTGGGTAATGCCTCATTTTCAGACACTTTGAAGTTTTCCAGTTCACAGCCAGCTGGTACACTATTTATTTTAGACATCTTTGGTCCCTCCATCCCAGGGTGTGAAGCCTCTTGGCTTAGCCTGGGAAGGTGAAAGGCTATATGGAACCATGAGGTAAGAGAGAAAAAAAAATACCAGTTTAATAATTACAGTTTATCCCTATAATTACATCAACATTCTTCTTAAGCTGCTTCCATAAAAGGACCATATTTCTCTTTGTACTATACGTTTGAATTCACCAGTACACTTAAAAAGAAATTCAGACAGAAACTCAGTCCTGCAGAGTGATGGCAGGTGCCACAACTAAGTGCTGACACAAACTGTTAGAGGAGTGACCATCACAACTGAAAAAATTCCTTGATGCAGAGTATGTGGGGTTCTTTTTAACTTAACTACTTTTCTTTTTTCTTTCTTTTCCTTTTAAAAGCTGGTTGACAGTTGTCTTAGTGCCTGGTTTGGTCACTTCTACTAAAATGCAAAAAGGTGTTAATAAATTAATGTCTTACATTGGTAAAGTCTTGGCATTTTTGGTTGAGGGAAGTTAAAGCAGACAAGGTCACTGGACCTTGAATTCTTATTGCTAGAGTGATATAAAAGCAAAACCTAGAGTCAGAGCTGTCCCAGTCACATATTTATAGACAAATGAGTAGCTGATTCAGTTCACAGAGTATAGAAATAGTTTTGGCCCAGAATTATCTTAGACAGTATTAACAACTAAACTGCTTATGTTATTTTATTTATTCTTTAGTCAAAGAAAAAGAATTATAAGATAGTTTAACCATTTAACTTTTTACTCTTGAACTAGATGTGCACTTGGATTTGGAAGACCGCCTGGCAAAATTTATGAAGACAGAAGAAGCCATTATATACTCATATGGGTTTGCTACCATAGCCAGTGCTATTCCTGCTTACTCTAAGAGAGGGGACATTGTGTTTGTGTAAGTAATCTTTACTGACATTTCTTACCAGAATTCCTTTGGAAATAATATTGGCCCTCCTAGAGAATTCCTTTGTTAGAGGTCATCTGCCTAAAATAACATTGACTTTTTTTTTTTCATTTTTTAAAGAAATATATAGTCACCCAGCCAAGTAGTTCTGCAGAATTAGTGAGACCTCCACTGGAAGGATGCCTTAAGGTGTCGGTGCTTTGTTATCTGCCATTATGATTTTATTTATTGATGTTGAGAAGGCCAAATTTATGTAGGAGGGGGCCAGCCGTCTGCTTTCCCTGTGCAGCTCTGTGACAGTGTGGTGTCCTTGTGAGTCCATGGTCATAACCCACATAGTCACTCACACTACCTGATAAAGTCACTCCACTTCTCAGCACCCCTGCTGCGACTCTTGGTCTCTGCTGATCTTGCTTCATGGCTTGTTAAGAATATAGAAGTCAGGAGTTGCAGACTTCCTTAACTTTCCAGGAACAAATCTACACACTTGCATACATGTGCACTAGATGTATGGTGTTGCTTTTTACTGTGGAGGGGAAGAGCAGAGAGGAGTAGAGTGAGGGCTGGCATAGCCCAGGCAGCTGGTTATACCCATCAGAAGCACCTGCCACTAGCCCGAGCCTCTGTTATCTTTTGATTGGACTATTAAATGACTCTCTTAATTTAGGTCTCAGAGTGACTTTTGTTTCCTCTTTTCCTTTTTGACACCATATCCAGACACTCCATTTAAGAGCTTCCATTGTTCCTAAAATAAATATCCAAGTTCTTATTATGATCTTGTACATTCTAGACTGCTGTTTTAGACCCATTTTCTACCATTTTCCCTTAGGTGGTCATGCTGTGTAGCCTTACCAGCCTTATGTGCTAGTTTCCTCTCAAGGCCTTTGCACGTGCTAAGACCCTGAGTCCCTATGCCTAGAACATCGTTCCTCCTCTCATCTCCTACTTAATTTCTGCTCATCCTGCACATATACCACCTCTGCAGGAAAGCCTTCCCCAAGCTCTCAGACCAGGTCAAGACCCCTTGCTGCATGTGGAGAAGATTTTACAGCCAGAGGAGTTTGGTATCCCTGTGAATCTGTGACCATGTAGCACTTACATGCCTGTCAAAATCAGGTTCTCAAGCCTCCCTTAACTTATATATGTAGGTGTGGGCATGTGTGCTCATGTGCACCCGTACCCTCTGCTCTTGGCTCATCTTGCCTCACACTCACTGTACTCTTTTATAGCACATTCGACAGTTTATACCAGCCCATTGCCTAGGATAGCATGTGCCATTTAGTGGTACTCAATAAATACCTTCAGTAAGAGAATGAATGGAGGCTGGAGCTCAGAAGAGGGGTCCAAGTGACTGGACTTCAGAGCCCGGCTTACCTCAGTCCCTGTACCATCCTGCTGCTTCTCACTCCCTGTCGGAGCACCTGTAGTGCAACAAGCTCAAGCACACGCTGCAGGACTGGCTCTTCCTGGGGGTTTTCAACGCGCTTGTGTCCCATTCTTCCCCACAGCCCTGTGACAGTTACCTGGGAGCACTCCAGCACATGGCCTGGGCCTGAGTAGAATTGTTTCCCCATGTGACCATGAAAATGAATGTTTCTATTAATTTCTTGCACATAGTTTAAAAAATCAATAATAATAAAGACTCATCACAAATTTGAGAGCCAGTGATTTAAACAGTGATTCTAGTTTTTTAATAAAGCATAGTTGCAGACAACTACAATACAGTGTCAGCCAATGTCGCTTTATACAAGCCCCCACCATAAATTCCTTTTTGAGTTTAAAGTCCAGAAAAAGTTTATAGTTACAGTTGAACTTGTATGCTTCCTTTGTCAGATAATAAATACTATATTGTCCTTTTGGTTTTCACTGCTAGGAAACCTAGTCTAAACTCACTTTCAAATCTTATGCCTGGTGTCTTAGAACTTCAGTTTCTAGTGAGCCATTAGACAACTTAATTATTCCCTTATACATAATTTTAAATATTCCACCTGAAATTCATTTGAAAGTAGGAACGCTAGAGGTAAAAATGGTGTTTAGTAAATTATTTGATAAATTGTTTTTGATAAATTCATTAGGCATAGACTCTATGTTCGATGTTTTATTTTCTTTCTTTTGTAGTAAACAGTGATAATGCTTTGCCAGTAGGTCTCAGAACAATGGTTGTTTATATACGTAAGTCTTTCCTTGTCACTCTGTCTTTTTTATGTTACTTTGTGTACCCTTTTCTAATGAAATGTTTTATATTGAGATAATCATGGATTCACATACACTTGTAAGAAATAATACAGAGATTTTTATGTGCCCTTTACCCAGTCTTCCCCAATGGTCACCTCTTGCAAAAGTGTAATACAGTTTCAAAAGTGGGCTGTTGACATTGATGAAGTCAAGATAATCCCTCTTGTTGCCACACCCATATCCCTTCTACTCTACCCACTCTTTAACCCCTGGCAGCCACTAATCTATTCTCCATTTCTATAATTTCATCATTTCAAGATTGTTGTACAAATGTAATCATACAGTAGGTAAAACATTTGAGGATTGGCTTTTCTCATTCAGCATTAATTATTTGGAGATTCTCCAGGGTTGTTATGTGAATCAAGAGTTTGTGCCTTTTGATTGCTGAGTCATATTCCATGGTATGGATACACCACAGTTTGTTGAACCATTCACCTATTAAGGATATCAGAGTTGTTTCTAGTTTGGGGCTATTACAAATAAAGGTGCTGTAAATATTCCTGTATAGGTTTTTCTGTGTACATAAGTTTTCATTTCTTTGGGATATATGCCAAGGAATGCAGTTGCTGGTCATAAAGTATTGTGCATTGAGTTTTTTAAGAAATTGCTAAACTTTTCCAGAGTGGCTGTATTATTTTACATTTCCATCAACAGTGTATAAGTGATCTAGTTTCTCCAACATCCTCAGGAGCATTTGGTGTTGTCACTTTTTTTTTTTTTTTAAGCCATTCTGATAGGTGTGTACAGATATCTCATTGTAGTTTTAGTCTGTGTTTCCCTGATGCTACCATACTTACTGTTTTTAGACTTTGGTCTTGGCATCAGGGTAATACTTCATAAAGTCAATTTGAAAGTGTTCCCTCTTATATTCTGGAGAAACTGTATAAAACTGTTGTTAGTTCTTTAAATGTTTGGTAGAATTCTCCAGTAAAAACAGCTGGACCTGGAGTTTTTGGGGGGTTTTTTTGGAAGTATTTTAACTATGAATTTAATTTCCTTAATACTTGTAAGGCTATTCAAATATTGAGTGAGTTGAGGTAGTTTGTGTTTTTCAAGGAGTTGGTCCATTTCTTCTAAATCGTCAAATTTGTATGTGTAGCATTGTTTGTGATAGTCCCTTATTTTCCTTCTAATGTCTGCAGATCCCTGTTTCCTTCCTAACTGGTAATTTCTGTCTACTCTTTTTTTGTCATTTTTGCTAGAGACTTGTCAATTTTATTGATCTTTTCAAAGAATCAGCTCCTTGTTTCATAGATTTTTCTACATTGTATTTTTGTTTTCATTTCTACTGATTTCTGGTATTATTTCCTGCCTTCTGCTCATTTGCAGTTTAGTTTCCTCTGTCTAGATTCTTGAGGTGAGAACTTCAATTACTGATTTGAGACTTTTCCTCATGTCTAATGTAGTAGTGCTGTAAATTTCCCTGTCATCACTGCTATAGTTGTGTTCCACAAATTTTGATGTGTTTATTTTCATTTTAGTTTAGTTCATTTTTGTATTTTATTTCTCTTTAGACTTTCTCTTTGACCCATGAGTTATGTAGAAGTGTGTTGTTTAGTTTCCAGGCATTTGGAAATTTTTAATTTGTTACAGTTTGTTTTATGGCTCATGATGTGATCTATCTTGGAATATGTTCCATAGTCACTTAAAAAAGAATATTCTGGTAAATGCAGAGAAAAGGCCACATGAGGATGCCAGTGAGAAGGTATCACTCCATGATAGGACACATGTGATTAATTTCCTTCTTTATACATTTCTGTTTTTCATATTATAGTATTCGATGATCAAATGTTACACTGAACATTATTTTTTAAAAGTCACTGATATGCAAATTAAAAACCAAAAAAAACATACAGAACATTCATTTGCCACTTCTATTCTTTAATCCACTAAGAGAGAGCGCTAGTTTTACATGTCGACTTCCTAAGGTATACTTATATAAAAGTTTTAGTGAGACTAAAAGCAATTTACATATGAAACTTTATTTACCTTTTGAGAAAAAAAATTTTTTTTGTCATTATCATAAAATAGAAAAAAAAATATTCTGCTGAATGGAGTGTTCTATAAATGACAATTAGATCTTTCTAGTTGATGGTGTTATTGAGTTCTTTTATATCCTTGCTGATTTTCTGTTTGGTAGTTCTGTCAGTTGTTGTAATTTGTCAATTTCTTGTTTCACTTTTATTAGTTTTTGTGTCTTTTGTAGCTCTGTTATTTGGTGCATATTTAGGATAAGTTTTCTTGGTTAGTTGATTCTTTTTATCATTATATAACATCCTTCTGTGTCTCTGGTAATTTTCTTTGTTCCAAAGTCTACTTTATCAGATTTTAACATAGGCACTCTGCTTTCCCTTTTGAATGTTTGCATGGTGTGTTTATTGTATGTAATATATATGTATACCCTTACTACCTATATTATTGTATATAACATACATACATATATATGGCATATAACTATATATATATAACTACATGTATACACACACACACACATTCCCTTACTACCCATCTCATTACATTTGAAGTGAATTTCTTATAGACAGCATGTTTAATCCAATCTGCCACTCCCTGTCTTTAAATTGTATATTTTAGCCATTTACATTTAATGTAATTATTGATATATGGTATCTTAAATCTCCCAATTTTTATTTTTTGTTTCTTATTTGTTCTCTCTATTTTTTGTTTTCTTTTCTCTTTTTCTTGCCTTTCTCAGGGTTAATTGAATGAGTTTTGGAGTTCCGTTTTTATTTATCTCATTTATTTTATTTATTTGTTTTTGAGTGCTTCTCTTTGTATAGATTTTTAGTCATTGCTCTAAGTATGATGTTATATGTATGCATAAGTTATCACATTCTACGGGTGTTATTTTACCAGTTCAGTTATAGAATCTTTTATCTTCCTTTACATCCCCTTACTCTCCTTATTTATAATACAGTTGTTTTAAGTATTTCCTGTAAACCCTTTGAGAACCACATCAGAGAGTGTTATAATTTTTATTTCAACCATCCAGAATAACTTAGAAACCTCAAGAAGGGAAGAAAAGCCTAGTGTGTTTGTTCATACTCTTTACAGTGTTCTTTCTTCCTTCCTGATAATCTAAGATTCTTTTATTTATTTATTTTTTCTATGTGGAGAGCTTTCTCTAGCCATTCCTTTAGGGGAAGTCAGCTTGGGACAGAGTCTCTTAGTTTTTTTTCAACTGAGAATGTCTTCTCCCCCTCATTCCTAAAGGATATTTTTGCTAGTTTTGGATTCTTGGTTGCTATGTCTTTTTTTTCAGCATTTGAAATACATTGGGACACTTTTCTGGTGTTAATGGTTTCTTGTTTTTTGTTGTTGTTGTTGTTAATGGTTTATGAGAAATCTACTGTCACTCAAATTGCTTTTCTCTTACAAGTAAGGTGTCATTTTTCTTGTGCTGATTTCAAGATTTTTTTCTTTGTCATTAGTTTTCAGAAGTTTGACTATAATTGTATTGGCATTTATTTATTTGGGTTTACCTGCAAGAATTTTGCTCAACTTCTTTAATCTATAGTTTTAAGCCTATTCTTTAATCTATAGGTTTTCAGCCATTATTTCTTTAAGTACCTTTTTAGTCCCGCCCTCATTCTCTTCTTTAGAACTCCACAGACTTGAATGCTGCATATTTCATTGTAGTCTCACAGGTCCCTGAGACTGTTCTTTTCTTTCTAGTCTACTTTCTCTCTGCGATTTACATTGACTTGATTTCTGCTGTTACATCTTTCAGCTCACTGAATCTTTCCTCTCCATTCTGCTGCTGAATTCATCCACTATGCTTTTTCTTTTGACTATTTTGCTTTTTAGTTCTAATATCCCCACAGGATTCTTCTTTGTATCTTCCTTTTCTCTGCTGCAGCTTCCTGTTTTTTCATTTGTTTCAAGCATGTTCATAATTACTCATGAAACATTTTTATCATGACTGTTTTAAAGTCATTATCAGATCATCCTGACAGCTCTGTCATCTCAGTACTGGCATTTGTTGATTGTTTTTTTTGTTTGTTTGTTTGTTTTTTCATTGTATGATGTTTTCTGGTTCTTGGTATGACAAGTGAAACATGAACAGTTTCATATTATGCTGTTATAGTTTATGCTTTATTTAAACTTTCTGTTTTAATTGGCTTTCTCTGACAGTCTTCCAACAAGGGCAGGGGGGCACTGCTGCCTCATTACTGTCAGGTGGAAGTACAAGTCCAGGGTCCCCACGGGGCCTCCATTGACACTGAGGTGGGGTTATTTTCATTTCTTCTGGTTGTTGGTGAGAGTCCTACTCTTCTCTGAGCCTCCCCTGACACAGCCTAAGCATAGGCAGGGGAGAGTGTCTCTCCCTGCAGGGGATTGGAAGTTAGGTCTCTCCACACGGTCTTCACTAACACCACAGTGGGAGCCACTTGTTACTACCCAGCAGAGATACAAGTTCTGGCTCCCTTCTCTGACAGCGCCCACAGGGGTACTGGGGAGCCTTGTTATGGCCTTGTGACGGTTAGAGTCTGGGCCTCCCTCTCAGCCTTTGCTAGTGTGGAGGGGACAGGCCCAGGTTTTTCTGTGGTTTGGCTGCAGTAGAGACATTTGCCGGGCTGCCCCCTTTCCTGTCCCTTTGGCTACAGAGAGCAGACTTTCGTCAGAGCTTTTCTGTCTCTGCCTGTTGGCATTTCCAGTTTGCCAGCTGCATCAGCTCCAAGTTAGGAAAATCCAGGAACTTGTTTCATGTCATTTCTCAGGTCCCTCGCTGGTCTGCCTTTTCTCTCCATTTTTCAGCATCATCTTATGTTTGTCTTATATATGATGTCCAGGATTTTTGGTTGTACCCAGTGAGAAAAATAGGGAAAATACGTCTGTTTTCTCAGAAGTAGAAGTGTTGCATGTACTTTTAAATAATACACTTAATTTAAGAAATATATCCTGCCCCCCATTAACTCAATTTAGGAGATCTTACTGAAGATTAATCTGCATGACTCAGAGTTCTCCTCTGGGTTATGTAGAGTCAGTAACCCAGTATTCCTTTTGATGGCAAGTGGTGGCCAGTCAAATCAGAGATGCCACTGATGGTGAGATACACCAGTATTTCATTTATTTTTCAGAAAGAGAAGAGTACTTTGAATAATATGCCATCCATATAGTAAGATGCATGCTGATTTCTCAGATGTCAAAATATGGCAAGAGTTTGCTTCCTGGAACAGAATCAGTATGGTAGTTATGTGGAAAGGCTTGCAGAGTGAAGTGCAAACAATAATGTATTAAAGTTCAAACATGTTTTATTTATTTGCCATGTTCAGTTTAACAAGTGTATGTTGGTCAACTTACAAAAGCAAGCATTCCTTTTCTGAGAATGTTGACAAGACCCTTTAAACCCCAGTTTGGTGGGTCTCTCTTCCTTGCAGAGATAAAGCTGCCTGCTTTGCTATTCAGAAGGGATTACAGGCATCACGTAGTGACATTAAGCTGTTTAACCATAATGATATGGATGACCTGGATCGACTATTGAAGGAACAAGAAATTGAAGATCAAAAGGTATGATTCTTAAAAAAATAAAAAATTAAAATAAAATAAAATAAAATAAAATAAAAATTTAAAAAGGTATTCTTTTGAAGAAAATTACGAAGTTCTTTTGTACTTTCTAACCATCTAAATTATAAGTGAAATGGTAATTTGTCATGAAAACTTGCTTGTGGATCACATTTGGACATTAAATAAGGGTGTTTCTACTTATTAAATGTACCTCAGATTAGAGAGTCAAGCCTGGTAGTAATTGCCTCATCATTGCCATAGTTATATATGGCAAATTTGAGGGAAGGTTCTCTAGACAGCTTTCTAAAAGAGAAAAAGAAAAATAGCATGCATTTGGGGGGTGGAGGGATGTACACTCAACTCTACAGAAGTAACAACAGAACTCATTAGGGCATTAACAAGATGTATCTAGTGAATTCAAAATAGGCTTATTCATATTAGAATAAATCATGTATCAATTCACCGGAAGACACCATGGCGGCAGATCTTAATTTATGAATTTATGAACAAAGTGAAGACTCTTTCTCCCTACCCCAACCTCATCCCAGATCTCTGAGCAGCTCAGCTGCTCCCTGTGGGAAGCAGCTGCCTCAAGCATGGTTTCCTTCTACCTTGCAACCTATTTACACTTCTTCTCAAGCACCTGTGTCGTCCCTTGGAACAGGGAGGAAATTAGGCAGGTGGAACTTGCTCCTTGTTGTTCTGATAGAGAGTGGAACAGAGGAATCGTGTTCAAAGCATCACTGTTAGAATTAGCATTTATTTGCCCCTGACAACATGATCAGAGAACGTAGTTCTGTGGTCTGTGGTTCTCCATCAGGAACCACTCTGTGTGGATTGTACTGGGAACCCATTCACCACATCCTTTGTCTCAAACACCACTTTCAAGTGGACTTTCCCAGTGTAACTCGTCCGTTACTAGAGTAACTGATGAAAATGGTCATCACATCCTTAATTTTGTGTTAATTTCCATTTTTCCAGATATTTGCATTATTCCTTTTGGATTCTATCATCTTTGTTGAGGTGATAGCCTAAGAGCAGCACTTCATGATTATACACATTCTTGTGATGAATATGTATAGACTTATGCTATTTTATGCTGAGTGTGCTATAGACAGTGTTTTATAATTATACAATTTAGAAAAATTTATAGGGAAAATCTTAAAATTGAGACCATTCCACCGATGAATTTTTTCTACAGATTGTAAAAAGATGTCCCTTTTCTGATTCAGTAATGGAATGCTACTGTATTGAAAAACACTGCCTTAGAAAGTGTGACCAATGAACCAGTCTGCTGTAGAGTTATTTTGCCAAGTTAGCATTGTACAAATTTGGAAGACAACATATTCAAGTTCTGTGTGTGTGTTGTGTAAGATTTATAATCTGTGGGACTTTTTTTTAATGAATAACAAGAAATAAAGTTATCTTAAAATTTATTTCCATTTTATAGTTTTTACCTTTTTACTAATTAATTTATACCACATATTCCTGCCAAGAGTAGGCTTTCTAAATTACTTTACATTTTGGTTTTTAGAAATAATTCTTTTTTAATTTTGTTTTCACAAAAATAATAAATGTTAAATTTTTAAATATTTTGTACTTAGATGCTTATATTTCCTTTGAAAGTAAGTTAAATAATCTGAGTTTGGATCAAACTCTTTTTGTCAGTTTCCCAACTAATGGGGTTCATATGTTTTTTCATTCCTTTTCTTATAGAGTTCTCTTATCCCCTATTAATCCTTCTTAAAAAAAAAAAAAAAGTTGATAAAAACAGCAGTTCATAGAAGAAATGCAGATAACTGAGCAAATAGAAAATAGTCTGACCTCACTAACAATTACAGAAATTAGGGTAAGAGGTTTTGCCTGTCCAATTAGGGAAGACTTTTTATGGTAATAATCAGTGCCACACTGATGTATGTGAGGATACAAAGGGCCTTCCAAAAACTCTGAGGAGAGCTTCAGTTGGCACAGCCTTTCTAGAGGGTAAATGGGCAGGTATACTCTGGGATTCTTAAATATCCATACCCTCTGGAGTGCTATCTTTAGAAGAGAATCAGAAGTGGTGTCAAAGATCGAAGGGTATTCACGTGATGTAAAAAAACAAAATGAGGGAAACAACCTAAATCCAACACTGTGGGAGTAGTTAAATAATTTACGGTATATCTACAAGGTGGAATATTAAATCTCCATTAAAATCATGGTTTAAATAATATTAAATAATGTGAAAATGTTCACAACATAATATTTTAAAACCTCACGTCCTAGAACGATTGCAGTAGAACCCCGATTTGAACAAGGTAATTCACAAAGATATGTAGTTACAAGAAAAAGTTACCAGTGTGTGGTGTAACGAGCTCATTTGTTAAATTCTTTTTTGTACTTTTCCATTTCCCAAGAATATTCCAAAAATAAAATATTCCTTTATTGAGTATTTTAAGATCATAAGAAAGATACTTAGTTTTTTAAAGGCAGGGAGAGGCGGGATGCCCCCATGTCCTCAGCTGTGACCTCCCAGCAGACCCACAGCCTTCAGGTCTGAGTTAGTGACAGAGTAAAGATGACCAAGAATGATGTAAACTTTTGCATGCTTCAGCCGACACTTTTCTGAGCATTACATACAGCTGTGGGTTCTAAAATACCCCTTAAAGAATAGCTCTAATATTTGAGTTTCTAGTTGTTCATTAGAAGCTTAGAGGCAAGAAACCTTTGAGTAGAAAGGTGGCGGCAAACTCTGTGGAATTTTTTCAGTGCAGTGTACCTGAAACATCTACAAATTCAGCAGTGGGAGTGGTTTATTAGTGATACAACATCAGTGTGTTGTGGGAAGGTGTGTGTTACTTGAAAGAGTCCCTCCACTGCACCACCTTCAGACGTCACTGGGTGAGGTCATGGTCCAGTTTTACTTGAACCAGTAGTGAGGAGTAAGGAAGGAAAAGGGTTTCATCTGTTTTTTGGTAAATAAGGGAGATCAGGGTTTGTCTGTTTTTTAACTTTTTATTAGGAAAATTTCTGGCACATTCAAAGGAGACAATAGTATAGTGAAGCCCCCTGTACCCTTCTCCTGACTTTGTTTTCAATATTCTGCCATTCTTGTATCATCTGAACCTTCGCCTAACTCCCCACTCAATCTCTGTGATGATGATGATTGTCATCATCATTAGAGTTCTTTTTATTTTAGGTAAAATTTACAGACATTGAAATACATTAGTCCTAGTTATACAGTTTTGACCAGTGGTTATACCCGTGTAGCCCAGGTATCATGGCCCCCATCATGACATGAAACATCCCCATCTCCCCCAGAAAGTTCCCTTGGGTCCCTTCCCAGTCATTCTGGGCTTGGAGGGTTTTGTTTGTGTTTTAGTATTCTCCGTGTCTAAACAGTTTGTATTTGTGTGTGAGGCCTCCTAGTTGACTGTGTGACCTGAAAACATGTCTGAGAGAAGAAAGCACTGTTTTTCATCTCAAAATAACAGGATCTCAAACCTTGAGCTTGAAATTAATTTAGTTTGACTATCTATTTGTTGATTTATCTTGGTGAATAAATCTTGTAGGGTGAAAGTGCTAGAGAGCACATAACAGATTTTGTATTTGGAGTTACTGAAATTTAAAACATCTATTTTTTTTTTTCTTTTAAAGAATCCTCGCAAGGCTCGTGTAACTCGACGTTTCATTGTAGTCGAAGGGTTGTATATGAATACTGGAACTATTTGCCCTCTTCCAGAATTGGTGAGCAACCATGTTTATTTATTATTTTAGTATTCAGACTATTTGGCATTTAGGCCTTTTTTTATGACCATTTTTAATGTATAATGTCTGCATTGCTTTGCTTAATAGGTATCATAAGTAAATTCTGATCATACTAGGGAAGTAGGTTAACGTTAAATGCCAACCCTGACCTTTAAAGAGTAATCAAGACAGTTTTTTTTGTTTTTGTTTTTTTTTGGGTTTTTTTGCGGTACGCGGGCTTCTCACCGCTGTGGCCTCTGCCGCCACAGAGCACAGGCTCCAGACGCGCAGGCCCAGCAGCCACGGCCCACGGGCCCAGCCGCTCCGTGGCATGCGGGATCCTCCCGGACTGGGGCACGAACCCGTGTCCCCTACATCGGCAGGCGGACTCCCAACCACTGCGCCACCAGGGAAGCCCAAGACTGAGTTTTATAAAACCAACTTTATTGAGGTATAATTGACACATAATAAAATATACTCACTTTAAGTGTACAGTTTGATAAGTTTTGACAGATGTATACTCCCCTATCACCACCACCACCACAGTCAAGATATAGAACATTTCTGTCACTCCAGAGTCTCTCATGCCCCTTTGTAATCAGTACCCCATTCCTGGCTGCAAGCCACTGTTGACTTGCTTTCTGTTCCTGTAGGTTTGCATTTTGTAGGATTTCATATAAATGAAATCATATAATATGTACTTTTTAAAACTCAGCTTTTTAAAAGGGGATACAGTACACTGTCTTTAGAAACCATGACTGTTGAGATTTTTTTTTTTTAGGTGAAATTCACATAACATAAAACTAGCCATTTTAGAGTGTAGAGTTCAGTGGCATTTAGTACGTGCGCAGTGTTGTGCACTCATCAACTAGATAGTTGTAAAACCTTTTTGTCACTCCCAGAGAAGACCCAGTACCCATTAAGCAATCACTCCGCATTTTTCCTTGCCCCTAGCCCCCACTAGTCTGCTTTCTGTCTATATGGATTTACCTATTCTGGGTATATCTGATAAATGGAATCATATAATATATGACTGTGGCTTCACTCACTTATAATGTTTTCATCATTTATCCAATTTGTGGCATCATTTATCAGTACTTCATTCCTCTTTTTTTTTCTTTTTTTCTTTTAATTTATTTATTTTTGGCGGCATTGGGTCTTCGTTGCTGTGTGCGGGCTTTCTCTAGTTTTGGCAAGCAGGGGCTACTCTTCGCTTCATTCCTTTTTAAAGCTAAGTAATATTCCATTGTGTGGGTATATCACATTTTGGTTTTTTTGTTAACAGATATTTGGATTGCTTCACCTTTTGGCATTTGTGAATAGTGCTGCTGTGAACATTCATGTACAAGTATTTGTTTGAATCCCTGTTTTCAACTCTTTCGTGTATGTGCCTAGCAATGTAATTGCTGGATCATGTGGTAATTCTATTTTTAACTTATTGAGGAACTGCCATACTGTTTTCCACAGTGGCTTGTACCATTTTACATTCCCACCAGCAATGGAGGAGGGTTTCAGTTTCTCCACATCCTTACCAATGTATACTTTTTTTTTTATTTTAATTTTTGCCATTCTAGTGGGTGTGAAGTATATTTGCATTTCTGATTTGCATTTCATGAATGACTAATAGTGTTGAGCCACTTTTCTTGTGTTGGCCATTTGTATATCTTTGGAGAAATGTTTGTAGAAGTCCTTTGCCCATTTTTAAACTGGGTTGTCTTTTTGTAAAGTTCTTTATGTATTCTGGGTACTAGACCCTTACCAGGTACGTGATTTGCAAATATTTTCTCTCATTCTATAGGTTGTCTTTTCATTTCTTTGATAGTGTCCTTTGATGCACAAAAGTTTTTAATTTTGGCAAAGTCCAATTTATCTAGTTTTTTGTTGTTGCTTGTGCTTTTAGTGTCATATCTAAGAAATACATTGCAGGGTATGAAGATACACCCCTGTGTTTTCTTCTGAGATTTTTATAGTTTTAGCTCTTATTTTAAGTCTTTGATCCACTTTGACTTACTTTTTGTATATTCTGTGAGAGAGGGATTCAGCTTCATTCTTTTGCATGTGGTTATCCATTTGTCCCTGTACCATTTGTTGAAGAAACTATTGTTTTCCCATTGAATGGCCTTGGCACCCTTGCCGAAGTCAATTGACTGTAGGTATATGGGTTTATTTCTGGACTCTCAGTTATATTCCATTTGTCTATATGTCTAGCCTTATGCCAGTACCATGCTTAATTACTTAATTCATGTAGCTTTGTGGTAAACTTTGAAATCAAGACGTGAGTTCTCCATTTTTGTTCTTTTTCAAGATTGTTTTGGTTATTTGGCATCCCTTGAAATTCCATTTGAATGTTAGGATCAGCTTTTCCATTTTTGTAAAAAATGACATTGAGATTTTTTATAGGGATTGTAGTGAATATTTAGATTACTCTGGGAAGTATTGCCGTTGTAATGATACTAAGTCTTATCATTGATGAACAGGGAATGTATTTCCATTTATTTCAATTTTCTTCAATTTCTTTCAGTATTGTTTGTGGTTTTTACTGTAAAGTCTTGTACCTCTTTGGTTACTTTTTTTTTTTTTAAGAAGATGTTGGGGGTAGGAGTTTATTAATTTATTTATTTTTGCTGTGTTGTGTATTCGCTCCTGTGTGAGGGCTTTCTCTAGTTGCGGCAAGCGGGGGCCACTCTTCATCGTGGTGCGCGGGCCTCTCACTATCGCAGCCTCTCTTGTTGCAGAGTACAGGTTCCAGATGCGCAGGCTCAGTAGTTGTGGCTCACGGGCCTAGTTGCTCCGCAGCATATGGGATCCTCCCAGACCAGGGCTCGAACCCGTGTCCCCTACATTAGCAGGCAGATTCTCAACCACTGCGCCACTAGGGAAGCCCCTCTTTGGTTAAATTTATTCCTAAGTATTTTATTCTTTTTTATGCTATTATAGATGGAATTGTTTTCTTAATTTCCTTTTTGGATTGTTCACTACTAATTATAGAAATACAGATGACTTTTGTGTATTGATCTTGCATTGTTCAACTTTTGCTGAACTTGTTTATTAGCTGAAACAGTATTTTTGTGGATCGTATTCTGTATATAAGATCATGTCATCTGTGAATAGAGCTAGTTTTGCTTCTTCCTTTCCAAGGATGGATGCTTTCCTTTTTTTTTCTTGCCTGATTGCTCTGGCTAGAACTTCCAGTACAGTGCTGACTAGAAGTGACAAGAGTGAGTGTCCTTGTGTCATTCCTGCTCTTTAAGGGGAAAGCTTTCAGGCCATCACCATTGAGTATGATTTTAGCTGTGGGTTTTCCATAAATGCCCTTTATCAAGTTGAGGAAGTTCCCTCCTATTTCTTATTTGTTGAATGCTTGTCTCATGAGCGATTTGGGGTTTGTCAGATGCTTTTTCTGCCTCAGCTGAGTTAATCATGTGGTTATCCTTCATTCTATTAATATGATGTATTACACTGGTTTTCCTGTAATAAACCACCATTGCATTTGACCATTAAAATCTGAATCTATGAGTCCATCAATTGAGTAGGGATTCAAAATAAAGGTTTCATATCTTATTTTTTTAGTTTTTCACTATTTCTTGAGGAAATCTAGATACATCCTAAATGTCAGTAAAAGAGATGATTTGTTTTCCGCTCCTTCCTTTTGTGAGTGTCAAAGACTGATAGAATAATGTAGGGGAGTTAGTCAGCCACAAGATACTAGAACTGTATGTTACAGGGGTACAATAATAAAGCAGTACTGATGGGCAAATATATAGCCAATGAAACAAAATGTGAAGTGTAGGAACAGATCAAGTACCTAAAGTACTTAGTATGTAAAATTACAGGATACAAATTAGGGTTTGACGAAAGGATTCCTGTTTTGTTTTACTTGTCTATTTGTGTTCCAGTACTGTGATAATATTATTAAATATTTTCTAAAACATAGTTTTTAGAAACTATCTCACTCATATAATACCTCATATTAATGGATGGGAAAGAATCAGTATTGAAAAGATGTAATTCTCCCCAAATGAGTTTGTTCATTGTTAATGAAAATTCAGCTAAAAGCCCAGTGAGGACCCCTCTCCCAGTTTGATGTTGATTCACAAGATTAGCCTGTAAAATCTTGATGGTTAAAAAATAAATTATCAGACTCAGGATATGAGACATCAACCCATCTTATATATTTCTGTGCATTATTTCTATAGTTTCAGTGGAAAAAATCATATTAATTAAACATTTAATAACTAAAATTATGATTCTGGCATGAGAGAAGATTACATGAGTCATGGAAAGATTTAAGATCCCAACTTCTCATGTTATATATATAAAAATTTAGTGGTTGATAATCACTGTATTTTAATTCAGCTGTGAAACTTATCACATACATATCATAAAGGGGTAAATCAATTAAACACTAGGGGGAAAAAATCTGTACATATGTCAGCCTCCCATTGTATAAACCAAAAAATTTATGAAATAATTAGAAGAACATATAGATAAATATGCATCTAAACCTTAGATGGGAAAGGACTTTCTTATAAGCCGGAAAGCAAAGGGGGAAAAATAAGATTAAAAAACATATTAATGAAAACTTTTTTGGGATTAAAAAAATGAATCTAAATTGGAACAGTGCCTCTGAGGGAAGAATATTTACAACATTTCTCTAGGAGTTTTTATGTATAATCAGACCAGTATTTAACAGATAGATTACATGTCTGTACTCATAATGTCTTAACAGTTCCTTCTTTAAAAATTGGCATTGTGCTGTCTGTATTACTGAGTTAAATTGAATCATTTTAGAGCATCTAAAATAGTTATTTTTCATTATTCATGGTAGTTATGTTCTATAAAGTAAGTGTGTGTGTGTGTGTGTGTGTGTGTGTGTGTGTATTTATGTTCTATAAAACTGCTGCAAATACTGAACTTTTGCTCCTAGGGCAAATACAGAGTTAGTTTTCTGCAAACCTCTAGTCACAACATTTTCATCAGTCACTCAATACATAACATTGTTTTATATGTGTTTCTGTTTAAAGACACCTTATTTAATATATATCGTTGATTTATTCATATTGAACTCACAGCCAGCAGTATTATAACTCAGGCCTGAATGAAGCTTATGTAACACACACATTTTCTCCATAAGGCACATCACAGCCTTCTTGCACTTAGGGACTCTAGGCCAAACTTTAGCACTGTGCTTGGGGGCCATTGTAAACAACAAAATCACAAAGAAAAGCACAAAATGCGAAAAATGTGGCAGTAAACAGAATGTGAAAAGGACATTTGTTTGCAATATAAGCTGAAGCAGTAGCCTGTTAACTCAGCTGGGAAGGTGCATTTCAGGTGACTCAAAGTTTTTCACCACCCTGCACATATGCCCTAAGTATCGATTTGGAGGTTACAAATAAATTTTAGCATGTAGGCAGATTCACAAATATGAATTTTATGAATTTTCAGTATTTTAAAGTTGTGTTTATTTACCACTTAGGTTAAGTTAAAATACAAATATAAAGCAAGGATCTTTCTGGAGGAAAGCCTTTCGTTTGGAGTCCTGGGGGAGCATGGCCGAGGAGTCACTGAACATTTTGGAATCGATGTAAGCTCTCCTTTTTTGGAACATTCCCTCATACAGTAACCATGCAGTTCCATCCTGCTGGGCAGGTTTCATGGGCACAAGACAGTGTTCCTCATCAATGTGCAGGGTGCAGCTTTGGTGTCTGTCACTTCACTGAGCCCACAGAGGATTGGGTCAGCCAGACCGGGGTCCCTATCTTCCCTTGGAACTCAGTGGCTAATCATAGAATTTGTGTTCTGTTTACATGGTAACATTTGATCCCAGCTTTCAGTGTTTCTTCTCTAGAAACAGTTAAGTTTGCCTTCCATTTTTTCTTTAAAATCAGGAAGAATTCTCTAAGTTGTCCTTTAGAAAGTATCAAAGCAGTGAAAAGATGTTCTTTCTAATATTTAAAATTCTATGTTGTTATTTGTGTGTATGGGGGTGATATATATATATATAAAAGAAATACCACCAGCATGGATTCACAAAGCCGTTCAAGGTCCCAGACAACTGGAGTGAGTTTTTCATTGTTTCTTTTGCTGAAAGGAAGTGAGCCTCAACTAGCCCCACTCTTAGTGGGTTTTGCTCCTAGAGCCTCGGAGAGGAACAGTGTGGGCCCACCTGCAGAACCTGTCCTCACCCACCACTGTGTAACCTGTCCTTACCCACCTCTGTGTGGTTGATGTGAAGGAAGCTTTTCTCCAAATCTTGTGCATAAAAGTTTTGCAACTTGTGTTAAAACGTTGAACTATAAAACATAAACTCACCTTAGATTATTTGCATCCCTCTACCCATACAGACCTAGAGAAAAATGTAGAGCAGAATGAATATCACACCAAGTTGACTGAAGCATACTCTTCAAAGACAAACTGACATTTGGCAATAAAATGCACTGAAGAATTTAAGATAAATGGAAATGTAATTCAAGTAAAATTTACACCAGAGCAATTTTTAAGGCATGAAAATTTTAAAGAAGGAAAAAGCACTATCTAATTTCACTGTTCTAGTTTTCTCACTGCTTCCAGCAGTTGTCTCAGAGGTAGTATTTATAATGGCTTGAGTAAGAGTGCAGAATGTATGAACCTTATTTGGACCCTAATTCAAACAAATACTGTGAAAAACAAGCTTTGTGAGACAGAGATTCTTGAACACTCAGTATTTGATATTAAGAAATTTTTCATTTTTTAAGTGTGGTAATGTTTTTGAAAGAGTACATATCTTTTAGAAATGCACACTGAAATATTTATAGATGAAAACATAAAAAGTCTGAGATTTGCTCCAAAGAAATGAAGAGGGCAGTAGGGGGCTTATACGTGGAACAGGATTGTCCATAAGTTGATAATTATTGAATCTGGTGATGGGGATTCTTCATACTTTTGTATATGTTTGAAATATTTCATAATGAAAGGTTAAAAAAAAGAAGAATAGTGCACAGGTTTCCTTGTTGGATCTGTGGAACACTTGGGAAAACACCAGATGTGATCTGACCAGTCATTATTATGGCCATCAGTGAGTAATTACAGAATGGCTGCTGTATGCAGGATGGAACTTGGTGCTGGGGGCTGGAGCAGAAGGTGAGGACCAAAGGAGTGTTGAGCAGTTGAGAAGGTAGTGGGTACTCAGGAGCCCAGTGGGCACATTAGGTTCATCCACTGCCCAGTTGGTCCATTTTGGTCAGAGCCCATGATGGCCCATTGCCATCATGTTTGGATAAATTGATTTCATTTTTGAAAAGGTGGAAAAGGTAAATGGAATGTAGTACTTGCTCCAAAGTGTTCAAAACCCTGATAGATTTCTTTTTATTTCTCTCAAGTACCTTCTATGGAGAAGGACAGCTGAGACCACTGTTTTAGCAAGGAAATTATCTTGTACCTCTGAATATGTTTAGTATCAAACAACTTTAGATTTCATCTTTTATCTAGCTCTTCCACTGTGAATAAATCGTCAATGAATGATGGAATGGCAAAAAAGTATAAAGTGAGACATCTTCAGAGGTGGGCTATGAAACATCGGTCCTTTTAACGATTGATTTTGTATGACTTACCCTTTATTTTCAAGGAGGTAGTTTGAGTCCAGATGTTGACATGATTAGTGCTGAAATTTTGTCTCTAGGATTGACATTGGCCTTCCCCCCGCCTTTTCTTTAAATTGAGAAATAACTCCCGCTGTCCCTCTTTTCTGACAGATTGATGATATTGATCTTATCAGTGCCAACATGGAGAATTCACTTGCTTCTATTGGGGGTTTCTGCTGTGGCAGGTCTTTCGTAATTGACCATCAGGTGGGTTCTTTTTAAAAACAGAAGTAAAAACTGAAACCTGTTGCTCCATTGGTCAACTAAAAATGTAACTGCTATTACAAAATTTCATTCTAACTTAGTTTGTCACACAATTTTTATTTAGAAGTAGATTTGTTAAAGAATCATTCAAAATATTTACATTTAGAAGTTATCTCCCTTCCTAAAAAAGTTTTGGTTTTGTTACATAACTTCTGTACATGCCTGGGTCTTACCACCTCATGATTTGTACATGCTATTTGATAGGGAGTGCAGAGATTTGGTGACTTTAGTTTTTTTAGCCAAAGAAAAACAAAGACAAAAAAAAGTGTTTATGTTTTATAACTTGTGTGTTTCTTCTCAGCGACTTTCCGGCCAGGGATACTGCTTTTCAGCTTCATTACCTCCCCTCTTAGCTGCTGCTGCAATTGAGGCCCTCAACATCATGGAAGAAAATCCAGGTATAACCTTTAAACACAGGAAGTCAAAGATACTTCAAGTCATGTTAGCCATGCTGCTGGTTTGCCTTTTTGGAGAAATTAGCTGGAGGAAATGATTTCCCAGACAAAGCTCTGGCTCTGAATTACATTATCTGGCAATTTATGGGAAAAATGATGGTGAAGAAGTTGTCCCTGCCTCAGGGTTTCGGGTTAGAGCTTCTCTCGTGTTTCTGGAGGTGAAGCCAGAGCCAAAGCAAAGCTCGCTCCCTTGGTGGGCAGAGATGCCAGGAAAAGGAGGGACTAGCTCTGGGCCAGTCATCCTTTAGTTTATCAGGGTTTTTTGAGAAATTAGCTGAAGTATGCTAATTCTTGGTACTTATAATTTTATAACTGTTGTCTAGTTTTCCTCATCAGCCTTTGATTCATGAATTGGTGCTGAGGCCATACAGGTTTACCAACTATTAAATCTTGCTTAATGGGCAGTCAACTCAATTTAAAATGTGGTTTTGGGCTGTGATAGCACCTCCTCACCAAAAGCTAAAAGGAAAATGGAAAAGCAGGCCTGGCATTTGTAATTTTAAATTTTATAAATTTCTAAAGATTCAGCATTGGTTTTAATTCAGAGAATCAGTAAAAGTGAGTGTTTCTGTGTGCACATTCATATGCTTGCTTGTCAGATACCCTGCCACTCCTGTCTCCTCAGATATTTCAGTTTGTGGATTTTCCTTAAAAGAAAGTGAAAATATCAAGAAGAGATCATAAACATTACTGCAGTGTCTGTTTTTTCCCAAATTGTTTAGGGTCCAGAAATATTTAATATATTTGTACCCTTTTGTTCTTGGCCAGATAATTTATAGTATCTTAAGAAGAACAAGAGCCATTGTTTTGTTGTGGAAAACCTCATCCCAGATTTTGCTGAAAGTTGGCTGAGCAGGTGCCAGCTAGTATATGCCACAGATGAAAGTTGGGGACCTTCAGAGGAGTTACTGGCAGTCTATTTGTGTGTTATTAGTGGGCAGAAGGATTTGCTGCATTTTAAATTGATGAACTGGATCTTTAAAAACATTTTTAGATTAGTATATGCAACCTTCCAAATGTACTAATGTATTTGTTTCCTTCAGGTATTTTTGCAGTGTTGAAGGAAAAGTGCAAACGAATTCATAACGCTTTACAAGGGTGAGTTTTACATATTTCCAACCAACTCAAAAGTTTATCTGCACAACATTTAAACAACTTGTGAAAAATTTTGAATGTCACCTCTTTGGTTTTCAGTGCATTTAATAGGCTTGAGTCAGTTTGTCTAAATTGCAGCTAAGAAACCAAAAACACAGTTCATTCAAATTTGTCTCTGTGTGTGAAACCAGAGCATTCATTTTGTCATTGTTTTAAAATATCATAACTTTGTTTTTCTAAAAATGATACAAGCTCATTGGTAAAATACTACAGCAGTACAGAAGGTAACAAAGATGAAAAAAAAATAACACAACATGCTGCCACCAGAAATAACCAGCATAAACACTGGAGAATCTCCACACATCTGTAAGGATAAAAGAATGACAGTGGGCTCATACAGTCCATGCTGCTTTTTAGAAAATCACTGATTTATTTTAAGTTACTTCAAGAAAAAGAAACAAGTGAAATCGAAGTGAACCGTATGAGTGTTCTGTTTACTTTCGTTTTAACTACACAAGAGTAGTTCTTTAAGATTCCTCTAGAATTGAGAAAAAAATTGAGGCTAGTGACATCTTCAGGCAGATTTCTTATCTTACAGAAAATGATCTCACCTTGCCTGTGGTTTCTTTTTGCCTTTCCAAGTTGAAACCTGCCTTCTCAGTCATGGAAGTCCTATCCCTATTGCCAGATATGGAAACTAGAAACTTTTCTAAAAAGGACAGTTAATAAATAAGCGGGTCACAGGTATTCCCGATAAAGTAGGGGGAGAAATAATTGAAGTTTGGGTCTGACTTTCTGATCCTAACAAAAGTCCTTGTATGATTTATGGTAGAGAGATATTATTGTTTCCAGTTACATTGGCTTATGAAATATTAATAAACCAGTTCAGCCTAGCACATTGGAGTCACTGTCAACTCATGAACACCTACCTCAGATGCCCTTTATTCTATGAGTGTTAATTTGTTTATTTTTTAAATCCAATCCTCTACTTTTCCCAGCTCTTTCACACTTTTTCTTCTCTCCAGAATCCCTAACCCTCTGTCTCACTCCACCCAGTTTTAGCTGACAGCCTTGCCTCATGCTGTCACTTGGGAACTCCCTCATTTTCCCTCACAGACCTGCACACCTGCGGGTATCCGAACCAGTCTTCCCTCGTGTTATAGCCAAAGAAACGTTCCTCCATCCGTCACAGCTCTTCTTTCTTAAGGACCAAGTGCCTTTGGTTGTCTCCTCTCCTTTCTCTTCAGTCTCTCCCCTTTCCTGAGTCATTTGATTAGCATTCAAGTACACCCTGCCCTATCTTGTCTTAAATTCTTCTTTCCTGTGGCCCCATACTCCCCTCTAGCAACTAGCCCATTGCTCTGCTTCTCTTTGTAGCCAGTCTTTTTCCAGAGTTGTTTATGCCCTCTCCACATCCTCACCTCTCATGTACACTTGAAACTACTGAAACCCACCTCTACGGCACTTTACCCAGAATGTTCCTGTGACTACCGAGGGATGACTGTATTTTCTGATGTTAAAACATCCTTGCATTCCTGAGTAAATCCCGCCTTGATTACAGTGTATTTTTCTGCACTGTTAGTTAAAATTTTGAATTTTTATATCCATATTTATAATTTAAATGGACCTATAATCTTTTGTTACAACAACCTTACATAACCTAGGAATCAATGTGTGGTAGCCTCAATAAAGTATTGAGCAGTTTTTCCACTTCCCTGCGTTATGGAGCCATTGTATAAGACCAGGCTTGATTATCTGTTTCTTCAAAGTTGAGCAGGACTCCTCTGTGAGACTCTAGACTTGGGGCCTTTGGGCTGGGCATAGTCTGTGATTATCTCTCTTGTGTCTGTATTATTTCCCCTTTTTATTTTCTGTTTCTGTCGTTTTCATTCTTATGATAATCTGTCCAGGATTTTGCCCAGCACGTTTTTTTAAGTTTGATTTTGTTTTTTACTCATATTTTGTTTTCTCTGATTGATTTTTTTTTCCTTATTTCTCTACTTTCTTGTTTCATTGAATTGTGTTTTTTTTACTCTTTTTTAGCTTTTTACATTTAGGTTATTGGTGTTATTATTTTCCAATAAATATCTTAAGGATAAACATTTCAAAGGCAGTAAGTATTTTCAGTGTTCAGTTCTAAGTAATTTTTTTTAGTCTCCTCTAATCAGTGATTTGCTTCTCTCATCTCTGAGGTTGCATTTGGGAGAGGAGGTCAGCGGCCTTTGCTACTTTGGGTCCTTGCTGGAATCTTGAAGAGCCCCTAAATTCTAACAGATAATTATTCATGTCCAGCGCTTTCCCCACACTAAGCACATGATGGAGACCACGTCTGAACTGTTGATTGTTCTATCCCTAGGACCTAGACCAGTGTTTAGTATTTCCATTTGGTAAAATGGGTAAAATAATATGGTAAATAATGTGCTCTCCAGAAATGCTTTTTTTAAGTATAACAGGCTCTGAAACACAGCTTCTAACTTTCTGAACTCAAGTTATAATTCTCTGTCCATTTGGTTTTAGTTAAACTTTAATGCGGCATCCAGGCAGCCAGAAAGAGGGCATTTTGTTTCATTCCTTCTCACACCAACTTGCTCCACCTAACATGTGAGATGAGCCCATTTGATCAAATAATAAGCTCGATTGGGCTTATAGGTGCCTTGTTTGTATCAAGGAAAATCCAGGCCATTTAATTCATATGAAATGCAATTTGAAAAGTAATTTTTTAAGTTCTCCCTGAGAGTACATGACCTAAAACATTTAATACTTCTTTGTGTACAAGTTTAACACATTCAAAATTCACCTAAGAAATGGGTTTTGAAAGCATATTTCTTAGTTTCTACAGTAGTAAAACAACTGATCTATAAGGTTTCCCCATATTCCAGAAGCCCTAGAGTCTAAGATTCCATGATTCAAATCTGCAGCCTGATTTATTGAGAGATCCTAGTGTGATGCATTACATTTAAAGAAAGTAGACACAAATTAATGATGTTCAAGGGTGGTTTGAAAGGCAGGTGAGCTTAGCTTCCTCATTTCATGTGATACTCGGCACAGGTAGTCATTCAGTAAAAGCTTGTTGAGTCCTAAACATGTTTGAAGAATCGAATATGCCAGCAAGTGCTTTTTGTGCTCATTTCATTCTAAGGGAAAAGCAAATCTTTCCAGGTAAAGCAGACTAAATGAAAGCCATTTAAAATGTTTAGCCCAATTTCAAATAGACATGTATCACTCTTTTTGTCCTAGGAGATAGGTCAGAAATCAAGCCATACATGGCTAAATTATATGGCCTATCATTCTCATAACACTGCAATAATCATTTGAAAATACAGGCTTTCACCCCTAAAGAAATCTCCCTTCCTTCCTGAGAAACAGCAGATTTCTGTGCTGTTAATCCTAAGAGAGAAGAAAATAATTGTAATTCAAGAAAAATTTAAAATTAAACATGTACACAAGAAGATAGCTTTACAACCTAAATATATTGTTGGTGATCAAAGTATAAAATTTTAGTGTCAGAAATCATCCCTGTAGTTTATAAAAGACAAGATACAAACTAAACATTTAGAAAATAAGGAAGCAACATTATCAATTATAATACGTTATCCATGGAGGAAACAGAGGTAATAGAAACTGATGGTGCAGACACTTCCCTAAAGTGAGTGATGAGGGAGGCCCCCCTGGACTTGGGACCGGGCGTGTCTGGCGCTAGCCGTGCAAGAACAGGAGAGAGCAGGTGAGAGGAAGCGACAGGGCAGAGGCCCAGGGCTGAGTGGGCCTGCAAGGGGCCCCTTGAGGAGGAGTTGGCCCCAGCCAAGGTGGGTGAGGCACGTAGACTGTCTGGTGGGAGGCTGGGGATGACGCACGTGTTCTCTGTGAAATGTGAGCCGGAGAGTCCCGCGGGACCGGGAATCCTCTTCCCAGCCATGCTGCAGGGTGTCCTAGACTAGGAAGCACTGCCCAGAGCGTGCATTTTTACCTCCCTTTGTCAGATCTGGAATCCCACCACATGATGTTTCCCATGGAAGTCCCAACTTTCTGTCACATTCATTAATGCAGACTTTGTAAAATTATTTATATGTGAGAAATCTGAGCTCGGAAGAGGATTTATGCTTGTGTGTGTGTTACCCTTCCTCAGCATTTCTGGATTAAAGGTGGTGGGTGAGTCCATTTCTCCAGCATTTCACCTCCAGCTGGAAGAGAGCACTGGGTGTCGAGAAAGAGATGTTAAACTACTTCAGGAAATAGTAACTCAAGTGAGTATCCAGTTATTCAGGTGAATCTCTTCGTACTCTTCTACCCTGAACCCAAGCAATTTTTAAGGTCATTTTTAAGAATGCTCTCTTTGCCCTAAGAGATTGGGTACAACAGAAATTGTGGTTACCCCTCTGGTGACATGGAATTGTTCCGATGCCCAGCCTTCCTGACATCTGTCCCTGCCCAGTGGAGTCTGTAGCAGTCTCTACTGACAGGCTGCAGGTTATTCCATTGGGTCAATTTTCAGTTCACATTGAAGTTGTGTTCTTTGCCACATTGTATTAAAATACACTTTGCTTCCACTCTGAATAATTAGTCTTCCAGAAAACCCAATTGCTTACTATTTACAAAGCCAGGCTTTTGCACATGTAGGTGGGGATGGCATTGTGTATGGTGATGGCGCACAACACCGGACAGCTGACTGGGGCTGAACACCCAGCATAGCTCAGAAACAGGTCGAAATAATCTTGTAACCAAAAAGGAAGGAAGAAGAGCCACTCCTTTACCGTGCCTAACTTGGGAGCTTGATTTAAATGTCTGACTTCTGAAAGTCTTACTACTAAGTACCTTAGTTATTAACTAAGAAACGCATCACTAGGGAAGATCCCTTGGCCTTTTACTCTTCAATAGAGCTGCTTTCACCCAAGTCCTCTCTCCTCACTTTCCTCCTTCTAAAGAATGGTCAAGTAGCCCTGCAGCACTGAGCACCGAGGGGGGTGCTGCCTTGTACTTGAATCTGAAATACATGGAGTATGTATTTGAGAATTTCCTTGTCCTGCTTGTCCTGACGGTTCCTTTCAGAGGCTCCTTCCCTGAGTCCGTGCTGCCAGGCATCAGGGTAGTAGTGACGGTCAAGTCTGCCATGTGCCCCTGCCCGGCTGTGGCACAGCAGGCAGTCACGTGGCTGCTCAGTATGGAGGCTGTGGTGCTAAGCCAGCCTCTGGCTTCAGCTGACCTGTACCCTGCGATGTGTGAACCACAGTACCTGCAGGCATTGATTCATGGAGAGCTTCTTGCAACTTGTGGATCATTGATTCGTGGAGAGCTTCTTGCAACTTGTGGCCTTCCAGAGTCACTTGTCCTAAAAAAACAAAATAAAACCAAACCCAGAATATGAGATTCCTAATTAAGGAAACGTGTCAGATTATGAATGAACAGGCTGGAGTGGCTCTCGCCTTGCTGGGTGAGGAAATGTCACGGATGTCTCCTCAGGTGCAGCTCTGCAAACATGAAAAAAAACTCTTTAAAGGGGAAAAGCATCCCACAGACCTTTTTTACTGCCTCGGTGTTTTTATTGTCATATTACTTAAGTGTATAAGCTATAAAAGGAAGTACAACATCCTTTTAATTAGAGCTCCTATACAAATGTAATACCAAAACAAATTTATAACTTAAATATAAGCAGAACAGACAAGCCTAGTAAGAGTCAAATTATGACATTACCTTCATGTGACAGCTGAGTTTGTTTTCTAACTGAGTTGCTGAGTGGTGTGACTGACGCTGACTGCCGCCAGAGCAGCCTTGTGAAGCTGCATGTCCTGTGTTGGAGTCTGTGGTGACGCCGTTATTATCCCAGAGCCTCCCCTCCAACCCCCTCTCAAGGTGCTTCTCTACACACTTTGTGTCACAGGACGTGGGCCTTCTCTAGGTGCCAGGGTGTCAGTTCCAGTCAGATACACCTCGGTTCTTTTCTCACTAGGTAGCGACAGCTAAGGTCTTACTGCTACTCTGTTCCAGAGGGAGACTCAGAAAGGGCATGTGAATCAAGTGACTCGATACTTCTCTTACATAGGTTATCCTCATAACAAAAAGAAAAAGTGAGTCTGGACAATTCACAGATCCCAAAATTACATCTGTGGGCTCCCGCTGGATATTGGCTGTCTTCAGGAAATCACCTTGAGAATTGAATGAGGAGAGAACAGGCTCTGGGGAAGGGAACAGAATACTATCTGGAAACTGCATTTGTAGGAAGGAATAGGAAAACTCTTAGAGTTTCTTTGCATCATTGCAGCTTCCATCTTAATAAGTCTTTTGTCCTGTTCCTCTTTGCTTTTTCTTTTCAATATTTGAAAGAGAAAAAAGGATCATGACACCGTAGTTCTTGTTTAAGCTTTGCAGAACTGAGCAGTTCTGCCAAATTTTTGTTGACTTCCTGATAAAAGTTTTTACAAACTGAGCTATGGTTTATACTGTTTCTTAACTAGACAGGACTAGAAACAGAGCCAGTCCAGATGTTTGCAGAAGGAGTTAACTTTTCCAAGTACACTTCCAGAATGTAGAATCAGCAAAAGACATTGCCTGCCATTGTTTTCCATCTTTTCCTAGCAGAGGAAAACCTTGCCTCACAGCTTACAGAATGGCCCCTCTTCAGGCAAATACCTGCACTGCCACACGCTGGCACTGATTGTTCTTTCCTTTACAGCACCCCTTGCTCTAGCTGACTGTTTGTTTGTTCATTTGTTTAAAAATACAATTCACGTTCCATAAAATTCACTCTTTAAAGTATACCGTTGAGTGGTTTTTAGTATCCTCACAGGGTTGTGCAGCCGTCACTATCTGATTTCAAAACATTTCATCACCCCAAGGAGAAACCCTTATAAACCATTACCCTCGTCTGACTTTATGCTTTATTTTGATAGCGATTATTTAATTTTTTAAAAAATGTTGGCAGGTAGCTGATGTATTGGAAAGCTGTGCAAAATGTGACACCAGACTCTTCTGTGCTTGGTAGCACTGTGTCCAAGTGTAGCACATGGGAATCAGAGGTGGTGTTGATATTTGACGTGTGAGCAGTTCCTCTCTGAAATGATTCTGCTGGCGTTACTAAGTGCAGCTCTTGGTTAGCCTCCGGGGCTTTGTTGGTCCTGTTTCCCCTTGTCCTAACTCTGCTTTGCCTAAAGTGGTAACCACTAGTTACCTATGGCTGTTTAAATTAAATCAGATTCAAAGTTCAGTGTTACAGTTGCACTAGCCATATCTCAAAGTGCCCGAGAGCCACGTGGGCCCCTGACTGCCGTCCTGGACAGCACAGGGCGAACACCTCCATTATTGCAGGAAGTTCTGTAGAACAGTGCTCTCAAGATGATAAGATGATTCTGTGGTATTTTGTTTTGTCTTCTAGCAGTTATAATCGGAAAAATGAATTAAAACTACTATTGAGAGTAGCATTTCACTGCACCTTCCTGTTTTAATGATCAGTGTCTGCTGTCCAGGTTGCAAATGTATTCCTTTTCCTCATACAGTGCATGGACAGAGGCATCGCGTTAACTCAGGCGCGCTACCTGGAGAAAGAAGAGAAGTATCTCCCTCCTCCAAGGTTGGTAGACTTAAAATTATGACCTGAGTCATTGTTTTCTACTTTAAACTCTGTATGAAATGTATTATGTTTTGAAATTTTTTGAAAGACTGTCACAGGATAAGGAAGAATGTGTATTGTTAAAAGATAGAACATCACCTGTTTCTGTTCTTAAGCTAGATGTTTTCCCATTTTAATTGAAAATGCCAAAAAAAAAAAAAAAAAAAAAAAAAAAAAAAAAAAAAAAAAAGAAAATGCCCTCAGGACTCTGTAATTAACTTAATGACACATCTGCAATCCCAAGAACGAACTGGGACAGCCCAGGTTCGCATTGGCGACAACCTACCGCTGTGCTACGGTAGCATGTGCTGGGCCAGCAGTTTCTGCCACCAGGATAGTCCTTACAGTGTGTGTGGCGGTGGGGGGGCACAGTCTGGGGGTTGCTGCTCATCCCACCTCTGGCCCAAGCACTGTGTGGTACTTCATCTGACAAATACGTATTAAACACCCAAGGAAAAGCAAAGTGACAGTGGGGAAAACCTCTACAGAGGTTCAAGCAGCCCTCAATGGGAAGGCGCCTTGACTCATTTAAAATTGGCATTCATTCAACACCTGATTCTGTCCCCTAAGCACTTAAACAGTATAGTCCAAGAAGGTAGACACCCAGAGCTTGAGGGTTTCAGGGTCATGACACAGGTCAGGGAGGTCACAGAGAAGGAAGGCATGGTTAGTTCTGGCCTGGGAGGGGCTGAGGCTTCCTAGAACAGGAGACACTTAAGCCGAGCCTGCAAAATCAAGCATATCAAACAAGCTGGGGTGGGCATCAGGCCTTCCAGCAGGGTCTGCAGTGGCGTAGAGACCTACAGGTGCATCTGGGGAGCCCAGAGCACAGGTTTGAGAGGCACCAGGGAGAGGGAGCCTGGAAGAGTCTGGGAGAGACCCACGAGAGCACACAAAGTCAGCGCTGTGCAGGCGTGGAGCACTGGGCTGGGTTCTGGAAGACTGTTCTGGCACCCTAAAGATCCTGCTCTCTCCGTTCTAGTTACACCATCCAAAGTTGTGATCCTGTGTTTCATGAGGACAGGGGCCACCATCGTTTTGTGCCCTCAGGACTCTGGGCCCAGCCCAACTCAGTGTGTGTGTGTCCAGTGGCTGATGCAGATGTTTGCAGAGGGGAGTGAGAGGGACAGGGGTAGAAGTGCCCTGTCAGGCTGATATTTCTTGTCTTCAGTTTCCTGAAAACTTGAAAATTTCTGCCTCACATCAAAGTATTGTAGAACCTCTATATGACTTATTGAATTACACTTATGAACAACCACACATTAATATGAGAAACGTTGACTTCCTGCTTTGGGCCTGATACTGCTTGCAGCGGTAGATTGAAAGGACAGTTTCCTGCCGGCCCTGGGCAGAGCCCTACTGCAAGGTTACCTTGACTAGATCGCTACTAGTCCAGGCAGGGAATGGCAAACTCCTATAAATAGCAGATAGTAAAATGCTTTCAGCTTGCAGGACACAAGGTCCCTGCCACAACTACGCAACCCTGCTGGGGCAGTGAGAAAGTGGCTATGGACAGTAGGCCATGTTCCAGTAGAAGAGCTTTATTCACGAAAACAGGTGGCAGGCTGACCCTTGGTATAGACTCTCATTTGACTGTCTTTTGTGTCCCTTATTATTTCTCAGCATTAGGGTTGTGGTCACAGTGGAACAAACAGAAGAGGAACTAGAGAAAGCTGCGACCACAATCAGCAAGGTGGCCCAGACCGTGCTGCTTTAGTCTGGGGCCTGGTGGCCTCTCACCACGCAACACGCAGACAGACCTGAGTCACTGCAGAGTGAGCCAGAGGGGGCCTGCGGGAACCACATAGGGTGTCACTAGATGGTGTGGATATCGACTCAGTGTATGACCATGAAAAGGATGCTGGATACTTAAAAGAAAACAAATCCAAAAGCCCAAGAACTGATTTTCTTAAGAGAAAAACTAATGACAGCGTATAATTGATATTTAAATTGTGCTGTTTAGTACTATTTAAACGTTTTATTAATACTAGTATTTTATATTCTTTTTTTTTGTCATTGTTTAAAAATGGAGCTTCAGTGTATCTTCTTTCCCTTCTAATGATAAAGATTGTGAGCACTTCTTAATATCTCATAGAAAATTTTCTGCAACATTAAAGCTTAGAGGCACTTCAGCATATATGATACAAAATGTATTGAAGATCTAATTCAACCACATCTTTTTCAGTCTTCGTCATGTGAAGCTCAATGGTGGCTAATATATAAAGAATACTTTATGTGTGATCATTATAAATTTTTCGTTATATTTGAATCCTAGAATTTTTATATACACTAAATACTGATGTTGCACCATTTCTAACAGTGAATCTTAGCATCCCTAACCAGAGAATAGTCATTATACTTCCTAAGTGAGCAATAATTTAAATCAAATTCTATTTTATTTTAGTATAATTGACCTTTACATTCGTTATGTGTTGACTTCTAATCTGTTTTCAGAAGAGGATTATTGTGATGATCCCAAAATAGAAATCATGTCCTTGATATTTTAGAATATCTAGAATGTGTTCTTTTTTGTATAGGGACGTATAACTACAAGCTTTTTTTCTAAGCTAAAGAAAATGAGACCTTTATTTCTTTTCAGCTTATGAATTCCAAATATCTAAAAAAGATGTGAAAGCACTAAAAATAAAATTTTTAAGCTGTGCTTCAGCTATCTGTTTTTTCTTTAGCAAACCAAGTTGGGTGGTATAAATGTTTGTGATATGTGCCATAAGGTACTACATAAATATTACACTATTACTCCATCTCTTATTAAAGGGAAAGGAATAAAATTATATTAAAAATGTCATTTTATAATATATGTTCATATTAACAAATGGTCTTCAACATCTTTTTAAATAACATATTTTTTTAATGTTTAGTTTCTATTTTGCTCGAGGTATTTTGTACATATGTGCCTTGTGATTGCTGCTGCTTTAAAGGACACAGTACTCTTTGGGAGATGAATCTGTTTTGTTTTGTTTTTTAATGAAATAAACCTACATTCCTGATAATCAGTCTTGCATATGTAATCTATTCAACAGAATAGTCTCTTGATTTTAAATTCTGCAGGCCTAGGGTAGTATTCTGTGTGTGTGTGTGTGTGTGTGTGTGTGTGTGTTTGTGTCGTGGGGGTTTTTGGAAAATATTAATTTAATATCTTAGTGCCTTTCTTCAACGTACAGTATCTTGAAATTTCCTTGGTTCCTATTGATTTAACTCTTGGCCACTTATGACTACAAAAATACCAGACCTATTATTTTTATAAACAGATTAGGATTGTAACTTTTCAGCTACTTTTATAATACTCTATAAGTCAAAATTGCAATAATCTAGTTGTTTATTGCTTCATTTAAAAAATGATTGGACGTTCCTGGAAAAGATGGTGGACATTATTTAACTTTATTAACATTATTTGATGCTCACACATTATTTAACTTCAATCCTTGAAACACATCAACACGAACCAAAAATAGAGTCTTTATATTAAAGCTATAGAGTGACCACAATCTGGTAATACACACCACAGAAAATACCTACTGGAAGCAATAAATTTGTATGAAACAAGCAAAATGTTGAGAAACAACAGTCATCTCAAACCTCAAGCAGTTTATAAATTGCTGTTTTAGAAACAGTGAGAGAGAGAGGGTTCTGAAGTGCTCTGTCAACGGACCTCTGTTTAGAGAGGCAGTGGCTGGGTGAGCAGCATGGAAACCTTTTGAGCCGGTTTCCACTCAACAGTTGCCCCCAGGGGAGAAAGAAGCCACCCACAACGGCTCCCTTGCTGTTGTCCATAGAAGGCTCTAGCTCAGGAAATGTGGGGCTTTGAGTCAGGTTAGGACACGTGGACCACAGGCCTAAATATAAAGCTTAAAACTACGAAACTTCTAAGAGAAAGCACAGGAGGAAATATTTTAAATCTTTGGTTAGGCAAACATAGATACAATACCAAAAGCGTAAGCCATGAAAGGAAAAATTGGTAAATTAAGCTTCATTAATTCATTGTTTAATTTGTTCTTCAAAAGACAGCTTGAAAGAAATGAAGACAGGTCACAGACTGTGAGAAAATATTTGCCAATCATATGTAATAAAACATGTGTATCCATAAATATAAAGAACAGAACCCCAAAATAAGAAATCCAAAAGCATAATTTTAAAATGGTGAAAGACTTGACATTGCATCGAGAGACATTCAAATATCTAAACTCATGAAAACGTATTCGACCTCATTAGTCATCAGAGAAATGCAAATTAAAACTACAAAGAGATACTATTACACACTCACTAGAATGACTGAAATCAAAAAGACAGATAACACCAAATATTGGCAAGATGCGGAAAAAATTGGAAACTACATTGTTGGTGGAAAGGTAAAATGGTACAACTACTTTGGAAAAGTTTGGCAGTTTCTTAATATAAATTTGTCATGTGGGCCAGCAAATCCACTTCCAAGAGAAATAAAAACATGTTTGTGCAAAAAATTGTACACAAGTATTCATAGGATTTTTTTTAAATTTATTTTTGGCTGCATTGGGTCTTCGTTGCTGCGCGCGGACTTTCTCCAGTTGCAGCGAGCGGGGACCACTCTTTGTTGCGGTGCATGGGCTTCTCATTGCGGTGGCTTCCCTTGCTGTGGAGCACGGGCTCTAGGCACGCGGGCTTCAGTAGTTTTAACACGTGGGCTCAGTAGTTGTGGCTCACAGGCTCTAGAGCGCAGGCTCAGCAGTTGTGGCGCATGGTCTTAGTTGCTCCGCGGCATGTGGGATCTTCCCCGACCAGGGCTCGAACCTGTGTCCCCTGCATTGGTAGGCAGATTCTTAACCACTGCGCCACCAGGGAAGTCCTATTCATAGCAGGATTATTCATATTAGTCAAATGTCTGCCAGCTGATGAATGAGTAAACAGAAAGCAGTATATCCATACAATGGAATACACTTCAGCAATAAAAAGAAATGGATAAATCTCAAAAAAGAAAACATTTTGGTAAGTGAAGAAACCAGATGAAAACAACCACGAAATTATGTGATTCCATGTATATTCAATGTCCAGAGAAATGTAAAAAGAAGATAAGTTAGTGGTTGCCTGCGGCTGGGGGTGAGAATGGGATTGACTGATGAAGACTGTCAGCCCCGGGGGCCTTTCCAGGAGGTGTTCTAAAACCGGATTGTGGTGATGGGCACACAACTCTCTGAATATACTAGAAACGTTGAATCAAGCACAAATCTCTGATAATGAACATAACTGCTAATGAACTGACTTTCTTCTAGTCATTACAGCAAATACTCTATCTGTGTTGTCCATGATGAACATTTGGAAGTCTGTGACGTGCATGGGCTGGCAGGCCTCAGCACAGAGGTGGTTCCTGCTGGGTTCCTCATCCCCTTTGTGATGTGCACGGTTTGTGAGTGCACGTGGCCCACGTGCCAGAACAGAGCAGGAGGCAGCCCAAGGCAAATTCGAAAACAGAACAGGGTCTGGTCCTAGCTCATTTACTCAATAGCCACGAGTCCTTGGACAAGACCCTACTCCTCACTGAACAAGTTCTTTCTATGAAATAGAGAGTTGGGCTGAAGGACTATATTTGAATTATCTTAAATCCTCCTGCTGTCATAGTGTTTCCCAGGCCAAGTTGGAAAATTCTCCTTGGCTCCAGACAGACCTCTGTCACTGAGAAAGAACTACCCATACACACCTTTCCCACAGGGGGTGTGGAGGCCCCTTTGTTCGGCCTCACACCAACCAATATCCTATTTTGATGAAAATGCACAAGCCAGAAAACTTCAAATATAGGGTTCCATTCCCCCGATTGTTGGTACTTATCCTCAGAGTGACTGTCCCCCTGACCCCACGCCATCTCTCCCCTGCTTAATGGCTTCCAAGAACTTCCTTGGAGGCACCCTCCATGCTGCTTGTCACCATGGGCCCCTTTGTCCTCTCACCCTCATTTAGTCCACAGACCCCGTGACATCTGAGGAGGCTGCTGAGGGTTCCATGCACAGTGCAGAGGAAGCCCTGGAGTCAGGTCTTCTAGACAAGAACCAGCATCACCACCTGCCATCCGTGTGAACCTGGAGAGTGGCTTCAACTGACTGTGCCTCAGTTTCTACATCTGTGAAATGAGAGTAATCGTGCCCCAGCCCACAGAGCCATTGTGAGAATTAGGTGAGACGATACATGCAAATACTTTAAATTGTACCTGATGTGTAGTAAGTACAAAATATGTGTTATTATTATTATTAATAATGTAAATGAGACAAATTGGCAAAAAGAACTCGATACAGAAGTGCAGATCTCTTACCTCTTATATGATCCAGTAAGAAATCACTCCAGGAGGGCTTAGGACTTAACATGACATCCAGGTCCATGATTTTTCCTGCAACTGCTTTATGGAAGCTACCCCAAATACTGAAGACTAAAGGAGTATTTCTGTCCCTTTAATTCACATGCACGGCTTAGAACCAGCCTCCTGCATGTTCTGTTGACAATCCAGATCTCCTGGCAGTTAATTCCAAGCCCACCCCTCCATCTCCCACACGGGGGCTGATAGAAAGCTGAGAAACTGAGTGCCCCACCCACCCTGGGGGCTGGAGCTGAAGAGAGAGTCCTCTGTTCAAATTCCCAGCGTGTTTCTTTAGGATCTGATGCCACTGAAAGTGAAAGAGGCAGGGAAAGTGTGGTGTGTTGTCGGGTTTCCCAGCTCCTTGCAGGTAAGCAAGACTTGTATTTTCAGCTTAGCCCTTTCTCAGCTCACAAGCTCAGAACTAGTAGAGGTCTGGAGGCCAGGCCTCACAACAGGCTGCCTCCATGCAGGCAGGCCTGAGTCCCCCACCGGGATAGCAGAGATGTCTCTCTATCTGAGCATCCTAACGCTGCTGCTGCTGAGCTGAGTTGAGTTAGAACAGGCCCGAGTTGCCATTTCCACGGCCTCAGATCTGTGGGTGATACATCATTTTATGGCTGTCACATCTGCCTCTTCCACATTCTTGATTTCTTTTGTTCAAGTGAAGAGAAAACCCTCATTTGCCCTGTGCAATCGACCCACAGTCTCTGCTTGGAGCTGAGCACCAGGGGATTGGTGAGTGCACGTGGCCCACGGTTCCTCCACATCTGTTTTCTGTGCCTTAGTGGCTGGGTGGCCTCCTGGCTCGTCTGACTCCCCAGCTTAGATGGATGTGCAAAGTCCTTATTCTCCGTCCCTGGGGATGAGGAGCCTTGCTTCCTTGTTGTTTACATTTTTAAAATTACACAGTGATTACATGTTCAAATTAAACATCCGAACAATGAGGAGGCATGAAGAATAAAACTTGAAAATCCTATTTCTACCCATTCCACTCCCCTTCCCAGGGGTAACTCTTATTCACAGTTCATTGGAGATCCTTCAGGACCGGTTTCCATTTACATATATACCTGTATTCAAATAGATTTTTTTAAATGCAGAACAACAGCCTTGTTCTTGTTCCTTGTTCTGACTTAGCCTAGGAATTTTTCTATACCAGGCCCTCATTCCTTTTACTTTATGAAGAATATTCTGTAGTTTGGATGTGTTACAATTTATTTGACTAATGTTCTTTTTGTAGACATTTAAGGTTCTTATTTTTTTCCTATGACAAACAATGCTGAAATGAACATCCTGGAACATGTAACTATATGTGCCTCTGTGGGTATTTCTACGATGTGGATTTTAGAATTGGAATCTTGAGTCCAAGAGTTTGCAAAGTCTTTCTTTGGATAGATACCAACAAATAGTTTTATCAGGTATCTATAGGACAAGTTTTTTTTTTTGTTTTTTTTTTTTGCGGTACGCGGGCCTCTCACTGCTGCGGCCTCTCCCGTCGCGGAGCACAGGCCCCGGACGCGCAGACTCAGCGGCCATGGCTCACGGGCCCAACCGCTCCGCGGCACGCGGGATCCTCCCGGACCGGGGCACGAACCCGCGTCCTCTGCATCGGCAGGCGGACTCTCAACCACTGCGCCACCAGGGAAGCCCTGTTTTTTTGTTTTATTTCTTTTCTTGAGTTTGTTATCTTTCTCTCTACAACTATTTCAAATTTTTATGCTATCAAGTCCTCCAGTCTCTTCCATTATGGCCTGGAAATTTTGCCTTGCTAAAAAGATGTCCCCACTCCAGAATTATAAAAAGGTTATCCTTTCTCCTTCAAATACTTCTTCGTATGGATCCATAGCCGCTTGGAGAGCCGTTTGTCTTGCCTTGGCTAACATCAGAACTTTCCAACTATTGTTGATTTCTAATATGTTTTTGTATCTGGTAGGACAAGTCTCCTATCTTTCTCTTGTTCAAAATGTTCTTTGACATTCTCACACTTTTTCTCTTCCGGAAGAATGTTAGAATCAACTTATCATATTTTAAAATCGGCACGGTTGTATCTGCACCATACAGCCTTCAAACGTGTTGATGGAGACCTTAATTCTCTCAGGCAGAAACTACCTGATGAGGTCAAATGCTCCAACCAGCTGTGTTGATGGAAACCTCTTCTGAACATGCTAGAAGATCCACAGGGAGGGACTTCCCTGGTGGTCCAATGGTTAAGACTCCACGCTCCCAATGCAGGGGGCATAGGTTCCATCCCTGGTCGGGGAACAAAGATCCCACATGCTCCACAGTGCAGCCAAAGAAAAATTTTTTTTTTAAAAAAGAAGATCTATATTTATTAATCTTTGTCCCCTCTGCCCCCTGCATCAGTGCAACCTGACCCTCATTGACCCAGTAAACATTGAGTGACTAGATTCTAGGACAAGAGCAATGAGCTCTTGTTATAGACCCACAGCATCCGCTCTTCCTTACAGCCTTGTACAACCCTGAGCAAATAGCTTTACTTTATGACAGTTGGCTTTCTCATCAGTAATATGGTCACAGTCTTACAAGTCCTGCCTACCTCTCGGTGATTCTAGAACCAAATGTGTGCCATGCAGTGTCAGAACACTAAGAGAGTGAGCTAAGGTGAAACTCCCTAATGAAATGGAAATGGGAGGAGGTGGAAAGACAGGTAAAAGCTAGACAAGAAAGAAAATGTTCTCCTTGGACTGTTTGCTACCCATCCCCCAACCACCCACAGAAGGCTCTAGAAGAGACAAAAGACATCCTGTTCTCAGGATCCCTGGAAGTCTTAGGGAGCTGCCTGGGACCTGGGGGAGTAAAACACCTCCAAAAATGATGGATGAACCTCTGCTTAAAACATCTGACAAAATTGCAAAAGAGTGTACAGAGCCCAGACCCAGCAATGACTCCTTCTCTCCTTATCCTTACCTGTCTCTGCTCCTCCTTGGCATTCTGTCTGTTGGAAATCAGACCGAGGAAAACGATGGTCTTTAATTGAAAGTTTACAATGTACCAGATGCTGTTCTAAGCATTTTTTCATCCTCAAGGAAACCCTGTGAGGTGGGGATTATTGACATCCACATTTTATGGTTGAGGAAATTGAGGCACAAAGAGGTGGAGTGACTTGCCCATCATCACACAACCAATAAGAGGTAGGATCTACATAGAACCCAGGTAGTTGGGCTCCAGCGACTATGTGCCCATCCACCAAATCACACTGCTTCTCATGCAAAATCACATTTTCTTTTTTTTTTTTTTTTTTTTTGCGGTACGCGGGCCTCTCACTGTTGTGGCCTCTCCCGTTGCGGAGCACAGGCTCCGTACGCGCAGTCTCAGCGGCTATGGCTCAAGGGCCCAGCCTCTCCACGGCATGTGGGATCTTCCCGGACCGGGACATGAACCCGTGTCCCCTGCACCGGCAGGCGGACTTTCAACCACTGCACCACCAGGGAAGCCCCAAAATCACATTTTCAATGTGCTCTCTCTCTCTGTTGGTTACATGTATCTGAGGATCCTAAGAATCTTAGATATCCATCTAAGAGATATATATTGATACTTATCTCCAAAGTAAGGTATCTGGAGTGATGTTTAGCTAATGTTAATGTTAATTCATATTCAAAATGAAAATGCTTTGGAAACTATAACATACTTTAACATAAAAGATTTATTTGGTGTACAAATCACTGTGCTGTATACCTGAAACTAATACAGTATTGTAAATCAACTAAATTTCAATTTTAAAAATTCATTAATTAAAAAAAGAAAAAAGACGTCTGCATCCTAATTCCAGGAACCTGTGAATGCTACCTTATTTAGAAAAAGGGTCTTTGCAGATGTAACTAATTTTAGGTTCTTGAGATGAAGAGATCATTCTCGAGTATTGAGAAGTGACGGGGGCGTACCTAAGTCCAATGATAAGTATCTTCAGAAGAGAGACACAGGGGAGATGAGAAGGCGTGAAGGCAGAGATAGAGATCAGAGTGATGTAGCTACAAGCCAAGGAATGCCAAGGATTACCAACAGCTGTCACAAGCTGGTCATCTTACCCCAGAGCCTCTGGAGGGAGTGCAGACCTGCCAACATTTTGATTTTGGACTCTGGCCTCAGAACTGTGAGAGAATAAATTACTGTTGTTTTATAACCTATCCGCCCCCTCCCCAAAAAAAGATTTCTTGGTTTATATTTTTATGTACTCTTGCGTTTGTATTTCATATCTATTTCATTTTCAATATAATTTTTTCTGTTCAATGTATTTTTGTGTTCTTGTAATCTGCTAAAAAGTCTTATAAAATATGATATATTTAATTCCTATATAAGATTTATTAGAACTGTTTTTTATTTGTCACTTATCTGTACCTATTTGAATCCTTCTATTTTGTGAATAGTATGTTGCTGTCATTTTTGAAATTATATCTTAAAATTTTTATTCTTATGCAACATTTTCAGTGTAATTACTACTGACTAGATGACTCTAAGTGAGATATTTCCTTTAATTTTTTGAAAGATATGGATGAGGCTATTTGATATTAGTTCTTTTTCTTTTAAAATTTAAAAATCAAATTATATTGAAGGATTTCTACCCCAAATGTTCCTACCTTCAGCCACACTCTCACGAGGCAACCACTTACACCTTTTTCTCTTTATTTCTTCTGGAGAACCAAACATTTATCTAAGTAATGTTATGTCTCTATTTCCTCATTTATCAGCCTTAGTTAGGATCTCCTATTTCAAAAATATTTTGTACATATCTTTTCCCCATTTCTCTGTTTGAATTACTACCTTTCACTTGTTCATTCTTCTAGGAATTCTTGGTTTATGCCAGGTAATAACCCCTTATAGTTTCACGCAATTGCATTACTAGCTGACCTCTATATCTTAGCTGTCTCATTGAGCAGAAGCGTGCATTTTGATGTAATGAAAGCTATCAACTTTTTTTCCTTACCGTTTTTGCTTTTGAAGTTTAGTTTAAGGACTTTTCAACACTTAGCTCTCCACTGATTTCAGATCTTTATTTTCACATTTAGGTCTTTAATCCAGTTAAAGTCTATCCCTGTATCAGGGTCAGGTAAGGGTCAAATTTCATTTTTATTCTTCTACACATGGTGAGATTCTTTTCCCAAATCATTCGCTAAGCAAACTGTTGTTTCTCCATTAATTTATTCTTATAGTTTATCTTATATTAAGTCTCATACAAATAAGGATCAGTCTTTAAGTTATTATGTTCCCTTGGTCTGTTCATCTGTTCTCGTGCCAATTTCACTGTCTTTATTAAATTATCATCTTTCAACATGTCTTAATATTTGGCAGGGCACACTCACCCTTTGTTTTCTCTAAAACTGACTTCACTATTCATAGATTTTTATTCCTTCATATACGTTTTAAAATAAATTTAGTTTGAGTTCCTCAAAAAAGATCCAAGTGGAATTGTCTGATATTGCATTTCATTCATAGATTAATTTAGGAAGAATCAACATCTTATAATATTAAATTGTCCAATCTAAGAGAATGGGACATCTTTGTAAATATTTATTCAGATCTTCAATCTCCTTTATTAGAGTTAAGTTTTCCCATAGAGGGATTTTTGTATTGTATAATTTCTAGATATTTTATACTTTTAGTTATTGTAATTTGTATTTACTTTTATAGTATTTACTGGTCAATTTTGCTGGTGTAGGAAAGCATTGACTTTTTTTTCAAATTTATTAGTAATTTATTATAGAGTAAATGCTCCAAGTAAAAGAAAATAATTTTAAGATTGGATAGCAAAAACTTAGGTATATTAAAACTCCACATAATGTCCACTGTGTGTAAAGTGACATTAAAAAAGTAAATAAGATTGAGCAATTAAGGAAAAGCAAACTGATATAACTACTGATATACTTACTGATGAGCATCATTAAGAAGTAGGCCAGGGCTTCCCTGGTGGCGCAGTGGTTGAGAGTCCGCCTGCCGATGCAGGGGACCCGGGTTCGTGCCCCGGTCCGGGAGGATCCCACATGCCGCGGAGCGGCTGGGCCCGTGAGCCATGGCCGCTGAGCCTGCGCGTCCGGAGCCTGTGCTCCGCGACGGGAGAGGCCACAGCGGTGAGAGGCCCGCGTACCGCAAAAAAAAAAAAAAAAAAAGAAGTAGGACAGCAGGGATCCTTGTTCCCTCTTCTTGCCCCAAACACGGGCAGTTGTCTAGGGGAAGAGCTTTCATAACTGGATTCCAGATGCTTTTCTGTCTTTCCACCCAGACTGGCCACTACAGTTCTGCCTCTTCCAGGAAGCCACGTCTCCGTCACCAAAACTGTTGGACTTGTGATTTGATTATTCCCTTCTTCCAAGGAAAGTTAGCCTGTTTGTCTTGGTTCCCTTTGTCCCTGAGTCTCTCAGGGGTGACACAGAGGGCCCACGTGAAGTCTGCACATACGCTTGGTTGTCTCACAGGAGAGGAATGCTGAGGTTGTGGGATTTATTTCAGTTTCTTTGAAGTAGGAACCAAGCCTGCTTGTTGTCTCAATGGGAGAGATGAGCTTGTCTTTCCAAGTTCCTCACTGCATTTTTCAATTCGATGTTACTGCTTCAATTCCAACAGATGTTTTTCCCCCAGGATTATCCTGCTGAGTTGCTGAGTCTTGGAGGACTCCTCTTCTCTCCACTGTCCTCAAATCTTCTTCTTGTTCTAACCAAGAGATCAGAGTGGGTTTCAATGATTGATACCCTGGTGTGGTCAGGTTCTTGTAGTTCTCCAGCATCACATCTCTGAAAAGAGTCCAGTGAAGTCCACTCTTCCTGGGTGAAGTCCACAGCCACATCAGCGAAGGTCACTGAGTCCCAAGAACAAGTTCTCAAACACTCAGTCATCATCCTTTCTGCCTCTATCTTTTCCTCAAGAAGGCAGAAAGGGTCCTTAGAAAGGACACTTTTTTCCATTTTCGTTTCTTGTGGGTACTGAAAACAATTCATTATATATATGATATACACATCATATTTGTATTAGACACCACGGGTCAAGACTGCAGCTGGATATTTGAAGGGAAGAAAGATGAAGATTTTTATTCAGTTGACATGCTTGAGCTTCCTTGATGGATGTTGGAGAAGCTTGAGGCCTGGGCTTCCCTTTAATTTATCTCTGGCTTATTCCTTTATGTGTTCAGTAGATAATTAAGAAGTTATGAGCAGTTGAGAGCAGAAACATATTCAGAAAATGTCTTGGCATTATAATTCAAAGTTCCAAGCACACTCTGAACCACACGATGACCAGCATGACTCCAGCACTGATTTTTTTTTTTTTTTTTTGCAGTACGCAGGCCTCTCACTGTTGTGTCCTCTCCTGTCGCGGAGCACAGGCTCCGGACGCGCAGGCTCAGCGGCCATGGCTCACGGGCCCAGCCGCTCCGCGGTATGTGGGATCTTCCCGGACCGGGGCACGAACCCGTGTCCCCTGCATCGGCAGGCAGACTCTCAACCACTGCGCCACCAGGGAAGCCCTAGCACTGATTTTTATAAGTTGATTTTGAAAACTTACTGAATCATTTGTTGATTCTTTTGTTTTTTTCTAGTTAGATGTTCATTATACCTCTTATTTCTTTTTCTTTCATTGTAGCATTGTCCAGGATCTCCAGAACAAGATTAAATGGTGGCAGTGGTAGTGGGCACGTTTATCTTGTAATTAACCATAAAATAAGTTGGGAAGTGTTCTCTCCTCTTTACTGGAAGAGGAGCAATTTGTAAAAATTGGTATTCTTTAAATGTTTGGCAAAATTGTCTATTTGAAAACATCTGAAACCTGGGGATTTCTTTTTCAGGAGCTTTTATTACAAATTCTATTTCTTTAATGATTATAGAACTATTCATGTATCTATTTTATATTGCTGAATTTTGGTAGTTTGTGGTTTTTAAGGAATTGGTCCATTTCTTCTACGTTATCAAATTTATGGGCATTGAGTTTCTTGTAGTATTTGTTACTTATTATTTTAATGGCTGCAGGATCCTTTGTGACATTGGTGATTTGTGTCATCTCTTTTTGTCAAGAGGTTTGCCAATTTCATTGATTTTTTTTTGACAAATGAGTTTTTTGTTTCATTAATTTTCTCTCTTGTTTTTATTTTCATTGACTTCTGCTTTTTTGTTGTTGCTGTTTGTTTTGTTCCTTCTGTTTGCTTTTTATTGTTGTTTTCTCCTTTCTTTTCTATTTCCAGTCTTTTGAGTTAGGAATTTAGACTACTGATATATTTTCTCTTTTCTAATGTAAGGATTTAGTGCTGTAAATCCCTCTCAGCCCAACTTTGATATGTTGTATTTTTTATTTCATTTATGCAGTTTTTTTATTTTTTAAGTTCTTTTGAGACTTCCTCTTTGACCCATGGATTATTTAGAAGTGTATTGTTTAATTTCCAAGAATTTGGAAAATTTTCTGTTGTCTTTCATCTACTGATTTTTTTTTTAATATCTTTAATGGAGTATAATTGCTTTACAATGTTGTATTAGTTTCTGTTGTACAACAAAGTGAATCGGCTATATGTATACATAGATCCCCATAACCCCTCCCTCTTGAGCCTCCCTCCCACCCTCCGTATCCCAGCCCTCTAGGTCGTCACAAAGCATTGAGCTGATCTCCCCTGTTCAGCTTCTGACTTCTTGATTTGATTTTATTATGGACAGAAAACATACTCTCTATGATTTCAATTCTTTTAAATTCATTAAGGTTTGTTATATGACCTAGGACATAGTCATCATGGTGAATGTTCCATGAACACTTAGGTAGAATGAGTATTCTGCTATTGTTGGGTGGAGTGTTCTATAAACGTCAGTTAGATCAACTAGGCTGATGATATCGTTCACTCATCTGTATTCTTGCTGATTTTATCTCTGGTAGTGCTACCAAATACTGCAAGTTGGGTACTGAAATACCCAACTACAACTGTGAATTTGTCTATTTCTCTTTTCATCTCTATCAGTTTTTGCTTCACGTATTTTGAAATGCTGCTAGGTGCTGCACACATACTCAGGATTGCTACATCCTAATGGGTTGATTAATCCTTTATCATTATGCAATGCCCACTTTTGTTCCTAATAATTTTCCTTGCCCTGAAGTTTACTTTATTTGATATTATTATGGTCACTCTTACTATTTTCTAATTCCTATTTACATGATACATCTTTTTCTATCCTTTTACTTCCTACTTATCTATGCTATCTGTGAAGTCATTTTCTTAGTCTGTATATAATTGATAAATGTGTATTATTCACTCTATCTATTTTTAATTTTTTTCCAACTTTACTGAAGAATAATTGATCTCTTTTAATTGGTTTATTTAAATTAATCATTGATGTGTTAGAGCTTAAGTTATGCCATTTGGTATTTGTTTTCTATTTGTCCCTTTGTTTCTCATTCCTCTATTTTTTTCTTGTTTTCTTGTGAGTTACTGGAATGTTTTTTCTTTCTTTATTTGTAATTTTTTTTTTTTTTTTTTTTTTTTGGCTGTATTGGATCTTCATTGTGGTGTATGGGCTTCTCATTGCAGTGGTTTCTCTCATTGTGGAGCACGGGCTCTAGATGCTAGGGCCTCAGTAGTTATGGCGCATGGGCTCAGTTGCTCCGTGGCATGTGGGATCTTCCTGGCCCAGGGCTTGAACTCGTGTCCCCTGCATTGGCAGGCAGATTCTTAACCACTGTGCCACTAGGGAAGCCTTCCAAATACAGTCTCATTGAGGATTGGGGTTTCAACACATGAATTTTGGGGGACACAATTCAATCCATAACGTTTTTTTTTTTTTTAATGTTTGGAGAGCTTCCTTTAACCAACCTTTAGATGTAGGTCAGATAGCAACAGATTCTCCTAATTTTTTTTCATCTGAGAAGTCTTATTTTCCATCCATTTCTGAAGGATAATTTTGCCAGATATAGAATTCAAGGTTGATAGTTCTTTTCTTTTATAACTTGAAAGGTGTTGTGCTGCTGAGTTCTGGCTTGATGGCTTCAGATGAGAAATCCAGTGTCATTAATTTGGTCTTCCTGTATAGTTAATGCATCATTCCTCTCTGATTGTTTTTAAGACTTTTTTTTTTTGTCTTTAGTTTATCAGAAGTTTAATCATGATGTGTCTTTATTTGGACTTCTTTGGGTTTATCCTATTTGGGTTTCACTTAGCTTCTTGACTCTGAAGTTTTATGTCTCTTGCCAAATTTATGAAGTAATTAAACATTATTTCTTTGATATAATGAAAGAACTATTTGAGTATTTTTTCAGCCCCACTCTCTTTCTCATTCCTTTCTGGGACCCTGATGATAGGATGTTATATATTTTAAATATTGAGTTACATATCTGTTTCACAGACCCCTGAGGCTCTGTTCATTTTTTTTCAGTCTATATTTTTGTTTTGTTCATATTGTATAGACTCAGTTGATCTATCTTCAGGTTCATGGATTCTATCCACTGTCATCTTTACTCTACTATTGAGTCTACCACGTGAGGTTTTTTTTTTAAATATCTGTTATTATATTTTTCAGTTCTATAATTTCCATATAGCTGTCTTTTGTATTGATAATTTCCATTTTTTTGCTGAGATTTTCTATTTTTTCATTTGTTTCAAGAAAATTTGTAATTGCTTGTTGAAGTATTCTTATTAAATACAAGGATTTTAAAATCCTTATTAAATAAATTCAGCATCATAGTCATTTCAGTACTGGCATTTTTTAAATTTTAGTATTGGATTTTTTTTTTCCTCATTAAAAGTGTGGTTTTCCTGGTTCTTGGTATGATGAGTGAAATTTTATTGTATCCTTCACATTTTGGTTATTATATTAGGAGACTTTTAAATGCTATTTAAATCTATTTTATTAGACACTCACCCTTTTTAAGTTTAATGTCTAGATTCTGGCCTATTTTTGTGGGCTGTAGTTCCAGTGACAGTTTAGTTTTCAGAGCCCTTGACTTTCTACTCTGGTCTGCTTCATTCTTTGGCATTTCTGGGGCTCTTGCTCAGTCCCTGCAGGTGTTGCCTGAAGGGGTGGAAGTTGCTTTCCTGGGTCACCTAGAGTGCAAGGCCACCTTCTGCCAAGGGAGGTGGAGAGACTGAAGCCACAGGGCCTGGATCTTCTCATGCCATTGGATGGAGAGTGAAGCCATGCCAGGCTGTGCTGATGCTGCCCCACGGTGGATCAGTCTACCCACCAGTCCCCAGAAGAAGGGGTGGAGAAGGGCTTGGGTCAGCCCAGTGTGACTTTGAAGGCAAATGGAACCCTCTGATGTACCCCCTTGTGAAGTGGGAGTTAGCATTCCACCCCACCCCCCACCATTTTGGCTCTGTTGGGTTTCTCTTTTCTGGGTTCTTTGGCCAATGCCTTTCTTGTCTGTTTGTTTGCTTGTCTATGCACATTGGTGATTCCAGGTTTCAGGCCTCTCTGGCACCCATATGAGGCATATAGGAGATAAAAGAACTCACCACATCATTAGTCCTGAAGTCCTGAGGTCTCTAGTCCACCTCTTCTTTCCAGCTTTCAGAATCCTTTATTCTTGTCTGTTGGATTATTTCCGGGCTATTTAATTGCTTTTGGGGGGGATGGATGGAGGAGGAATAAATGAGCCTACACTTTCTTGTTCTGGAACTGGAAATGCTATTAAAGATTTTGCATATGGAAAGAGGAATGAACCATTTAAATTGCATGGCTGCAAGAGCCACTTCTGGGCCTTGGTACAGAGTGGGCACTCTGTAATCATTATTGGTTGAATGAATGAAAAAAATGGAGTTTTCATACTTTAATTTCAGTGTCCTGGAGGCATGTGTAAGACAGAGCCCCGTTTTCCTGAATTCTTGGACAAGTACTTCTCAGGGATTTTAGGCTTCATCTTTCTGAGAAAAGACCACAATGAACTGGTGGCCTAAAGGTAGGAGATTGCTATTGTTTAAAAGCGGATGACACTACTATGTCCTTATATCTGTCTATCTATCCATCCGTCTGTCCACCCATCCATCCATCTCTCTGTATATATATAATCACCTCGAGGATCATTATGCTTTTCTCTTTTCCAAAAAGAAGAAAACTTGCTCTTCAGTATTCAGACATACTTAGCATAATAAGTCAGGACTCGAAAACACCCCCTTAGCTAGAATCTTTCTTCAAGAAAAAGGCCACTTTTAAGATACAGAACTGATAAAATTTTTGAAATTTTACTCTTAGTAACACCAGATTAACATGACAGAATGTCAGCACTTTTTAAAGATGTTAATGTTGAGATTTCAATGAGATTTCCTTCAGCTCATATTTCCTTTTCTCTGTGAATAGTATGATGCCTCTCAGATGTGGCTTTTTAAATAAAAACCTCTTAATGAAGCAGTAAATAATTCTACGGTGAGGGGTGTGTTTCACAAAGGATCACACTCGCAGGTTTTGTTTTTGTAAATCTGAATTTTACTCCCCAGTGGATACCCCACTTTTTGTATTCAAGAGATGAAATACATAAGGAATTCATTAAGAAATCAGGCTTTGGTGGGACAGCTTTGATTTGACACTTTTGAAATATGATCTAGGTCACAGTGGTGAATGGTGCAAACCTCTTTTTTGGCAACGGCATCTGGACTTGATTATTTTAAATTAGGTTGTGGGGTGCTGGCATCCACCCCTCTGCAAAACTGCTACTGCAGACAGCCCTTGTTCCCCGAGATGATATGGCAGATTAGATGAGTTCTGAATACTTAGAAATAAACTTTTATATTCTCAACTTTGTTGTTTCAGTACCCCATTTTTATAAGCTTTTAGAATGTCACCTATTATCTTTCATTAGTAATGATGGCTTTCATGCCAAAGATAAATTAAACCTGGAGCATTTTATTAACATTTAACTTCTTCCTTCAGAAGCATAAGTGACACTAAATAGGTTCTTCAGCGAATATTTATTAAACGAATGGAAAATTACCCCAAGGTAATCTACCATTAAGAACACGCAGTTGTGTTCCGGGAGGTCTGTTGGCGGCTTTGTGGCTACCTGCACACTTTGTCCCACGGGCTTCACTCCCTTTCCATCTCAAGTGTTCAGGAATTCAAAACCCAACTGTCTCCTTCACTCCACCCTGACTGCAGTCAAACAAGAGGGTGTAAAATTGGGTTTAAACCCAGTTTTTGGCACCTAATAGGTACAGTTTTCTGATTTCAGGAATGTTTATATTTGAAAGTTGATTTTTCAGAATCAGAGTCTGGTTAAAAAAGAAAGAAAAAACACACTTTAACATCTAAAGAGTTTACCAACTGTATTTCCTCTTTTATGTTGTTTCAGAAATAGTCACACAGCCATTTCTTAAATAATTTCATAGAAACCAAATTCCAAGTGTGTTTATGTTTCAGAGATGAATGGGTTATTTTGATGAGCTTTCAAATTTGGAAGGGCTTTATAACAAATATTTTGGGAAGAGATTGTGCACCAAGAAGAAATGGAATGCGGATCTTCATTTGTACCCACACGTCAGGGTGACACAATTGGATCCCACTTATTCTTCTCCCCAAGACTTAGCTTAAAAGCACCCAAGGGTGTAGAGTATTAGCATCTGTCACATTATATCTCAAAGCTTTCCAAGAAACTGCAACTCATTTAACCCACCCCCCAAAACCCACTTACAGATGAGAAAAGAGACAGGGAAACTAACTTGCCTCTCGTCCTACAGCCAGGTGTCACCAAGACCTGTTCTTGACTCCTATTCACTCCATTTGCTATACTTTTCTCTCTATCACACAGCAATCCAAAATGGGCTAAAAATAGCCCTGGAAGATAAAATCCTGGGAAAACAATAGTTTCCAAAAAGGCCCTCGAATCTCCCTTAATTTCTAATCAACGTGACTTTTCTTTGTTCCACTGAACTGTAACATTCTTTGTGTCCCACTCACCACCTTCTACTTTTAAATTTGGGATTTTTTTCCCTTCAAATGATGATGTTTGGGTTTTCTTTGTGGGTTTTTTTTTTTTTTTTTTTTTTTGGTGTATCAAAAAATAACTTATAAATCACAACGTGAGAGAAACGCATTTATTTGTTAGAGAATAGGTGTTTAGAGTCTTGGGAACATTATTGATATTCTGGGCTATTGCTTCCGAATCACTTTTCATCTGTTTCTGGACAGGCAGAGCAGACTCTTCCACGTTAAGAACAGAGGACTCTGGAGTTTTTCAGGAAGATAGAATTTCAATAAGGGTCTCCCAGTTTCTTAGCTCTATGACCTCAGGCAACGTTTTGAGCCTCAGTTTCCCCTTCTATGAAATGAGGTGGGACAAACTGCTTCCCAGAGGTGTGGGGCAATTCCACAAGGCTTAGGTAATCAGATACCCGACCCACTTAGGGCAGAGCCCTGATTCCAGCGATGACCAGTCAGAATGGATGCACACAACCGACGGCCAATCAGAATGGCGCCCACAGCCAGCCTCAAACTGAGCTCTGACTAAGCGGGTCATGCAGAGCATCCAGCTTGGTGCTGATTGAATGTCTACTGACTGACTGTGGCTGAGTTTGGGTGCCCTCAGGAGCAGACCCTGAAATGAAGATTAAAGTGACAGCAGTGTATCTGGGAGGTGATCCCGGGAAGCACCTGCAGGGGAGCGGGAGGCACTGACATCTCTCCAGGGATGGATATCAGTGAGAGGGTCACGCTGTGGACATCAGGGGCTCAGTCCTGCTGGGAACCTCTCTGTTGACTGCTTGGAGAGTCAGAAGGCTGGTTAGTGATCCTACTCCTGCCCCTCTGGCTGAGGGCTGCTCAGCACATTCTTGCCCACTCTGCACAAGCTCCTGCAGCCACAGGCGCTGGCTGTAGGTGTCACAGATGGGCAGACATGAGCTCTGAGGGAACGTGGCATCCACAGCGTCTGCTACGGCTGCTATTACAGGTTTTGCAAAAGAGGACTCAGCATTTAGCGAGTCTCCAAGGGGACAGTGGTCACTTTCAGCAGAGAGTTAAACCTAGGACTTTGGAGGACCTGGAAGCACCCTGCCTGGCTCTGCCGCCGGTGCCTGTTCTCTGCACAGTGAGCAGACCTGGCCTGATGCTCAAGTTCAACTCCAGGCACCGACAGCAGGCCTTCACCCCAGTCAGTCATTGGGCGAGTTGCGCTCCCTAGGTAAGGAGCTTGCTACAACTGAGACAGACCTGAAGGAGCTGACAGCTGGGGCAACAAGCCCTTCCTTCAAGGAGTAACTGGATGGCATGTCTGTCCAGTACGTTCTAGAATTCTGGCAGGCGGCAGGCTCTGCCCAGGGCCACCCCCTCTGAGGGTCCTTCTTTGGAGAAAAAAACCTCCAAGCGCTGACATGTGGAGTGAAAGAACTGGCTCACTCCTTAGGAGGCCGCTAGCCCCAAACTCCCTCACCAGCTTCTCAGCACCTGACTCTTCAATACGAGCAGACGGATGAAGATCACCATCGTGTGAGGGACCGAAACAAATGAACAAATCAAACATAATCAGGTAAAGAATTATTTACACACACATTCCTGTGGTTGGATATCATCAGAAATAGAAGAGAAAATTTGGCATTTGTGAGTTGAGAAGAATTATCAGAGACAAAAAGAAAGCAGCCTAAATTAAATTTTTTTTTTTTTTTTGCGGTACGCGGGCCTCTCACTGTTGTGGCCTCTCCCGTTGCGGAGCACAGGCTCCGGACGCGCTGGCTCAGCGGCCACGGCTCACGGGCCCAGCCGCTCCACGGCATGTAGGATCCTCCCAGACTGGGGCACGAACCCATGTCCCCTGCGTCGGCAGGCGGACTCTCAACCACTGCACCACCAGGGAAGTCCTCTAAATTAATTTTTTTTTTACAAGTTCAGTAGGTGGCATGGAAGATAAAGTTAAGGAAATATCAGGATAAGAAGGATGGAAAATATAAGAAAATTAGAGAATCATTCTAGGAGGAACAATATCGAATTACCAAAGGTATAGAAAGAAAGAACAGGAAAAAACAATGTTAAATGTTAGCAGATTCGCACTCACTTGGGTTTTTTTTAATTAAATGCTTCCACTTCAGCCAAATGTTCTAGCCGAAGCTGAATTAAAGAATATGGGGCTTAGAGTTATCTACTTCCGCCCAAAACAGGGAAAATTGATAATCCTAAACGTCCATAGAGAAAAAAGTACAGATCTTCTATTGTGACAGCCACTGTGGATGTCCCCCGCATCAGAAGCCTGCAGTATGGCCCCTCCTGGGGGAAGAATCGTATCCAGTTCAGGCATGGTCAACTAGGGCCCCTTGGCCAGTTACTGGACAGGGTGTGTAGTGGCACAGCCCTGACCAAGGACATGCAGGGAGACATCTACTGGGACTGTTTAATCTTACTGCTACTCTCCTGTTACTCGGGCTGTGATGTGTGGAGCTGGTGCAGCCATCTTATCCCAATGAAGAGCACCATTGCTGACACACTGAGGAGGGAGGGGCAGAGCTGGAATAAGCCTGGAGCCTTGAAGAGCATGGGAAGGTGCCAGTCCAACCTTGGGATTGCTTCCTTCTAGACCTCTCCTTAAGGGAGCAATCAGTGTACTCATGCTACTTTTAGACAGGTGTTATATTCTGGGAAGAATCAGAACCATGCACCCCAAAATATGACGCTTTGGCGTAAGGATTATTTTGAGCTGAAGGCAGTTGAGAAGCAGCAGCTATAGGAAAGGCTCTCTAGCCTCCCCCTATCTGCCTAAAAACAGGGCATAAGTTTCCCTTCATGAAGCTGTACCCCTCACCCCTACCAGGAAGGGAAGAACCACCTTTATCGCTGGAGATGGAGGTGATAAATCTGCATTTAAAAACCTTACTGAATAATCCTTATCTTTCACTACTTTCTCCCGTATATTTACCTCCCCAGAATTTACTGCCTCTAGAAGCCTAAACCCCTCTCCTTTATCTAATTGCATCTCCACAGTTTATCACTTTGTTAAAATGACATAGAAGTCCCCAGGTCTAACCACCCCTTGGGGTCTTTACTTCTTTTCTGTAGAGGCCTCCATGTACACATAAAAATTAACATCAAATAAAATTTGTGTGCGTTTTCTCCTGTTAATCTGTCTTTTACCAGTTTCATCTGCAAATGCATCTACAGAAACTAGGAGGGTAGAGGAAACGTTTTGCCTCCCCTACAGTTCCTTGCTACCCAAGGCAGCTTAATTAATACACATACAAAGAATCAGAAATAATAGTAGCATGGAAATTTTCAGCAGCAATATGAGAAGTTAAAAGAGTAAGAGATTAGTAGAGAGTGCGCATTTCCCTCTGTCCTCACCAGCACTTCCAGTGGGTACCCCATGGTTTCTCATTGTCATTTTAATTTACATTTGCTGATAGCCAGTGAGACTGAGCATTTATCACAGATTTATTGGCCATGTAGATTTCTTCTTCTAGGAACTGTCCACTCGTTTTATACACTTTGAATTCCTTGCTCTTTCCTTACTGATGTGTAAATTTCCTTTTGTCTTCTGGTACTAATCCCTTATTCTCTATGTTGAAAATAACTTCTCAGTCTGTAATTTGGGGAGATTAGGGCTTGCATTCTGGCTGTGTCATCTTGTTTTTTAAAGACTTTATTTTTTAGAGCAGTTTTACGTTCATAACATAATTGAGAAGGTACAGAGATCTCCCTTATATCCTCTACCTCCTCACATGCACAGCCTTTCCCATTATCAACATCACTCACCATAATGGTACATTTGTTACCGAGGATGAACCGACATTGACACATTATAATCACCCCCAAATCCATAGTTTACCTTAATGTACATTCTTTTTTTCATTTATTTCAGTTATTTTTTTATCGAAGTATAGTTGATTTACAACATTGTGTTAATTTCTGCTGTACAGGAAAGTGACTCAGTTATACCCATATATACATTCATTTTTATATTCTCTTCCTAGGCTATTAAATATAGTTCCCTGTGCTATAAAGTAGGACCTTGTTGTTTATCCATTCTATATATAATAGTTTGCATCTACTAACCCCAAACTCCCAATCCATCCCTCCCCCACACCCCCTCCCTCTTAGCAACCACAAGTCTGTTCTCTATGTCTGTGAGTCTGTTTCTGTTTCATAGATAGGTTCATTTGTGCCACATTTTAGATTCCACATATAAGTGATATCATCTAGTATTTGTCTTTCTCTTTCTGACTTATTCACTTAATATGATAATCTCTAGTTGCATCCATGTTGCTGCAAATGGCATTATTTTGTCCTTTTTTATGGCTAAGTAGTTATTCCATTATATATACATATATATATATATATATATATAGAGAGAGAGAGAGAGAGAGAGAGAGAGAGAGTACACTCTTGATAATTGTACATTTTATGGGTTTGGATAAATGTATTATGATATATGTTCATCATGATAGTATTATACAGAATAGTTTCACTGCCCTAAAAATCTTCTAAGCTCTGCCTCTTCATCCCTTGCTCTCTCCCCTTTCAATGACAACCACTAAAGTTTTTAATGTCTCCATTGTTTGGCCTTTTACGGAACGTAGTATAGTCAGAATCATCCAGTATGTAGGCATTTCTAGACTGAGTTATTTCTTCCTTTTTTTTAATTGAAGTATAGTTGATTTACAATATTGTGTTAGTTTCAGGTATACAGCACAATGATTCAGTTATATATATATATGTCATATATACATACACACATATATATGTATATATATGTTATATATATATATATATATATATATATATATATATATATATATTCCTTTTCAGATTCTTTTCCCTTATAGATTGGTTGTGTCATCTTTGAGACTAAACCAACTCCTTTGTGATCTTAGGCAAATTACTCAACTTCAGCCTCCTCTTTTCTAACCAGGTGATATAACCCAACTCACAGGATTGTTTGGGGAATTAAGTGAAATAAAGTATGTCAACAGGGTAGTAGATTAATATATGGAGGTAGCTTTTGTGATTTTTAAAGCAGGAAAGAACCCTAGAAATCATTGAGTCCATTGATCATCAAATTAATGCTATTTAGACAACACTTAACCAGGTACCAGGGGCAGTTTCGAGAGTTTTACACATATTAGCCTATCTAATCCTCACAACCACGCTATTTGATAGATACTATTATTACCCCAATTTTAGTATAAGAAAACTGAGAAACAAAGAGACTAGGACACTTGCCCAAGACATCTTGGAGTGGGTAAGCAAGATAAAGATATTGATACAATTTCTGCTCTTTCATCAACTGGGAGGAGTGCTCACAACAATTCAGTTTTAAAAAAAAAAGAATGTTGTTTAAACAGGAGATCATTTGAAAAGGACTGATAACCATGCCTTAGCTATTGCAAAGACATCTCAGGTTTCTAAAGAACTACTGGTTGAGACCTACACCAGGGTGCGACGAGCCATGGACCCAGACCTGAAGTGTCAGCTACAGTCCTCCTTCCAAGCCCGCAGCGCCCCAGGCAGTGTTCCCTGATCATTTCCCATAAGTTTGCAAGAAATGCCATTGGATGCTGTAAGGAGGGACCATCCACCCTCATTATACACAACTGTGCTCTTCTGGGAAGAGAGTCCGTAGCTTCCATCAGATTCTCAAAGGGGCTTATCATCCCAAACAAGGTTAATTTACTAAACAAGCTCCCAGTCTAAATCTTAAGCTCCCCCCAAAAAGCTAAGAGACAGAACTTTCTTCTTTTTATTTTTACAATGAAAAGAGCTCCAGTTTCCCTGAGCTGCAGGGGCTCCTTGAGCAAGATTTACTCATGTGGATAAAGGAGAGTCAAGAGGTGGTGTAATGAGAGGGGAAAAAAATCCATTTTTTCACACTCTTATGTTCAGTTCCTGGGACCCTGCAAATTAAACTGACAAAAAAAAAAAAAAACATATTAAGGTGTTAAGGTGAGAAAAAGTTTATGTCATATACAAATGAGGGAGGCTCACAGAAATGAAATGAAAAAATGAGTGAAAGATTGTGGAAACAGGACAAAGGAAAGGGGGTTTATGTTTCTAGGGGCAGTAAATTGAGGGAAGATAAATATATGGGGAAAACTAACGGAAGATAAGGGCTGTTTTAGTAAGGTTTGTTTGTGGGGATCCATCTCGGTATTGACTCTGTGGTAAGAATGTTCTCTGCTTAGTATGGAGAGAGCACTTTATCACTGGAAATTGATGACCTGCTTTTAGGTGAGAAGGAGGAGGTCAGAGCCCTTCCTGCACCTGCTGTTTCTCAAGTGTTTGCAGCTCAAAATAATCAATACGCCAAAGTGGCATTTTGGGGGTGGCATATTCTGATTTTTTGGTGAGGGGTGTCTCCATCACTCCCCTTCCCACCAGCCTTCTCCCAGGACGGGGTCATTCACTTTCATTAAGCAGGTAAGCAGCCTGGAGATTTTTAACCAGAATGGATACTCTATGCAAACAAATGCTCTGGGGACTTGGATGAGCTCTGTTCAATGGCCAGAAGTTGTGAGGTCCTGAGATTTGGGCCCCTGGGGGGACCTTCCCAGTGTCAAGACCTCCGCTGCCCCCCCCCCCTTTCCCTGAACCATCAAGGGCACTGTTTACAGCCATTTAGTTCATTCCATCTCAACTGGAATTCAGGCTGGGCAGCTATATTCCAAATGCTTTCTTCAATGCTTTCGAGGTTTATTGCTGTAGAGAGAGTTTTCTGAATTAAACCCACCTAGGTTAAAATCCATTCAAGGTTTTAGCAGTGAACAAATGCTAATTTGTAACTGGTGAACAAATGCTAATTTGCCTATATGGTTACACTTAGGTAAGGAAACTCGGGCTTGTTGAATTTAATCCAATACCTGGCCCACAGCACTCCAAGGTCTGGAGGGAGTTTGTTTAAGCAATCCTATTTCTCAAAGCCGAAACATAAGTAAATTAAAATTCTTTACTGTGTTGGGGAAATTTGAACAGATCACATTTTCCTGGTGGTACTATTTTCAAAAGGAGAAAGATGAATCCAATTGTGTGTATTTTACAAGCTAACATAATAATCTCCCTAACACCGTTCTGATGTATAAACAAACAAGTGTGGGTGCCCAAGGGGGAAGCAACTGTGCATTTCAATATGAGAAGCAAAACGGGAAAGACATCCTGTCTCTTCAACAAAGGGAGATTTCTACTTCATTTTGAGCAGGGTTTAAGGGTTACATTATAAAGTCTTTTAAATAACATTTTATTATGACAGAAAAAAATATATGTTCATTGTATAGAAACTTCAAATTGTTCAGGAAAGCATCAAGGACAAAAATCACCCTTGATCCTTCCCCACAAAGGTAAAAGACTAATTATTATTAAAACTTGCAACGAGTAACTTGATTAGTGATAGAGTTAGTTTAGGGGGTAGGGGAGTAACACTTAAAGAAGAAATGCGGGCTTCCCTGGTGGCGCAGTGGTTGAGAATCTGCCTGCTAATTCAGGGGACACGGGTTCGAACCCTGGTCTGGGAGGATCCCACATGCCGCAGAGCCACTAGGCCCGTGAGCCACAACTACTGAGCCTGTGCGTCTGGAGCCTGTGCTCCGCAAAAAGAGAGGCCGCGATAGTGAGGGGCCCGCACACCGTGATGAAGAGTGGCCCCCGCTTGCCACAACTAGAGAAAGCCCTCGCACAGAAACGAAGACCCAACACAACAAAAATAAATTAATTAATTAATAAACTCCTACCCTCAACAACAACAAAAAAAAGAAGAAATGCTTGAAGATGGTCCACATCACACTTAAAATCAAACTAATAATAATAACAGTTTTATATATATATATATATATATATATATATAATACATTAATTCCATGGGGTAGGTATTCACCCCATTTTATAAATGAGAAATGTTTTTCTGAATGAATTTCTGCTGGCATCTTTATGAATTGTCCTATTTATCAAGATACTGTTCCTGAGTGATTGGAGCAATAACCATAATTAATGATTAGCATTTAATGAGCCCTATACTTTGTCAAGCACTTATCTGATTCCCTCAAAAACCAGGCAAAACCTCTCACGAATGACAAACTTTTTATGACTAAAAATTTAATCGTTAGGTCAAGATTAATTAGCAGGCTATTATATTAGAAAAAATCCAGTGCCTTTGGCATGAAGCACCCGTTGAAATGGTAACTAGCGTAAAACAAAGGCTACCTCTGACTTTAGAACTGTTTTGCATCAGTTACAAACGCCAGGAGGGAGTCACCAGATTTTGGACCCAAGGGCTGACAAATGGAGCAGCCACGTACATAATGGAATCTAACCCTTTGAATAAATAAATATCTGAAAGTCCATACTGGCACAAATAAAAGCTTGAATAAGTAAATAAATGGGGAAGTAGCAACAGCTCTTTCTTACAGGTGAATTCCAGTTAACAATGGTATAAGGAACGAGGGAAATAGAAAGTCAACATTAGGTAGTAACAGACATAATAATCGTTGTAGGCAAGATCCACCGATGGGTGTGAAAATCAGTGAGGAAACGTTTGAGAAGAAATAGGATAGTTGCATTGTCTCAAAATATCTCCCCCTCCAATAATGACACTGCATAGTGGGGACCCCAACAGACAACCTTCCCCAGGGGACTGAGGGTGACCTCATCAAGGATTGGACAGACCCACATGAGGAACCCGGAGAGGGCACCTTGCACTAAGAAAGGTGCAACACCGCTTGGGTGGTTTTCCTGCTGAAAATGTGTAACCTCAACCTAATCATGAAAAAACATCAGACCCAAATCAAGAGGCATTCTATAGAAATAACTGACCAGTGCTCTTCAAGACTATGTTAAGCCCATGAAGGACAAAGATGACTGAGGAACTGTCCCAGAACCGTGGAGACTAAGGAGCCATGGTTACTAGATGCCAGGTGGGATCCTGGAACAAAGAAGGGACGTAGTGGGAAAACTGGTGAGACTTGAATAAGGTCTGTGATTTGTGTAGTAGCATCCTTTCAACACTAATTTCCTGGATTTGATCACCATGGTTTGGAAGATGTTACAGGAACCTGGGTGAGGGTATGCAGGAACTCTCAGTCCTATTGTACAACTTTTCTGCAAGACTAAAATTATGTCAAAAAAAATATAAAGAAAAGAAGCAATGGCAACAGAGAGAATGATTTCCTCCCACCTGAGCACCAAATCACGAGACCCACGGGTGGCTGCTCTCCGTGGCTGGCATGGATTTGTGATCAGCGATCTGTCTGAATCTCTCATGGGCAACTGGAACAGTCCCAGGAGAATCAAGGTCACGATTTATCTAGTCTCATGAAAAATGGAAAGGTGCCAGTTATTAGTAATAAGAGAACTGGCTCTTGATCACCAAGACTGGCGTATGACTTGAACAGAAAGTCGAATTAAGGAATCTTCAAAGATATGCCAACAAATTGACTAAAATATGTTCATAATTTAAAACGGAAGGCATGCACAAAGTTCTCAAGCTTGTGTTGAGATTGCTGGGGGGCAGCAAATAATACCCCCCTTTTCTTCTCCTGAATTCTGAACTAACTGACAAGTGAGACAATCAGTGACCAGAATACCAGTTTTACAAGTGTTTAAAGTGGATTGGAGAAAAGGGTTTTTCCTTTACTTTCTAAGGGCTTTTTTCTTAATATCCGCCCCCAGCCCCATCCAGTCACAGGCAGACCTGAGCCACCACAGCCCCTGAGAAGGCAGAAGAGCCCAATGACCAGATCTGGAGAGCCTGTTACCTCCAAAAATCGCGGACGATCCAGAAACCCTCGGCTTCCCCCAAACACCCATCAGAGAAATTCCCCTCTTCCCTTGTGCTGACTGGAGTGAAAGCGAAGAGACTCCTTGCTCCTGGGCTAAGCTCAGAATGCTGGGGGGAGAAAAAGGGAGGATGATTTCCCTACAGCTTATATCTAAAAGTCTAGCAAAACTACATGAATTAAGGTTGCCAGGGGCTGGGGGAGAGGGATGAATGCAGAGTTAGTGTTTGATGGGGACAGAGTTGCAGTTTTGCAAGATAAAAAGAGTTCTGTGGAGGGATGGTGGTAGCATAACAATGTGAATGTACTTAATGCCACAGAACCATATACTTCATAAATGGTTAAGATAGTAAATTTTACGTTATGTGTATTTTACCACAATTTTTAAAATTTTAAATTGAAAATAAAAAAAAAGGTACATGAATTAATAACATGGCCACAAATCAATTATGACTTTACTGTACCAGTACTATTCAAAAGTGAAATGGAATGCCATCACTATGTCTGGATTTATGCCTGCTCTGGAGAGAAGCAGAAAATGGTCTCAGAAACTTTCTTTTAATTATTCTTTCTCCAAGGACTACAGCATAGGGAGGACCAGAAAAATACTTCTCTAAGCCTTCGTACTTGCTTCAGGAGTGAGTGAGTGAGAGGATGCCGTGAGTTTCCCAGTGATGAACATGGAAGAGGCTAACACGGGGTCCTAGCTAAGATAAAGCCAGTGGAGACAGGGATGGTGGGGAAATCATTCAGGATAGCGTTTTGGTCTACATCAAACGCACAGATGATGGACCCTGATCAAGGTCGCATGGGGAGGTACAGGGGGCACTGCGTCCCCTTCCCAAGATCCCATCTTGACTCCTCTGGACACAAAGTGGCTCTGAGACGGCTCCAGATGGAGACTGAACCCATGACCTCTCCGCATAAAGACATCATGACACCCACTACGCCATCTGGGGCTCATAAAACCACATTCTCTATCTTTTCTTGGCTCTCAGGCTAGTCAAAAGCTGAAGGGCAATATTTGGGACGGCTCTGGTTTATTCGTGGGCTTTAATTCAGAACACATTTCCACAAAGAGAGGCAGAACAAAGCACAATAGCACTAAAGTTCAATTTACATTCTCAGTCAGTGAAACAAAATGGAAATAAAAAACAGTTGTGCAAGAGTCATTTATAACTAAACTATGGCTCCAAAAGAGCCTTTCCTATAATGTCATGGAATAAAAGACATTTTTAAACCACCAGCAAGAAAAGCTTAAGTGACCAAAAAAGGAGAGGTGAAGGCTTTCTATTAAAAAAAAAAAAGATTAAATGAAATTAGAGCACCCATGACAGCATGCAATCTCTCTCTCTGAATTTGGCAGATACAAAGTTATGTCAGTATTTCCTGATTTAAGGTGCTTTCCTCCTGGTGATGTTGGTTTTGGTGCTTCTAGTCATCGGGAAGTCAGTGCTGTCACAGGAAATTCTGCAGGTTTCACTTCACAGTTTGGCGAGACTCCTCCAAGACCACAGCGCTTGTCTGCCATCACATCTCCGTGATTTCCAGGTACAAATTTGCCATAGTGAGTTATGTCTGGCTTGTTCTGCAAAAGAAATTTACCAAGTGCTAGCAGATGGCTGCAATTGCAGCCACCATTGGCAGCTCCGCAGCTAAGAGCCAGCACACGAAGCACGAGTGTTCTTACAGGATGGGAACCGTTCTAAGATTGCAGTGCTAAATAAAGGGGCTCCCTGAGTTAAATTTCAAACTTGATCTCCCAGAGCTAGTCATCAGCAGAACCAGAAGGAGACTCTTGACTCCACGTCTTGCACATCTTTTGCAGAGCTAAAAAATGAAAATTCTTAGAAGAACACACACAAGCCCTCACAAGAGTGGTCCATAAAGCCGCTCACAGCTCCTCGGGGTGCCAAGCTGTCCTCATCACCACGCCTTCATTTGTGCCGAATTTTCTCTGAAACATTTCTGAGTCCCCATGCTAGTTTGTCACTGTCTGCTTAGTGTTTCTTTTGCAGGACCTTTCCCACATTATATTCTAACTATCTATTTATAGGTCTGTTTCCACAGTTGTACTGTAAACTTCCTAAGGATATGGGACATCCCTCAGTCATCCTTGTCTCCAGGGATTTCAGCCCAGTGCTTGGTGTGTAGTCAGGGCCTTGTGAAATGTTTATGGAACGAATTAATGCTCCATCCATACTAAATGCAGTAATTTTTCCAAGTTAGGTGTTTTCCTATTTTTGTTTTCCTTTAATTTGTGCTTGGATATCTACTAAAGAAATCTACTTAGAAGATACATTTCGATAGGGTAAGAAACAGTTGGAGGGCAAACTTGTTTTTTAGCTCCTCCAGAACCCAATTCATAAAGTCAACTCCTTTGCTTGCCCCTAAGAGAGTTTAGAATGGCTTAATACTTGGATAAACAACAAGGTCCTACTATATAACAGGGAACTATATTCAATATCCTGTGATAAACCATAACAGAAAAGAATATGAAAAAGAATGTACATATCTATAAAACTGAGTCACTTTGCTGTACAGCAGTAATTAACACAACATTGTAATTCAACTATACTTCAATAAAAAAATTAAAAAGAATCGCTTAATACTTGTTTCCCAGACTCCCTTGCAGGCCAGTGTGCCATGGGAGCAGTTATGGCCAAAGATATGTCAGTGAAGGTCCCATGGGAGGCTTTCCCTTCTTCTTGCACTGAAGGTCACTGCAGCCACCTCCAAACAGGGGGCAGCAAATGTGATTCTGAGATCTATCACACCAAGGATGGAGGAGCAGGGAGACAGAAAGATCCGGGATCTCGGGATACATCACAGAGCAGCTGAACCTACATGGGCAACTGCTATCCCCAGACTTCTTGTTCTGTAAGAAAAAGAAGCCCTTCTTTTTTTGAAGCCATATTTAGCCCAAAGGTGGCCTAATGTCTTTGAACGTTTTCAATTCAACAAAAAATAGTGGAGCAATTGCTCTGAGCAGAGCACTGTGCTAGTTTGAGGGGAAAGACATAGTTTGACTAAGGCAAAGCATCAAGGAAGAGGCTTTCTGGAATTTATAGCAAAGCCTATTTGAGAGTATTGTCATGTTCCCAAGTCTTATAATATTTTGTTTTTTCTGCTATGACTTCCCAATATAAGGCTATGTATGTATTTTTTCTGAACAATTATAAAATATGTTGTAGCTTTCATGACACTTTACCCCTGAATACTTCATAATGAATCATTTCTAGATGTAATCTAATGCTCAGTCCATATTCAAATTTCCCCAGTTGTCCACCCCAAACATGTCCTATAGTTCAGCCATCCCCTACCTTTTAGGCACCAGGGGCGGGTTTCCTGGAAGACAATTTTTCCACGGACAGTGGGTGGGGTTCAGGGGGTAACACGAGTGATGTGGAGAAGCAGATGAAGCTTCACTCGCTTGCCAACCGCTCACCTCCTGCTGTGCAGCCTGGTTCCTAACTGGTTCCTGCTGTGGACCACTACCCGTCTGCAGCCCGGGGGTTGGGGACCTCTGCTATAGTTGGGTTTTAGAACCACGATCCAAGAATTGCATTCTGTTTTTATCTAAACTAGCCCTCCCAACCCCTTATATCTGCATAATATTGGCTTGTTGGAGAGACCAGGCCAGTTGTCATGAAAAGCGTCTCACTTTAAGGATTTTTTCAGATTGTTTCCTGTTGGTGTGTTATTTTATTTTTTTACTTTTTTTCGGGGGGGGGGGCTGCATTGGGTCTTCATTGCTGCACGCAGGCTTTCTCTAGTTGTGGTGAGCGGAGACTACTCTTGGTTGTGGTGCACGGGCTTCTCATTGCGGTGGCTTCTCTTGTTGCAGAGCACGGGCTCTAGGTGCGTGGGCTTCAGTAGCTGCAGCACGTGGGCTCAGTAGTTGTGGCTCATGGGCTTTAGAGCGCAGGCTCAGTAGTTGTGGCACACGGGCTTATTTGCCCTGCAGCATGTGGGATCTTCCCAGACCAGGGCTCGAACCTGTGTCCCCTGCCTTGGCAGGTGGATTCTCGACCACTGCACCACCAGGGAAGTCACTGTTGGTGTCATTTTATCGTTGCTCTGTCCCTGTATTTCCTATAACTGGAGTTATGTCTAAAAGTTTGGTGAGATTTGAGTTAAAATGTTTTTAGCCAGAACACAGTAGGAGAGACATGTAGATATTTCTCACAGTTTCTTCTCGTCACACAGATCCGTGTGCCACCTTCTACTCCCAGGCCAGCTTCTCAGCCATCAGTCTTGTGACTCCGCTCCTTGTCCAGAGATGCACACTGTCACTGTGCTTGGCCTGATGCACCTTGCTGTCACCTCCATGCCTCTGTGTGTGCTGGGCTCTATACAAAGGTCATTTTTCTCCTGTAGTCCATAGTCGTAAGCACAGTGAACATGGCCCTTGTGTGTGGAAAGGACCTGGCACTTGCTTCTGATCAGTAAAACACAGCACTGGTGAAGGAAGGTCGCTCCCCTAATTAGGTTGCATACAATAGTAACTTCCAGCTGGCCAGCAGATTCTCTCTCTTGCTGACTTTAATGAAGCAAACTGTCATGTTGGAGTTGATGTGGCAAAGAACTGAGCACAGCCTCCACCAACTCCCAGCTAGGAATGAGCTCCTCAGTTAAACAGCCGTCAAGGACCTGAAGCCTGTCAAGAACAATGAGAGCCCGGAATTGATTCCTTCCCCATTTGGGCTTCAGATGAGACCCCAGCCCTGGCTAACACTGATGGTAGCCTCAGGGGAGACCCTGAGCCAGATCACTCAGCTAAGTTGCACAGGGATTCCCTACCCACAGAAACTATGAGATAATAAATGTATATTGTTTTAAACTGATACGTTTTGGAATAATATATTAAATAGCAATAGATAATGACTACAACCCACATATCACAATTCCATATTTCAAGCCAAGTAGTCTTCAAGGACCAGCATAAATACTTTAGTATCCTTAGTACCCTCATGTTCTGAGTCCCTCTTGATCCTTCATTGTCAGAACCACACAATTCATGATCTCAAACTACACCAGGACCATTAATACTATCCCTCCAACCAAGCCATATGTTCTTTGCAGGCAGGAGCCACATTTAAATGCTGCATTCTGAAGCATCACGCTGCATACATAAAAGGTACTCGCTGAACACTTCTTATTTACTTTTTTTTTTTTTTTTTTTTTTTTTTTTTTTTTTTTTTTTTTTTTGCGGTACTTGGGCCTCTCGCAGTTGTGGCCTCTCCCGTTGCGGAGAACAGGCTCCAGACGCGCAGGCTCAGCGGCCATGGCTCACGGGCCCAGTCACTCCGCGGCATGTGGGATCTTCCCGGACCGGGGCACGAACCCGTGTCCCCTGCATCGGCAGGCGGACTCTCAACCACTGCGCCACCAGGGAAGCCCTGAACACTTCTTATTAACAACAGTAGCAATTATTATATTCAACAATCTGTTACAGTGTATACTCACTATAATCCTGGCTTACTAGATGTTGAGAGCTGTATCAGTAGCTATAATCAAACATGTCTATAATAAAGAGAGATGTTTGGCCCTGGAAAAGAAAACATTGTTATTTGGGATTTCCTCTTAGTTTTTACTTCTTGGGGAAACAATACAAATGGAGTGAGTTAGTGACAGCGATGTTTTCCAGATGTTCTCTAGATATGACAATAAAAATATAAACAAGAGCCTTTTCTTATTTTTTTCCGGAGGAAACTCTAATAATAGGTTCATTGTTAAACCAATTGACCCTTCCCCCCACTCACATTTTCCCCTTAGCTTGGTGTGCCAAGCACAGGAAGGACTTAAAGAAACCATGTGTTGGTAAAGGTTCTGCAGGGTCCCCAGTTCAAGATGGGGTCCTAAGCATAGTATTTCTTCCCTTAGAAATCCCATGAAATGGGAGAAAACTTACTTTTAAATGACAAATCCATCAGCTTGTTGAAAAACAGCAAAAGGGCTTATCAGGGAATCAAACATTTTGCCTAATCGTAAAAAATTAGGTGGCAACAGAGATGTTTGTCCCAAAACTAAAGCTCCTAGTTCACTTCTCAAGGGTCTAAACAATGCAGAGATCTGACAGCATGGGTATTTTTCTCTTAGAGAAGCATGGGAGAGAATGAGGTAATTTTGGACTAACAGGAAATTGGAAAGAAAAATAAAGATATCTCACCCCAAGGGTAAGAGCTATATGAACTTACACCATCCCCTGAATAAGAGCATCCATTGACAGTTATGCAGCTCCCTGCCATGCCTACCTTCTCCCCAGCACACCTTCAGGAAAGGAGACTGATGGGAAGTCCTTAAGGAAACACACAAGAAGGCTCACTCGGATGCCTTCTGTCATTAAAATACGTGGAACATCCATGAGAGAAGGACCAAGATGAGCAAACACAACAGACTTGGAAGAAAACAGAGACAATAAAGAGAGCAGTATGTGCTTGACGGTCTATTGTAAGCAAACAAGGCATCAACAACACTTCCATCTATGGTCTCCACATTGCAATAGAGCCAGGAACCACATTCCCAGAATCTCTTTCCTTGGTTGGTTCTGGGACAGTGTCTGCCCATGAAAGACACGTGCAAGAGATTAGGAGGACAGAAGACGAGAGACAATTATTTAGAGGTGGCAGTTATAATAGAACATGCGAACAGATGTTGAACTCAGAGCATCTCCCTGGATTGCCCTACAGAACTACCCATCTCACTTTTGCAGAGTGAAATTTGGTGGGAGCTTCCAAAGATTTATGAGAATTGCAGCAGCATCCTGAGAATCTCCTGAGAATCACCAACTTCTGAGGAGCCAAGCTAAAAATTTTAATGGCTGCCTCACTTAGCTTTATCCCCCCACCTTTAAATAGTTATGTGAACCCTTAAATCTCTGTATTAAAGGCCTTAATACCTGGACAACATACATGACATTTTTTTTTTATACCTGAGAAAACCCTGCCCAATGTGAATTGCAATCATGATCCTTAGATTCAGTGCCTATACCGCATCAATAAAACAAGAATGGGGGACATTCTTGGTGATGCAGTGGTTAAGAATTCTCCCACCAATGCAGGGGACATAGGCTTGATCCCTGGTCTGGGAGGATCCCACATGCCGCAGAGCAACTAAGCCTGTGCGCCACAACTGCTGAACCTGTGCTCCAGAGCCCATGAGCGACAACTACTGAGCCCACGTGCCGCAACTACTGAAGCCCGTGCACCTAGAGCCTGTGCTCCGCAACAAGAGAAGTCACCGCAACGAGAAGCCCGCGCACCACAATGAAGAGTAGACCCCGCTCACCGCAACTAGAGAAAGCCCACGTGCAGCAACGAAGACCCAGTGCAACCAAAAATAAATAAAATAAAATAAATAAATTTATTTAAAAAAAGCAAACAAGAATGGGCTGCTAGGAAAAAGGAGCAACTAGAGCAAAAGTTGCTAGAACTTTTAAAATTTATATATTATATATATAAAATTGTGTAAATGTATGATTATTATAACTTGGGATTTCATCTGAAATTTCAAATTATTGATACAAAGCAGGTAAAGATGGAATTATTTGTGGTCTATAAGGTAAAATCAAGGAAATTAGAGGTGAGAGAAAACTTGAGACATCAAAATATGTATATGTAAGTCAAATAAATTGGTTAGATTCTTTGAAGAAGAGAATAAAGTCAATAGGCAGATAAGGGACAATAAAGAAATAATGTAAGAATATTTCTTAGAGATGAACAAGTTTTGAGATTTAGAGAATCCACCAAGTACCAAACAGAAAAATTTACAAGACACACACCTAGGTACAATTTGGAGGAACTCCTAACATCAAGGATAAGGAGGAAATCCTAAAACTTTCAAAGAAGATAAACAGTTTATTTCATGAACAACAAGAATTAGACTGAGGTCTCTATCTAATGCTTTTTTTAACACTGGAAGATAAGGAAGCAGTGCTTTCCTTCTTAGGGGAAATTATTTTGAACTTAGATTCCTGTACACAGCCAAAATATCAATGAAATCTGAGCAGAGAAGAACACTATGTTGAACTTGGAAAGGTAAGCTTTTGATTGAAGGCAGCAGGAACCCTGAGGTAAGGCAACGGTCACATGGGGTTGCTTCAGGGCTTAATGATGGCACTAGAGACCCTGTTCCTGTCTGTCCATCTCTCCATTCTACCATTTCTAGAATCCGCTTCATTCTAAGACTCACTCTCATTAGGGTGTCAAGTTTCCTAATTTACATGCATCAGGAGAGAACGAGTGGAAACTCTACCTCCTTCCCTTCAATCTGATGAAACTGGCTCAAGCTGTGTGTGCCCTGCACAACATAACACGTGCTGATTATCTTAAATTAATCCACAAACTCAGTCATGTGGTTGAAGTGGGAGAGGGGTAAATACCTCAAAAAGCTTTTCTTGGAAAGAAAGAAGGAAAACGGGTACTGGATTGCCAAATAACAATCCACTACACACTCTTGTATCCCTTCCAAAAAAATAATTTAAGGATATACTCCAATAAAATAGAAAAGACCTTCAGGAAAAAGGATGACACCCAAAGAAGAATGGTGAGCAAAGAAACATAGCGATATATCTGATAGTAGTCAATGATATGGCTATAAAGTGGAACTCAGCTTTTACATAAGCATTCCTTAAAAATTAGAAGCAAACATTGTTTTTCTAAAATAAGGTAATCTGGAATCACAATTCCCAATTAGTTCAGCAAAATACAGGAAAAAGAAGCAGTTAAAAGACAAAGTCAACAAAAACACCAGAGAGTTTGTCTGGAAAGGTAGGAGAGTAACATAAATATATTTATTCTCAAAATTATATATATATATATTTGTCCAGGTGGTAGTGGTGAAATTATGAATATAGAAAAATAACAGATTCTTTCTCATTAACCATTAGGGAAAAGCATAATAAAACAACAAGGGAAAACAATTTCTTTTCTTTTCTTTTTTTTTTTTTTTTTTGGCTGCATTGGGTCTTCATTGCGGTGCATGGGCTTCAGTAGTTGTGGCGTGTGGGCTCAGTATTTGTGGCTCAAGGGCTCTAGAGCACAGACTCAGTAATTGTGGCGCACTGGCTTAGTTGCTCCACGGCATGTGGGATCTTCCCGGACCAGGGATTGAACCCGTGTCCCCTGCATTGGCAGGAAGATTCTTAACCACTGCACCACCAGGAAAGTCCATCCATCATTTTGGTAAACATTTGTTTTTATAAACTTGAGTTTTGGTCAGGGTAAAGGGAAATATACTCTTGTAGAAGTGTAAATGCATAAGTCATCTGGAAGGGGATTTACTAATATCTCTCAAACATTCAAACACATAAACACTTTTAACTAGCAATTCCCCTTCTAAGAAACTTTAAGAAATATTTGCACTTGTTCATACAAATAAATGTTGACAGTGATCCATGGAGTATTACCCAAAATAAAAAAAAGGACCTCTAAGCCCTCTAATAAAGGAACGACTGAATTGTTGAATATCCATACCACAGAATCTTCTGCAATAGTTTGAAGCAGAGTTTGGTTAAGTTTTTTCTGTAAAGGGACAGATAGTAAATGTTGTAGGTTTTGGGTGCTTTATGGTCTCTTCTTCAACTGCTCAGTTCTGCCACTGGAATGCAAAAGCAGCCCTAGGCAATACTAAAATGAATGAGCAAGGCAGTGCTTCAATAAAACCTCATTTATACAAAGAAGCAACTGGTCCGATTTGACTACAGATTGCCTGCCATTCATTTAAAGGATTTCGTTTGATCTAATGTACTGATAAGAAAATGCTTCTATCATGCATTAGTTTAGAGAATCAAGTTGGAAAACAATGTACTATATGGTGCAATTTTGAAAATTACATGTGCATTTACATATACAGTCAATTCTCATTATTCGTGACAGTCATGTTCTATAAAGTGACTTCCGACAGTGAATTATCCAATACTGAACCATTTGCTCCTAAGGGAAATACAAAGTTAGGTTTCTGTGAGCTGCTGGTCACAATATTTTCACGAACTGCTTAATATATACATAACCTTGTTTTATGTGAGTTTCTACTTAAAGACACGTTATTTACATAATACATATTGTTGATTCATGAACATTGAACTCACAGCCAGCAGCACTGTGACTCATGGGTAGAGGAAGTTTATCTGACACATGATTTCCTCATAAGACACATGACAGCCTTCCTGTGCTTAGGACACCAGGTAGCACTTCAACACCACGCTGAAATCACCACCAAATGCACAAAAATGAGAAAAATATGCTCAGTAGACCGCGAAAAGGACACTTCTGTACAGCATGAGCTGAAACAAGATGACAGAATGTCACCTTGTCGACCTCAGCTGAGAACATGGATTCAGAAAACTCACATTTTTGCAGTTCCTTGAATGTGCAAAAATGACCTTGAAAGTACCACGAGTATTGATTTTTTTTTTTTTTTTTCCAGTACGCGAGCCTCTCACTGTTGTGGCCTCTCCCGTTGCGGAGCACAGGCTCCGGACGCGCAGGCTCAGCAGCCATGGCTCACGGGTCCAGCCGCTATGCGGCATGTGGGATCTTCCCAGACCGGAGCACGAATCCGTGTCCCCTGCATCGGCAGGCAGACTCTCAACAACTGTGCCACCAGGGAAGCCCCACGAGTATTGATTTTGAGGTTACAAATAAAATTTAATGAGTAGATAAATTTGTAAATACAGAATCCATGAATAATGAGGACTGACTGCATATGTTTGTAAACATAGAGGACAACATTTTAGACAAAAACACTAGAAATAAAAGGTTTACTTCTGGGAAAGAAAGACGAATTGGGGAACACAGAGGGAGTTTCCATTTTTCTCGTCAACAGTTCTCAAGTGTTTTAATTTTTCATGACTCCATATTACTTTTGTGGTATCCAAAATGACTCAAGGATTTTTTTAAATTAATTGAGAACATGGCTTGATGATCAAAATATTTGAAAGGTAGCCTAGAAATTAATTTAAAAATTTTAGCAAGTACCCAAAAGTCTGTCAACTGCTGAATGGGTAAACAAAATGTGGTGTATTCATTGAATGGAAATTTATTCAACAATAAAAAGAAGTGAAGTACTGATATATGCTCATATATGGACATATATGGACCTTGAAAATATTTTGCTGAGCAAAAGAAGCTAGTCATGAAGACCATATGTTGTATTCCATTTATTTAAAATTCTAGAATAGACAATTCCATGGAGATAGAAAGTAGATTAACAACTGCCTAAGGCTGGGGGGTTTCAGGGAAAATGGGGCTGGGAAATCTTTCTTTTAGGGGGCAGACAAATGTTTTAAAATTATATTGTGATGATAATACATTCATAACTCTGAATAAACTAAAAAACACTGAGTTGTACACTATAAATGGCTGAAATGTATGGTGTGCAAATTATATCCTAATAAATCTATTTTTTAAAATGTTTCAGTGAGAGACTTCCCTGGTGGCGCAGTGGTTAAGAATCTGCCTGCCAATGCAAGGGACATAGGTTTGATCCCAGGTCTGGGAAGTTACCACATGCCGCAGAGCAGCTAAGCATGGTGCCACAACTACTGAGCCTGTGTGCTGCAACTACTGAAGCCCACGCACCTAGAGCCTGTGCTCCGCAACAAGAGAAGCCACCACAATGAGAAGCCCATGCACTGCAACGAAGAGTAACCCCCGCTCGCCACAACTAGAGAAAGCCCGTGTGCAATAATGAAGACCCAATGTAGCCAAAAATAAAATTAATTAATTAGTTAATTTTTTTAAATTTCAGTGAGTTATTTCCCTCCAACTCAAATTTAACTTCTTGCATATTTACCTCAGATACCTCTGTGTTCTTTTCTCTGATTTTGTCTTCCTTTTCATCCATCTAATTAAAAGAGAGGATTTCAAAGACTTAAAAGTCACATGCTAGAAAGAAAGAGTTGTTAGCTTTGCATGATGGCAGTGTTTAAAGTGATCTTTATTTTCTACTTTTCACCCATTTTTTTTGGTAATACAAGTTTTTTACAGTGAGCATTTATTACTTTAAACACATTTATATTTTTCTTATAAGGCTTTCCTATGGGAACTGTTTTGTATTTAACTTCAATTTCCAAATAAAAATTTTTTATATTTTTTTGAAATTTGTTTCCTTTTTTTTCTGATTTGTCACTCTGGAATTAAAGAAAAATGTTTCTGGGTGCTTCCCATAATATGCTTTCATGCTCCAAGAGTGAGTCATCATATTTCTGAATGGAGCAAAAACAATAAAGATACAAGTTTAATCTTCTGATGAAGCACCCTGGCACTGTGGGTTTTGAAGGTGTACACTCAGTCAAGGCCACTAAGCTCCATTATTTACTAAGGAGGGTGGGATCTACCCTTGGTATTTGTAGGAGACTAACAATAATGGTCCCCAGTGAATCATGCCTCTTCATGTCCAGTGCCTTCTGCTGAGTGACAGTGATACTCTCTCCTTATAAGTGTGGAATCTGTTTCTCCACCCCCTGAATCTGATTTGCTTTGACCAGCTGATGGTGGCAGAAGTGACAGAGTGCCATACCCAGAGGCAAGGGGCCTTGCAGCTCTCTCCCTTGCCTGGTAGAACCAGGAGGCCACCCATTCTAGCCTGTATTGGATGGAGGAGAACTGAGGTGCCCCAGCCCATAACTAGCACCTAGGGGTAAGACCATCTCGGACCTACCTATCCAGGTTACCCAGGAGAAACCACCAGAGGACCCACCCAGCCCATCCACAGAATCATGAAAAACAAATCATTGCTGTTTTAAGCCATTAAGCCATTTGGGGGTGATGTGTTTTACAGCAATAAATACTTGATCCAGTAATTGAGAACTTAAAAGGAGTGAATATTGGCCCTAAGGGAGGAACAGGAGGCCTTCTGTAAGGCCAGGAAACTGCTAGTTTGAGAGGTGGGGGAGTTCTGAGCCTGGCATGGTATCAGTCTCGGGAAGTGCAAATCTCAGTGCACGGGCAAAACATGCATCCTGCCCTGGCCCAAGACTAGGGGACCATCCCAGCACTGCAGCCTCACATACACTTCCCACCTACTCATCTTCTGTTAACTGAATGAATTGGACAAAAGCAGTTATACTATGGACGTTCTATCTGGAATTTCCCATCAAATCACCTAAATGCAACTGAGCAACACCCTTGACATGAAAGACTGAACCCTCTAGCACAATCATGGATTCACACTGGACACCTAATGGGTGGGGGCTAGTTTTGTTGCCTTGTGTTGTCACCAGCCAGTGAATGGGGAGCTCCAGGGCCACCTCTGAGTGCACAGTCTAGACCCCATTTGAGTCCTCAAGGATGGAGAACATGGATAATGAACACTCTTCTGAAATCATTTTAGCCTTATTTCCATTATATATTGAGCAAACATTTAAAATTTCCTTGCTTCCTACTTTATCTAATCCTCTCTTACACGGAGCTTACTTTAACTATCATGCCACTTACTACACTATGTGTATTATTTATTAGGGCTGCTGTGATAGTTTTATGTGTTGACTTGTCTAGGCCACAGTACCCAGATATTTTGGGGGGGTTTTTTGTGGTACGCGGGCCTCTCACTGCTGTGGCCTCTCCCGTTGCGGAGCACAGGCTCCAGATGTGCAGGCTCAGCGGCCATGGCTCACGGGCCCAGCTGCTCCACAGCATGTGGGATCTTCCCGGACCGGGGCACGAACCCGTGTCCCCTGCATCAGCAGGTGGACTCTCAACCACTGCGCCACCAGGGAAGCCCAACAGTACCCGGTTTTTGATCAAACACCAGTCTAGATATTGTTGTGAAGGTATTTTTTAGTTGTGATTAATATTGAAATCAGTAGACTTTGAATAAAGCAGATTATGCTTCATAATGTAGTGGACCTCATCCAATCAGTTGAAGGCCTTAAGAAAGAAAGACTGAGATCCCTTGAGAAAAATGGAATTCTTCCTCCAGACTGCCTTCAGACTCAAGTCTTCAATTCTTGCCTGTGTCTCCAATAGATACACGTGTCCTATTGGTTCTCTTTATCTGGAGAACTCTAATACAACGGTTGCAACCTAGAACCATAGGTTTCAAGAACAGAAATTTATTGTCTCGCAGTTCTGGAAGTCAGAAGTCTTCCAGAGATCAAGGTGTTAGAAGGTTTGGCTCCTTTTGAGTTTGTGAGGGAGATCTAGGCTGCTGACCTAGCTCCTGGTGTTTTTTCTGGAAATCTGTGGCATTCCTCAGCTTGTAGATGCATCACCCTGATCCCTGTCTTTATGTTTATGTGGGGTCTCCCTATGGGGTGCCTGTCCCCAAATTTCTCCTTTTCAGAGAAGACACCAGTCCTGATGACCTCATTTTAATTTGAATGCCTCTTTAAAGACCCTGTTTTCACATATAGCCACATTCTGAGGTACTAGGGGTTAGAACTTCAACATATGAATTTTGGGGGACACAGTGCAATACATAACACTCTGCCATTTATAAATTACCTCCACTTTCCTCCTACAATCTTTAACTTTCCATAATTTTATTCATCCTCCCTACCTTCAGTGGGCATTTAGAATTTGTTTCCCCAGCAAGCACTACCCATGCTTAATGATATCCTTTTGAAGAAATACTTCTGCCCTATTGTGTGCTGGCAAAGGTGCATCCAAATGCACCTCTGCCACTGTAAAAGCCAGAGACAGCTTCTCACTATGACTGATGCCAGTACAACCTGAAAGAGAGGCCTGTGCACTAAGTACACCAACTGGACACTCTCTCCCAGAGCTCAAGACACAATGACAGAAGGAGTGATTGGAGGTTATATATTTCAGCAGGGTCACACTCATCAGACTGACTCTATTCTAGAACTAACGTAATGAGTGAGTCCTAGGGCATACATAACCCCACTGGTTTCCAATGATTTCCAGGCTCCCATTTATTTCTTGATATTCTTCCATACAAATTCTTCTTTGCTTAAGGAAACTTGAGTTTATTTTTGTTCCTTACAGAAAATCATCCCTAAGAAACACATTAATTAGTACCAGGTGTGGGGTAAATGTATATGGCAGGTTAAAGATGGCCACAAATTCTTTGATACTTTTCCCATAGAAGTGGGTGTCTTTCTCCTCCCTTTGGATCTGGGCTGCTCTGTGACTGCTTTGACCAATGGAGTATGGCAGATATGAAGCTATGCCAGTTCTAGACATAGCCTTTACGACCAATACCCAATATCTTGCCCTCTTGGAGCCCTGAGCTGCCATGTAAGAAGCCTGACTAGCCTAAGGTCATCATGCTACAAGCCCAAGCTATGAGAAGACTCACTGGAGAGTAAGACACCGTGTGAAGAGAGAGAAAGGCCAAGGAAGGCCAGTGAGCACTGAAACACATTGAGTAAAGAAGCCATCTAGAAGGAAATGCCCCAGCCCCAGGGACCTTTGTTGACCCTATGTAGCTCAGAGATTGACTCTCCTGTTGAGCTCTTCCAAAATTTGTGTCCCACAATATCGTGAGCAAAATGAAATCCTTGTTTTAAAACCAAGAGTTGTTTTTAAATTGTTGTTTAAAAACAAATGGTTGTTTTAAGCCACTAAGTTTTGGGGTAGTTTGTTATGTTGCAGTAAGTAACTGGAAGAAAGTAACAGATCCTCAGGAAAAGATGGCATGGAAGACCATGATGCTTTATGGGAATAAAATAGCCAGTGATATTCTGTAGCAAAACCTGCATTCCTAGGATAAATTCCACTTTGTCATAATGTATTACCCTTTTAACATCTGTAGAGTTTGGTCTACTAAAATATTACTTAGACTGTTTTACATTGAGTTCTTGAGAGATATTAGTCTATAGTTTTGTGTTTTTGTAATGTCTTTGTATTATTTTGGTATTCAGGGTAATGCTGGCCTCATAAATTAGGCTGAGAAATATTTCCTCCTTTTCAATTGTATGGAAGACTATATATTGAATTGTTATTTCTTCTTTAAACAGTTTTTAGAATTCACCAATAAAATCATCTAGGTCTGGCTTTTTCTATGGGAGGAAGTTTTAAACTATAATTTCAATTTCTTTAATAGATATAGGGTTATTTAGTTTATTTCTTTCTTTCAGAATGAGCTTTGTTAATTTGTGCCTCTTGAGGAATTAGCCTGTTATATCTAAGTTGTTGAAATTATTGGCATAAATTTGTTAAAATATCCTTTATTATCCTTTTAATGTCTGTATAATCTGTAATGATGTCACATTGTGTCACTCTAGCTAGAGATTCATAAATATTATTGATCTTCTCAAATACTTGGTTTTATCAATTTTCTGTTGTCTGTTTCATTTAATTCCTCTCAGATCTTTATTAATTCCCTACTTCTACTTACTTTTGCTTTAATTTGCTCTCTAATTTCTAGTTTCTTGTGGCAGAAGTTGAGGTTTTTAAGAGGTTTTTAAGACCTTCTTTCTTTTCTAATATATGCATTTATGCTATTGATTTCCCTCTAGTATTGCTTCAGCTACATCCTCACAGACTTTGATATGTGGTGTTTTCATTTGCATTCAATTAAAAGTATTTTATTTCTCTTTTTATTTCTTCTCCATCCCATGGGTCATTTAGAAGTGTGTTATTTAGTCTCCAAATATTTGGAGGATTTTCCAGAGACCTTTCTGTTATTGATTTCTAATTAATCCATTGTGGTCAGAGACCACCCCTTGTATGGCTTGAATCCTTTTAAAGTTATTGAGACTTGTTTTATGGTACAGAATGTAGTCTATCTTCAAAATTTTGATATTGCGTGGAGTATTTTATAAATATCATAGTGTAGTTCAAATCTTCAATGTCCTTACTGATTTTCGGCCTACATCATCTATCAGTTATTGAAAGAGTGGTGTTGAAACCTCTGGCTATAATTATCAATTTGGCTTTTTCTCCTTTCAGCTTTTATATCAATTATTTTGGAACTTTGTTATTAGATCCATAAAGTTTTACACTCTAGGACTGTGAGCATTTTCATATCCTCTTGATAAACTCACCCTTTTATTATTATGAAATAATCTTTACCCTTGGTAATATTCTTCACTCTGAAATTTGCTTTGTTGGATATTAATATAGCCATTCCAGCTTTCTTTTGACTAGTGTTACCATGGTATATCTTTCTCCATTTTTTTACTCTTCACCTAATTGTGTCTTTTTATTTAAAGTGCATTTCTTATAAGCAGCATATAGCAGGGTCTTGCTTTTTCAATTCAATCTGATTATCTCTGACTTTTAATTATGGTGTTTAGTGATTTATACTTAATGTGATTATTAAATTGATTACACTTAAGTCAGTCATCTTGCTCTTTGTTTTCCATTTGTCCTATCTGCCCTTTATTCCTTTTTCTCTGTTTTTCTGGCTTCCTTAGGATTAATTGAGAGTTTTATGGTTCTATCTCTTTTATTGGCTATTGAGCTGCAACTCTTTGTTTTGTTATTTTAGTGGTTGCTTTAGAGCTCATAGTATAAATTTTTAATTCAACACACCCTCCTTACAAGTGATATTACACCACTTTATGTATAGTAATGGAACCTTATAATACTGTACTTCCATTTTCTCTTTCTTCTTACTTCTATTATTCTGTTTATTCTTTATTCTATTGTTGTCATATATTTTACTTCTACATATTTTATAAACCCCACAAACTATTCTGTTACGTAGTCTTAGAGCCTAGATTGTCTGATCCAAAGTCCATTTTTTTAATCTATATGCTAAGAACCTTGACAGAACAAAACAAGAAAACAAATGAAAAACAAATAAACAAAAATCCTCTGCTCAAATTTGGGCTTTGACAGACCTCAGCTAGGAAAGGTTATGCTGATTAAATGTAAGGCAGATCCTGGGTAAGATGTAACACAATCAGGAAATTCAACTGTATATTACTAGAGAGTATTCATAGTTTGAACAATGCATGTTTATTTAGGCCTCAAAAAGTTCTAAAATAGCTGTTGGGATAAAATTGATAGCTTTACAGGGTAATGTTACTATAAACTATTTTTTCATGTGGAAAATAAAATACATAATGTAACAAACAGCTTTGAGTTCTATAATGAGTAATAATTGCTTACACATATGTTGCTTATGCTTATACTAGGCACCATTCTCAGTGCTGTATGTATATTAATTTATTTAAACTTATTTCATTATAAAGTAGTCCATTTACATCAGGACAGTGAGAATTGTTATATATGGCAATTCAGAAAATGTTTAACTTGAGAGTGTAATCAATTTTAAGGATGGTATGCATCCTGTTATATTATTTCGCTACATTGGTTAGATCATGATTTACCAAAAAGGATTTAGTTTCCATCCCATGTGAATACTAAATTTCTTTCTCTCCTTAAAAAGAAAAACACTTTATGTTTTATTATTTCAGCAAGTTCTCAATCTTATTGTTTCAACTAGTACCAATAAATTTTAGTTCTTACTGTTCATATCATTTTTATGATATGGCATCAGACTCTCAAATACATACTGACAGGAGCAGGGCTGGAATTCATGGCATAATACATTGTTTGTATAATCTACACCTCCTAAGAGATGAATAAATCATACATTCTTGTGTAACAGGTTAGAAGGAGCTCCCATGTGCTCCAAAGAAGGAACTCTGAGCACATCTGTGGAATGTCAGAGCCCTGGTTCAGGAGGAAAAGACCACTTGAGGTGGCAGTCCCATGGCTGCAGGCACAGATGCCAAAGGAAAGTGGTGACATATCACCCCAAAAGATGAGATGGGACCAAGGAGCAGACCAATGAAGCCATCCCACCATCAAGGTTACTGTGCTCTCTGCATGGATCTGAGGACTCGTCTGCCTCCTCATCATCAGGATGAAGTAAGCTACACCCATGCTCCCAGATGATGTCTTATGGAAGTGAAGAGGTGAAATCTGAAAAAAAAACCCATTTGGATCAGCTCATGTGGCGAGTTGAATACACACTCAATGAGTTAAATGTATAGTGTTATAGATAGTGATACATGCTAAAGATTAAAAATAGAGCAGCCAAGGGAGACTGGAATGGTCAGCTTTGAGGACAGTGTGGTCAGGGAGGGCACCAGTGAGAAGATGACATTTGAGTAGAACCTGGAGGAGGTGAAGCAGCATGCCATGCAGCGTGTTAGAGAAGTGCAGTCCTGGCAGCAGCAGGGGCAGTGGGCCTAGCCTGTTGAAAAAGACTAAGGAAGCTAGTGAGGAAGCAGTGAGTGAATAAGGGTCAGGGAGGGTCATAGGAGCAGAGGATACCATGAGAGATGGAAATGGAACAGCTTGGAGGAGAGTTAAAATTTCTAACCTTTTTCAGAAGAACAGGCTACTTACTAACTTCAGACTTAAATTTAAGTATGTATATTTGTTAGGAGTAATCAATAAAAATAGAAATATACTGGATAACTATCAAGAAAGTAAAGTTAGCAAAAAATATATTTTTAATCCAACAGGAGTCAAAAAGGGTAAACATTTGAAATAAAGAGAAAGCATAATAAATTGGAAGCTAAAAATAAGTTGTTAAAAATAAGTTCTGGGCTTCCTGGTGGCGCAGTGGTTGAGAGTCTGCCTGCCGATGCAGGGGACACGGTTTTGTGCCCCGGTCCGGGAAGATCCCACATGCTGCAGAGCGGCTGGGCCCGTGAGCCATGGCCGCTGAGCCTGCACGTCTGGAGCCTGTGCTCCACAACGGGAGAGGCCACAACAGTGAGAGGCGCATGTACCGCAAAAAAAAAAAGTTCTGATATATATGGTATGTGATATATATATACCATATATATATAAATTTTATCTGAAGAGTTGGAAAAAACTGGATTAGATAATAAAAATATAACAATATGCTACATAAAAGGCACACATTAAATATGAAAGGGAGGGCACCAAAAGGACACTTCAAGCAAAACACATAGATTGAAAATGGACTTGAGGACATGGGGAGTGGGAAGGGTAAGCTGGGACGAAGTGAGAGTGGCATGGACATATATACACTACCAAATGTAAAATAGGGAAGCAGCCGCATAGCACAGGGAGATCAGCTCGGTGCTTTGTGACCACCTAGAGGGGTGGGATAGGGAGGGTGGGACGGAGATGCAAGAAGGAGAAGATATGGGGATATGTGTATATGGATAGCCGATTCATTTTGTTATACAGCAGAAACTAACACACCAAAAAAAAAAAGAGAGAGAAAAGAAATGAATACAAAAGCATTACAAGGCAAATATTGTACCATAAAAACAAAGCTAGTATAGCAATATTAATATCCTGTAAGACACAATTTAAGGTATGGAGCATAAAAAAGGACAAGAGGGGCCATTTTATACTGTGATCAATTAGGATTTCATGTGCGGCAGTAACAAAACCCAACAATGGTTACTTCAACAAAGAGAGTTTATTTTGACAATATAAGTAATTCATTACCAGGCAAGCCAGACCTGCCTCAGGGTCTCATGCTGTCAGCAATCTCCTGGCTTCTTTCTTTCTCTATGTTCTGTCATTCTCATGGTTTCCTAATGATACTAAAATGACTCTTTACCTCCTCTGTTACAGAGAGGAGGAAGGAAAAGGGAATGCCAAGAAAGAGTGGTACCTATATCAGAAGTTATACCCATGGTTACTCCTAAATAGAAGGGAAATCAGCAAAGGCAAATTATTAGCTGAGTATATTGTTACTCAAACCAAAATTGGGGTGTTGTTGCTAAGGAATAAGGGGAGAATATGTATGACGTAGGCCACAACCAGTGTTTATTATACACAGTGACAAAACAAACTGTAGTCTAACTACATAAAATTATCAGAAACTTCTATGTACCTAACAACATCACTGAGAAATACAAAAGGCAAAACATAACATAATTATAGAGACAAACTTACAAAATCACAATCATAGTATACACAAGCCTCTTTCAGACACTGATAAATAAAGCAGACAAAAAATAAGTAAGAATAAAGAACTGTCATCAAAAATTCTACAAATAGGGAGTTCCCTGGCTCCTAGTGGTTAGGGTTCCAGGTTTTCACTGCGTGGCCCAGGTTCGATCCCTGGTTGGGGAACTGAGATCCCGCAAGCCATGTAATGTGGTCAAATAAATAAATAAATAAAAGTCTACAAATAACAAATGTTGGCAGGGATGTGGAGAAAAGGGAAGTCTTATACACTCCTGGTGGGAATGTAAATTGGTGCAGCCACTATGGAAAACAATACGGAGGTTCCTCAAAAAACAAAAATAGAACTACCATATGATCCAGCAATGCTACTCCTGGGTATATATCTGAAAAAACTGAAAACACTAATTTGAAAAGATACATGCACCCCAATGTTCACAGCAACATTACTTACAATACCCAAGATATGGAAGCAATCCAAGTGTCCCTTAATAGATAATGGATGAAGATGTGGTGTGTATACACACACACACACACACACACACACACATGTGTGCGCGTGCACACAGACTATCACTCAGCCATAAAAAAGAATGAAATTCTGCTATTTGCAACAATGTGGATAGTCCTTGAGGGCATTACGCTTAGTGAAATACGTCAGACAGAGAAAGACAAACACTGTATGCTATCACTTATATGTGAAATCTAAAAAATAAAAACATGAATGTACATAACAAAACAGAAACAGACTCACAGATATAGAAAACAAACTAGTTGATACCAGTGGGGAAAGGGAGGAGGGAAGGGGAAAGATGGGGTAGGGAATTAAAGGATACAATCTACTATGTACAAAATAAATAAGCAACAAATATACATTGTAGAGCACAGGGAAATATAGTCATTATCTTGTAATAACTTTAAATGAAGCATAATCTATAAAATATGGAATCACTATGCTGTACACCTGACACTAATATAATATTGTAAATAAACTACTTGTCAATTTAAAAATAAGCAGAAAAAAAAGAATAAAGAAGATTTAAATCAGTGCTGCTCAAAGTTTGGTCTGTGTACCACTGTGCTACAAATTTAGGAGCTTATGCCAGAATGTACATCAATTATGCCACTAAGCACACTGTTCAGTTCAGCTAATAGCTTTTTAAAAATTTTAATAGTAAGAGTTTCTTGTTGAAGAAAGTTTTTTACATTGGTTTACTTTCTAGCTTAAGCTCCTTATCTTGTCATAGACCTGATAATGTGTTCACAGACCAGCTATTTTTTGAGTAACATTGATTTAACTCTTTTTTTATCCCCACATAAAGATTTGTTTTTTGACCAGCTACTCTGATTAATACTGGTTTAAATAATATCTTAACAAGGTTGAACCCAACAACAGATGATAATTACTTTTTCCTAAGAGTTACTGTGTGCCAACAGCTCAACCCTGACAGAAACCCGAGGGCACGTGAATAGAAGAGCCAGATTTGAACCCAGGCAAATCTGGACGACATTGCTGTTCATCGCTCTGCCTCTGTGGCCAGCACAGTAGGTCAGTTCTGTGGTGGCTAACCTAAGTCACAGTGCTAGTCTCATCCTCCACACAAACAGTGCGGCGTGACACACTTCATTTGCCAGTGTGTGCACAAAATCTGTGCTGGTGCAATTTTCATCTCGTGGAGAATGGTTGATAAGTTATAAGTTTGAAACTTGCACTTCAATCTTACCTCCTACTAGTTTCATTGACTAAAGTCAAGTCCATTTATGAGGTTTATTTTCAGAAATTCCTGACCCTAGGGTGGAGGAACAAAGATGTTCAATTCTTGTGCTTGAGGGGGTCAAGGCAAAGGCTTGGGTGAGGTCTCATTCTCTGTTGTTCGTCTTTGGGGCACACTGAGGAATGTAGAAAAGACAGAGCCTTGTTCCAGAGATCTTATCTGTGCTCAATGTTGCACTTTCAGTTTTCTGGGAATTGAGGGTGGACATCATTGTGAGGAAAATAAGGAAACACTTGGAATCATGGATATGACTTATCCGTGACTTTTACCCCAATCTCATTTCTTCTTTCCCACAGACAGGCACTGTTAGCAGCTTAAATTGTATCCTTCAAGTCCTTATAATATGCAATTATATAGTACAGATTGGGTATGGGATTATTGTTTTATTATTTTACAAAAAATCCTATGTTGCTTGTATTGTTCTGTGACTTGCTTTTTTCACTTAACATGTCTTGAAGGTCTATCTGTCAGTATATGTAACTATCTCATTGTGTTAAACTGCAGGTCAATATTGTGGTAAATATACATATGTATATGTTCATTTAGACATTTCCCTATTTATGGATATTTAGGTGATTTCTAATTTTTTGCTATAACAAATAATGCTATAGGTATTAGTGCTTAGTCTCCAAAGGTGGCTCCCAATAAAGTGCACCTCCAGGTTTTCATGTCCTTACAAAGTCCCCTCCTACACTGACTCTGACATTGTGACTTACTGTACCCAATAGAATGCAGGGGAATTGGTGCTGTAATAGCTCTAGGATTAAGCCTTAGGAAAGACTGGCAGCTTTCACTTCTGTGGTCTTTGGAGCTGGCCGCAGTGTAAGAAGTCCAATACCCTTCTGAACAGAGAGAGGCCATCCTACAGAGGCCTTGGAGAAGGACATACCCCACACTTCCCCTGGAAACAGAGGCCAAGTGGAAGAACACAAAGGTGCCAGACATGTAAGTGAAGAAGCCATCTTGGATGTTTAATCCAGTTGAGCCTTCAGTGTCCTACACCCCAATGGAAAATCATCCAGTCAGACCCATAGAACCATAGAACCTTGAGGGCTAATCACGAATTGCTGTTTTAAGCTATTAAGTGTTGGGGTTTATTAAGTGTTTTAAGCTATTAAGTGTTTAAGCTATCTATGTGGCAAGAGATAAGTGAAATTCTGCAATAAACAGTACAACTCCCCTCCTTAACTCTGTATACAGAGAACTAAATGGCTAGGTCATAAGGCACACACACCAAATTTTAATAAATCCTGCTGAGTTACCCTTCAAAATGGCTGAATACCACAATGGTTGGGAGTATCATTTTCTCCTAAAGTGCTTGCCAGATCAAAAATGAGATTTTAGGGCTTCCCTGGTGGCGCAGTGGTTGGGAGTCCGCCTGCCGATGCAGGGGACGCGGGTTCGTGTCTTGGTCCGGGAAGATCCCGCATGGCGCAGAGCGGCTGGGCCCGTGAACCATGGCCGCTGGGCCTGCGCTTCCGGAGCCTGTGCTCCGCGAAGGGAGAGGCCACAAGAGTGAGACGCCCGCGTACCGCAGGAAAAAAAAAACTGAGATTTTACTTCATTTTGCATTTCTCTGATTACTAGTCAGTTAAATGTTTTTCCTTATGTCATGAAGAACCTAGGGGTAAGACAGGAATAAAGACACAGAACTACTAGAGAATGGACTTGAGGATATGGGGAGGGGGAAGGGTGAGCTGTGACAAAGCGAGAGAGAGACATGGACACATACACACTACCAAACGTAAGGTAGATAGCTAGTGGGAAGCAGCCACATAGCACAGGGAGATCAGCTCGGTGCTTTGTGACCGCCTGGAGGGGTGGGATAGGGAGGGTGGGAGGCAGGGAGACGCAAGAGATAGGGGAACATATGTATATGTATAACTGATTCACTTTGTTATAAAGCAGAAACTAACACACCATTGTAAAGCAATTATACCCCAATAAAGATGTTAAAAAAAAAGTTTGTTTTTCTTTGTGTACTGGCCATTTATGTTGACTTTTCTGTTAACTGCCTGTTATAGGAGAGACCATCAGGATTGTCTGCAGTGCTTCTTTCACAATTACCCTCCTACGGCGATTATCTGCCTCAACTTCCCAGGGTTTCCAGGTACTATTGACATTGGTATGTAACTCCAGCTGACAGACAAGGTATTTATCTTCCTGCCTTGGCAAGGCCACTCTCATGTCCACAAGAGCCCCATTGTCATACATTCAGGTGGGTATCACTGATGCCCTCCCAAAGTCTCAGTGAAAAAGGAGATTGGGGCTTCCCTGGTGGCGCAGTGGTTGGGAGTCCGCCTGCCGATGCAGGGGACGTGGGCTCGTGCCCCGGTCCAGGAAGATCCCGCATGCCGCATAGCGGCTGGGCCCGTGAGCCATGGCCGCTGAGCCAGCGCGTCTGGAGCCTGTGCTCTGCAACGGGAGAGGCCACAACAGTGAGAGGCCCGCTTACCGCAAAAAAAAAAAAAAAAAGGAGAATGGCTGTGTGCCATTCTGGGATGATGAGAGACTGCACATTGTGTACATCATCCTGCTATTGGCCTTCTGAACTGTGAGGGAATTATGACCCTCAGCTCCTGTTCCGGCCACAGCACCCCATCAGCTCACATTTGAGGACTGCCTAATCCCAGAGACAGCCACCACATCCTTCAGCACTGAAGTACCAGGGTGGTTTCATTTGCATCTCTGTTAGACCTGTAACACCTTGTGGGAGGGGTTGCAGAGCACCCATCACATCTAGCACCAGTGTACCAGGATTTCCTAAGTATGAAAACACTGCTCCCTCCAAGGGGCTGCACGCTGCTACTCTACTCGCCTAAAGTTGGAAGATCAAGTCTTTCCTGGAAGCTCTGAATCTCGCTCTGATGACAGCCCTTGGAGTGGATCCAGTTCTGGTTCTCCTCCCCGCCTCCCAGAGAGCAAGATCATACACATGGATGAAGCAATCACTGAACTAGCACTCACTGCCTCACGGAGGAGAAGGCATGTGGTCTTCTTCGTCTAACACAGGAAATGTGTGTGTGTGTGTGTGTGTGTGTATTTCATCTAGTTTAGATACTTTTATATTGGACAATCTTGTGTTATGTTTAATACTTTTATAATTAATAGTAAGTAGTTTGAAAGGACTACCTCTGGGCTGCACCCATTTATTACATTATATTAGCGTCCTGGGACTGTTGTAACAAACCACCAGGACAGGGTGGTTTAAACAAGAATTTATTGTCTCATGGTTCTGGAGGCCAAAGTCTAAGATCAAGGTGTCAGCCAGACCAGGATCCCTCTGAAGGCCTCACTCCAGCTTCCTTGGCTGTGGCAACATAACTCCAATCTCCCCAGTATGGCTTCCCTCTCTACATGTCTGTCCCTCTGTCCAAATTTCCCCTTTTTAGAAGGACACTGTCATACTGTATTAGGGCCCATGCTGATGACCTCTTCTTAACTTGATCATCTGAAAAGACCCTATTTCTAAATAAGATCACAGTCACAGGTACTAGTGGCTGGAATTAGTACTTCACCATCTTTTAGGGGACACAATTCAACCCATAACATACACCAAAACCAATGGGCTGAATGTAAGACAGCTGAATGTAGGTCTTAGGCTTCCAGAAGCTTGAACTAGTGGAATCAGGACAATTTTCTATGTATTCCAGAGACTCTGTTACATAGGAGAGGAGCTGGATATATAAGCACAGACAATAAGACTAATAACTGTTGACTCATAAGGGATAGAGATTCTACATTTGCTTTTTTTTTTTTGCGGTACGCGGGCCTCTCACTGCTGTGGCCTCTCCCGTTGCGGAGCACAGGCTCCGGACGCGCAGGCTCAGCGGCCGTGGCTCACGGGCCCAGCCGCTCCGCGGCATGTGGGATCTTCCCGGACTGGGGCACGAACCTGTGTTCCCTGCAACGGCAGGCGGACTCTCAACCACTGCGCCACCAGGGAAGCCCTCTACATTTGCTTTTAAGACTGAGAAATAAATTATTTTTAAAGGGGATTTGGAAGATATTTAGCCATGGAATATTGTTGAACAAGAACATTAGCAATATTAGTACTTTCATCCAATAATCCTATTGTTGTGACCATGATGATTTAAATACTTCTTGGTTTTATTGACTTTTCTTTTCAAAAAAAGAATGGACTATTATTTTTAATTGCCCTGTTAGGAAAAATATTCTGACCACGCGTATGGTATAATTTGGTATAATGTGGTATAACCTTTGTCCCTGGTTCCTGGCACAGAGCTCCTAGAACCCTTGAAATCTCAGTGACAGAAGTGTCTTTTGTTATTCACAACGAACCCCTTCAACCATACCTGAATTTATGTTAATGAGGTGACTGACTCTTGGAGGGGTCTAGAGAGCTTTGGGATGGGGGCTGGTCACCAGAAAGACCAACCAAGCCGTGATTAGTCACCCACTCCCAGCCCCCACCTGCCTCCCAACCCGACCTCTGCAGAGGGAAGAGGGGCTGGATGTGGAGTTCAATCACCAGTGGCCAATGATTTAGTCAATCATGCCTATGTAATGAAACATCCATAAACCACCCCCCCCACCAAATGAAAGGGCTTGGAAAACTTCCAAGTTAGTGAATACGTGGAGGTGCTGGGAGGGTCGTGCACCAAGGGAGGGCATGGAAGTGCCACGCAGCCCCCGTTATACCTTGCCCTATGCATCTCTTCCATTTGGCTGTTCCTGAGTTGTATGCTTTATAATAAACTGGAAATATTAATTAAAGTGCTTTCCTGAGTTCTGTGAGCCATTCTGGCAAATTATTAAACCTGAAGAGGGCGTTGTGGGAACCTCCCCACGTTATAAGCAAGTTGGCAGAAGAGTAGGTATCTTGAGCACCCAATACCTGAGACGGGTATCTGACGTGAGGGTTTCTTATGGGACTGGGTCCCTAACCTGTGTGGTCTGATGCTAACTTCTGGTAGTGAGTGTCAGAATAGAGTCAAATCATGGGATTCCCAGTTGCTCTCTGGATCACTGAAGAATTGGTGTTGGAAAGACACCATGAAGTTGCTATCCTGGGAAGAAAAACCTTCTCAGCATGATTAAGGAGATAAAGGCTTGAGCTTCAACCAGTAGTGGGCCTTCTTGAGATGACCTCCTGCCAGGCGGGAGTCACTGCCATGCAAATTATAAACTATAAAGGAAGAGATTAATTCCTGTCAGTCTCTTTCTGCTGCCCCCATTTCTTGACATAAAGATTGGAAATTTAAGATAAAGTTTCTTTGTTTTAATGATTGTGGTCAAGATTTAGAACTTCTAAAGCTTGTAGTTAGTGGTGGAAACTGGAATCTTTGTTTCATCGTACCTGAATCTGAGCTTTTGGGAACAAAAAAGCCTACGTAAGCTGTACGTAGACATAAATGGTTTGAGATAAAATATACTTTATAAAACCACTATAGTTTGGGAGGGATGTGTACTTTTGGGATAGACCCATAAAAAAATTACTCATTCATTTTAAGTGTGAAATGGCAAAACTGCTAGCATTAATTTTATAAAGATTTGCTACAGGGCTTCCCTGGTGGCGCAGTGGTTAAGAGTCCGCCTGCTGATGCAGGGGACACAGGTTCGTGCCCTGGTCTGGGAAAATCCCACATGCTGCGGAGCAGCTAGGCCCGTGAGCCATGGCCGCTGAGCCTGCGCATCCGGAGCCTGTGCTCCGCAACGGGAGAGGCCACAACAGTGAGAGGCCCACGTACCGCAAAAAAAAAAAAAAAAAATTTTGGGCTTCCCTGGTGGCGCAGTGGTTGAGAGTCCACCTGCCGATGCAAGGGACACGGGTTCGTGCCCCGGTCCGGGAAGATCCCACATGCCGCGGAGCGGCTGGGCCCGTGAGCCACGGCCGCTGAGCCTGCGCGTCCGGAGCCTGTGCTCCACAACAGTGAGAGGCCCGCGTACCGAAAAAAAAAAAAAAAAAAAAAAAAAAAGATTTGCTACACAATAGAGAGAAAGGCAGTAGGCTGGTAAATGAAAGAATTTATTGTTAAATCAGCGTTCAACACATCAGGGTTTTCCTGCCTTGCTTCCTCCTTCCTTCCTTCCCTCTCTCCCTCCCTCCCGTATATGCTGCTATCACATCATGTGAAAACACACCAGCCTGTTTCTTATGGAGGTTCAGATCAATAGGGAAAATCGACCTAATCATGTCAGCTTGCATCATATGGGTAAGATTATAACTGTGATGTGTGCCTGCAGGTGGGGTCCTAGGTACTCTGTCTACATAGAGCCTTGATCCATAGTGAGATGGTGGTGATAGAAGGGGTGTCCCTGAGGAAGTGACAGCTGAAGGGAGGAGTAAATGCTACCTAAGGGAAGGAAGTCAGGGAGAGCATGTTCCAAGCAGAAAGAACAGCTCGTGGAAAGCCCCCATGTGGAAGGGAGCCTGATGCCTTTTGTGTTTTTGAGGAAATGAGAGACCAAAATGGCTGGAAAGTAAGAGCAAAGATAGCATGGTGCAGAATGAGGCTGGGCATTTGTGTGGGGTCAGGTCCTTTACGTAACGTAAAGGTTTCAGTCTTTGACTTAAGAGCAGTAGCAAGCTATTGGGCAGCAACTTGGTTAGACTTGAGTTTGAAAGATCTTTTCATATACATGTGTGGAAAGCATGCTGAAGCTGGGTGATAGTAGAAATGGGGAGACTGGTATGGAGGCTCTTATCAAGGTAAAGATGTTATTATCTTGAATTATGGTGATGGCAATGGTGATGGAGGACAGCAGACAGAAGGCATCCAGAAGGTAAAACCAATAGGATGTAGCAATGGGGTGGATGTAGGGAGGTGTCAAGGACAGGGCCTAGGTTTCTATCTTATAGAGATACATGGATACCATTGCATGAGGGAGGGAATTTAGGAAAAAGACTAGGTTTGAGGCAGAGTTCAGGGTTTGGGGGACGTAGATCACAAGTTCAAGTTGGATAACTTTAGTTTGAGGTGCCACTGGGACAGCCAAGTGGAAATGCCAAGGAGACGGTTGAAAACGTAGGTCTGGAGGTCAGGGGAATAGTTCAGGTTGAATGTGTACATTTCGGAGTTGCCAGGCATATAGGTGGCAGCTGAAGCCATGAGCTTGGAAGAGATTTCTCATTTGGGAGTGTGGAGTGAGAAGAGAGTATGGTCTAGGACCGTGCCCAGCATAACTGCCAAGTGGAGAGGTTGAGTAACAAAGGAGAACAGGAGGAAAGCCTAAAGAAGTAGCAGTGGAACCAGGAGAGCTTGGTGTCATAAAGCGAAGGGGAAACGTGTTTTCCAGAAGGAGTGGTCCAGGATAAAGTGCTGCAGAGAGGCTGAGAAAGAGAGAAACAAAGATGTCCATTGGGTTTCATAGTCTAGGGGTCCCAGCTGACCATGGCTGAGCTGTTTGTGTGGACTCAGTGTGGAGTGAGGAAATGGAGCCATCTTGTTTTACAAGTTTTGTTATTTATCTTGTTTTGTACTTAATTTTTGTATCACATGCTGCTGTCAGAGACGTGTACAATTCGGTTGAGAATTTCCCAAGTGAAAAGAAAAATGAGCAAGTGACAATTTCACTGCACTAGTTTGCATGTGCTCCCCACAAAAGCCCAGTGGGCGGAAGGCTGTGAACTGTAGTTATCAACTTTTCACATTAGGGCAGTAAAGTTTGGTATGCTCAAACACTCCAGATTCTCACTGATTGTTTTGGTTGGAGCTAGCATCTACTGAGACTCAAAAAGCACTACCCATAAAAGCAAAGAATTGATTAAATTGAATTTCATCAAAATGAGAAACTGCTGCTTATGAAAAGACATTGTAAAAAACATTAAAAGGCACATCAGAGGCTGGGAGAAAATATTATCTATGTCCAAATCTTTATCTTCCTGAGATGGGCTTATATCCAGAACATATTAAAAAAACACTTAAAACTCAGAAATAAGAAGTTAAAAGTTGAGCAAAAGATTTAAGCAGACATTTCACAAAAGAAGGTATACAAATGGTCAACAGACTGTTCTTCAGATACCCCAGGACCCCTTGGTCTTGAAGCCTTCACACTGGCCCATTTCTGCACCTGGAATGCTTTCCCCCAGATATCTGCCTAAATAATTTGAACAGACTCCTTGCTCATGCTCTCCAAAGTGTGCCTGGCTTCTTCCTGTTACTCTTTTTTTTTTTTTTTTTTTCTTCCTGTTACTCTTGCTGGCTCACACCATGATCATTTCCTCTCCCTCTTGCCTACTGCCTGTCCTGGGGACAGCATGGCTGTGTTCAAGGTACTTGATGTGATAATCAGTCTCCTGGTATATGTGCCTCCATATAGTTTCCTCCTACAACAAAGGGGTCTGGCCTGCAAAACCAACAAGATACTGTGGAAATGACTGCACATGACTTCCAAGGCTGAGTTATAAAAGACTCTGCTGCTGCCACCTGGCTCTCACTCTGGGGGAAGTCAGGCGCCATGTTGTGAGGATGCTCAAGGAGCCCTGGGGAGAGGTCTGTGTGGCCAGGAACAGAGGCCTCCTGCCCACACCCTGCATTAACTTGCCAGGCATGTGAGCAAGCCCCCTTGTGAAGACCTTCCTGCCCCAGTGAAGCCTTCGGATGATGCAGCCCTGGCTGACGTCTGACTGCAGCCTCATTGCAGATCCTGAACCAGGCCTAGCTAAGCCTCTCCTGAATTCTTGACCTATGGAAAGTATGTGAAATAATAAGTGTGTACTGTTTTAAGCTGTTAGGTTTGAGGGTGACTTGTAATGCAGCAATCAATAGCTAATACACGTGGGAGGGAATAAGTAGGCCCAATCTGGCTTGGGATCTAAGCCACATTCTGCCAACTATTTAGAAAATGCGTATTTCAACCCTACCCATTTATAGGTGTAAACTTATTGCGTTTATCCCTCAGTTCTGTACCTGTAGAAAGGGGAGAAAGGAGGGAGTGAGGGGGGAGGTTGGGGAGAGCAGGTCAGAGTTATAGGTAGGGATACTTTGGGGAAAGAGAAATCCTGAAAAGATGATTTTTAAAAAGCTTTAAGAAATTATGTGTGATATAACCCCCATTTCTGACCCCACCCAAGAAACCGTCAGCAAAAATACATGTCACTGTTTAAACTGTTGGGTCAGGTGGGTACCCCAGTCATGTGAAAATTGCAGACAGATGGGGGGCTGAAGCATGATTAGGTCATTTCCCCAAAGTTCACACCCAGAATGTGGCAGAGCTGCTCACCCAATGGTTCTGGAAGGACAACCTCAAGCATATGCAGTGGAAAGCAAAAGGGGTGCAGGTCCATGAAAAGGACAAAGCTTTGCTGATTAAACGGTTTTTGAAGGCGAGGCTCATAGGACCTTTCTCTGCCCTCTCTGTCTGTTTTTCATTAAATCCAGAATGGACGAGTCTGGAACTAGTGCTTCAAGACCAACTCTTAAAGCCTTATTTACTCTTAAAGCATCCTTGAGGGCCCCCAGGGGAAGAAAAGGGAGGAAACACCCAAAGATAAACACCTGGCATTCCTCACAGAACACCGGGGAGAGCGGCCCGCGGTTCAGACCCGCAACAGTGGTGGCGGGAGGAGCAGCTGTGTGCGGGCCGCTGCAGCTGGATAATGATTTTACCATCTTCTCCCATTCTGCCTTGGATCCCTGGCCGCCCCTGGCCAGTCAGAGTTAGAGTCCTTCGTCTGCTTTAGGAACGAGAACTGTGTGGGATATTCCCCCAGATAGATTCGGCAGAGACAGACAGGCCTAAATAATTTGAATAGGCGTAACGGGCGGTGCTGGCTCAGTCACGTTGTCAGCAGACCACAGCAAGAGGACTTTTATTTCCTACCATGTGTGAGGCGGTGGAAGGGCATTTCCAGGGGGCCGAGCTCAGGGGTCTGCGGGCCTGGCACCCAAGGCCGGGTCTCTCCCGAATTCACGCCAACTCGCAGGAAATGGTGTTTGAGCAAAAGCGCCAAACTGTTCGATAATCAGTTAAAAGATAAATCGCACAAAACAAACAACTGAGCCCCTGGAGGTTCCGAATCCTTCCTCCAAGAGAGCAAAAACAAAGAAAATTCCTAAGTTACAAACAGGAGGGTCAGGCCTTCCAATTCCAGACCTTTGCATGTGTTAAGCAAAACCAAGAATAAGCAAGAAAATATGCTATTTGAATTGCGTTCAAAATGTCTTTTACAAGTGAAGCAAATTACTTCTGCATGTTCTGAGGCTCTGCAGAGAACAAATAGTGGCCTTTAATGGGTAAAATTACACAATTTGCTTTTAACAGTAAACCCAAAGCCGCGGTGGCTTCAGATAGCATCGCACTCCCGAGAGCTCCCTCCACGCAGCTCTACTCTTAGCAGTTTCTGAACATTTTGGAGGGACGAAGTTGTCCCCACCGGGCGCAGCGTGGCGAGGAGGGGCCGGGAGTCCCCGGCGGGGACGCGGCCTGTTTCTTTCCTTGAACGTTCTGCTTCTCTTCCTCCCGCGCCGCCAGTTTCTGGGACTGGGTGGCTCTTTGGTTTGCCCCAGTGTAGGCTGGCGGGGCGCAGAGTCGTCCTGAGTTACAGATTTATGACCAGGCTCCCGGGGGTCCCGCCCCCTAAAGATGGGTGCCAACTGCCCCGGGCGTCTCTTCGGCGAGGGGAGCCCACCCCGAGGTCTGGCTGTACGCCCCCAAGGCTCCACCTTTGGGGCCAAGCGTCCCGAGGAGCAGGCCCGAGGGCGGGAGCGGGAGGCACGTCCGGGGACTGAGCTGCTGCCCCCGGTCCCGGCCCCCAGCTGCCCGCGCGCCCCGCCCGCCGCAGGCGTGTCCCTCCGGCAGGGGGCGCCGGCGCCGGCCTCGCTCTGCCCATCGGGGCGGGCGAGCCTGGGACCCTGCCTCCCTGCTCGCCCGCGCCCGCCCCCCGCGCTTGTCCAGGCGGCCGGAGCCGAGAGGCGCATCCCGGCCGGGAGAGGAGGAGGACCACGAGTTGCTCGAAAGAGACCAACTCGCAAAGTGCCCAGGAGAAAGGGCAGCGGACGCGCGGCCGACAGGGGTGGTGGCGCCCGGACCCCGCGCCGCGCCGGTCCCAGCGCCCCGGCCCCTACGGCCCGCGGCATGGCCCGGGGCTTGGCGCTGCCGTTGCTGTGCGTCCCATCCGTCTGGGCGGCCGCCGCTCTCCTGCTCTGCGTGTCCGGGACCTCAGGTAGGACCAGCCGGTCCGCGCCTGCCCGGGCGCACCTCCTCCGTGCGCGAGCACGGGGCTCGCGGCTCGTGCGTGTTTCCCTTCTTTCGTGATTCTGCCTTGGCCGCCGCGCCGGCGCCGCTGCTCCCGAGAGAGGGGCGCCTGACTGGGCCCCTCCGCACCCGTCTCGGCCCCGCTCCCCTGCCCGCGCCCCGCCGCGCGAGGCTGCTTTCAATAAGGCGCGCTCTGGGGACTGCTAAGTGTTTCCAGAGGCCGGGGCGGGCGGCGCCGGCGCCCGCGGGGAGCCCCTAGCCGGGGGTTTATGAGGGTCGTGAGTGTGAATGCGGCCGGGCCCCGGGTCCGCAGACGTGTCCGAGGTTCTCAGCACCTTGACTCGGCCCTGCTCCCCGAGGTTCCCTTCCAGGGCTCCTGGCCCGCGGCGCCCCCCTCTGCGCCGAGGTCTCCCCAGGGCGGGCGCCGCGGTGGGACGAGGCTCGGGGAAGGGGGCTCCCTATCCCCGCCGCTTGGTTGAAAGGGGATTTGGCTTCCCTTTTGTTGGCCCCTCACCCCCTCCCCCACCGCCGGGAGGTGGCCGAAGCGGCATTTCCTGTGCCTGGGGTCCCCGGGCGGCCTTTCGGCTGATGGGGACCTGGCCTCCTTCAGGCAGGCTGGAGGGGCGGGCCCGGCTCCCGGGTGGCGTTTTCCTCGAGGATCGAGCGATCTTGGGCGGCGTGGACCCCGGGGCGCCCAAGAGCTGCCGCCAGGTTCGGGGGGAACCTGGGGGGACCGGCCTAGGGGGCCAAGCCGTCCCGATCCCCGGGGCACCCCTGGCCTGCACCCCTCGCCAGATTCCCGCACCCTGCCGCGGCGGGGGAAGGCGGCGGGGCCTCCAGGTTTGGAGGCTGAGGGGGTTCGCCTCACGTCCCAGAAATCCGTGAGCCTCCCCTTACACGTGAGTGGGTCTCAGTGTCTCCACTCCACGCATTGCTTCCTCCCCCCCACCCCCCGCTCCATTTCTGCAGGAAGGTGAGAGTTAGGCAACAGGCGCGAGAACGGGGCTCAGCTCTTCTCTTATCCTGCTGCCAGCTGCGCGCTCCAGTGACCAGTCCTCAGATTTAGGAATGCTGGGCAGCCTTTCCTGGGGGGCGTTTGGGTTTAAGCAAGGGCCGGTTACGTCATACATCCCTTGTTACTTGATTTGGGAAAGGGGTTTGCATTTATGTCGCTGCTCCTTAAAGCATAAGCCGCCTAGGGTGCAATGTGCAATGGTAGGTAAACCAGACCTTCTAAGTCAGTCTTTGGGGTTTTAACAACATCCCTGTGGATTTCTGCACCCCTCACCCCGCTAGAATCCCTCTCCCCTTTCGAGTCTGGGGATGCATTTGCTGCACTGTGGGAGGGGAAAGAGGGGGCTTACCCTGGCGACTCGACGTGCTTTTGCACAGCGTTTGCGTGGTGGCCTCGTGGGGGTTAATTGCCCTGCAAAACCCTACCTCGTAAACCTATGCCTGGCGGCGGTTTAAGTTGCATTTGTCAGGGAAGAGTTGGAGGTGGGTGATGTGAGAAAAGGTGATGGGGTCTGTTGCTTAAATAAAGGTTGTAACAAGACTGGAAAGACTGCTCGCATTTTAAAAGCGCAGAGTAGTTTAAACATTGCCGTCGTTTACAGTCGAGTTTAAGAAATCTCTGAGGAACGAAGCCATCCAATATCATTTTCATTAAGTTTTGAACCCTGTGTGGAGGTAATTTTCTTTTTCCAGTAAAATAATAGTAATCTCTATAGGGGAGGGAGTAGGGAAGCTGTTTATAATTCTCTTCCTTCTGGAATGCTAGGCTAGCTGGAAATTCAAAGAATATGATCATATTCAAAACTATGAATACAATTTTATGATTACAGGAGATTCGAGTGTTTGGCATCTTTTCTGCTGTAAAGAAGAATCCCTGTAATTTTGAGTGTATTTTATACACAAAACATAAGTTACTATGTAAAAACATGGAAAAGTTATTCTAAAAGGATTTATAAGTTCTACATTTTTATAGAAGACTGTTCCTTAACGAGACAAATACCTGATTTGGGACCCTGTGCCCCGCCTGGGTAGGTTAGGCTGGGTTCGGGGTCCCCCCACCCCAATTTTGACAGTGCAGTGTTTACTTCTGGCCCAGATCCCTGGAGTGATGGTGGTAATAAATAATGATAGTGATCCATTTGGAAGTAAGTAAATCAAAACATCTTGAATAAGAAGACTTTATGGAAAAAGAAAAGTTTTTATATACTCTATAGTAAGGAAGCATGTTTTTCTTATTATGGCTGTGTACTAAGCAAAGAAGAATCACACATTTGAAAATTTTCAATGTTTAACAGTGAGAGCAAGTTTAACCCTCACGTCTACTTGATAAAAATGCCATCTGGAGAAAATGACCACCACTGACCCTATGTAACAACGTTCCTGTGAGCTGCTGTACTAAACTGTTTATAAAAATGGCGTTAGGTGACCGAGGGGCTCTAGTCAGTGAGGCTGAACTCTTGATTAGTAAAGCAAGTCATAGTTAGAAAACTTAACAAGAAATCTGCTTAATATTTTGCAAGCAGAAAAGCAACATGGGTTTAAAATGGTGCGTTTACCAAGAGTAGTTTTTGGTGAGAGTGATCTGCAGATTTACGAGGAAATGTGAAATAACATTTGTATTATTATTATTATTATTTTTTTTAACATTTGTATTATTATTGCTAAACCGTTTTTGTATTGTTTGGTCAAAATACCGCCGTAATTATTGTTTGTATGTCAGTCTCTCTTATGGTGTGATTTGTAGTGAATTACTTGTTCCCTGAGAACGTTTTGTCTCTTTAGCCTCGGTTTAACCTCTGAGACATTTAAGCCTGGCAGAGTTTGGGTTTAATGCCTATCCTTTGGAATCTTTTTCTGAGATCATTGGGATAGAAATGCAGGAGTAGGGGAACAGCCCGTCTGACAGGTAGGGAAGATTAATCCCCTAAAGGGGGATTTCTAAAGCAAGGTTTCAGCCGGAGAAGTGGCGCTCCTTTAAAATGCATTCCACGGGAGGCCAGGATGTGGAAAGTTATCATTATCATTGAAATGGAAACTGGGTGTGAAAGCCTTGGCCTCCCTAATCTGCAGAACTCTTGACTACTCTGATTAAAAAGTGTAGGAAATTTGTGTACTCTGTAACTCTTTTCCCAGGGAGAGCTGTAATTATACAATTCCAAGTTGTCAGGGAAAAGAAAGTGGACTACTGTTATCTGAACACAAGGTTTAAAGCCATCTTCTAAAATGCTCGTTGATGTCAGGGGCCTTTTGGTGTTTATCTCGTCCATTCCCTGGGAACCTGGAGGGGAAGCGGCAGCATCCTGTGCTTACCACCTGGAGAAGGGCTGGGCTGCGGAGCTTTGGGTTTACCCTGCTGTGCCCTACGGGGAGCTCCCTATGGGCTGTGACATATTACTGTTCATGGTGAAGAAAGTTGTCATTAAGATATTTTCTTCTTTGGGGACCTGTGGTGACTGCCAGGTGGACTCCATGAATACCATACGTGGAAGGTGTCAAAAGCAGAGTAACCAGGGGGGATTTGCTTTGCAGAGGAAGCGTTACTGGGTTAAGTCTGGATTTTCCATCGCCAATAGTAATTTCGTGAAAGGACAGTTGGGCTGAAAGGACTGGTTTTGAAAACATCGCTTCTCAGTGACTCTGGGTTCTTTGGTTTTATATTGTTGGACTGCATCACTGTAACAGAAACACTAGGAGTTAGGTGGGTAGTGCGGGCTCCTTGAGTTTTGAAGTAAAAATCTAAGCAACAAGAGTAGCTCTGGCTCACTAATTATGGCTGCAACTGGCTGGGGTTTGTACCAGCCTCCTTTTTCTAGTATGTATTTATTTGGTTTTGCCGAGGAGCTTGCCAAGTTGGAAATGAGGGTGGGACAGCTCTGCTTGCATGTGCTGTTGTCTAAAATACGTCTGGGGTGTGATCTGTTTAAAATCATATTAGCAGAGTGGCCAAGGAATTGTTGAACATTAGGAAGGCTTTTCAAAAATAAGGAATTGTGTTGGTGTGGTTTGTGTTATTTTGGGGATTTCTGGTTTTTTTTTTTTTTTTTTCAAGTTCTATCTCTGAAAGAACCAAAAAAAAAAAAAAAAAATCAAAAGCCAAAGGGAAGGAAATAATTACAGAAAAATTTAGCCTAATTAGACTAAGTGGCTTGTCCTCCAGAAAGTCTTAAGTTCCAGTGGGATGTGGTGTGTGTGTCTTTAATTGTCACTGGAATGAGCTTCAGTAAGCACTCTGTCACTTTTGCGATGTTATCCGGGGAGAAGTGGCTGCTCCTTCAAATCCTCTTGGAGTAGGGGAGGGTTTTCCCCAAGTCCCCAAAGCTGCCAGCCTAATAGTTTCCACACACCCAGTGCCCTCCTGGAGGGCTAGTTAACCCAGCGCGCACTTAAATGACAGAAATCCTCATGGTAGACTTGTGCCGTGGAGTATAGTAGCCGCTAGGCACGTGTAGCTATCTAGGTTAAAATTAATTAAACTGAACTGAACCGGAAGATTCAGTTCCTCCACCGCACCAGCTGCATTTCAGAGGCCGCGTGTGGCAGCGGCTCAGATGGCCCAGGTACGTAGAGGACACTTCCAGCATTGCCGGAAGCTCTGTGGGCCACTCTCCTGTTTGTCCAGGGTCTGTGTGTTGGTCACTGTTGCTTCAGGAACAGCCTTGTGGAGTCCAGAGCCAAAGAGGAGCTTCGCCTTGTTTGCTTAGAGTTCTGTTTGTTGACTGTGGGAGATTTGAAGGCAAAAATGAAATGGATTGACTCTAATCTGTGGAACTAGAGGGCCCTGCCCCAAGAGGGGCTTAGCAGAGGTGTAGTGATGACCAAGGCAGCAAAACCTTAGCGTATATGCTTGCATACTGTACAGTGCTGATATGAGGGAAATGTTAGCTTTAAAGAATTTGCATGTGAGGGGCTAAACGAGATTATGTGAACACGTGTGTGCACACTCACGTATGTGTTCGCGTGTGTTTGGGAGAGGGCACACCATGGCTTCAGTGCCATTAAAAAAGCACATGCAATGGTGATAGTGACGACTGTTTCCTCAAATTAGGCTGTCTGACGAAATGGGAGATCTTCAAGTGGTGAAAGGAAACAAATGTCACTGGAAGAAGGTTTAAAGTGCAGATTCAAAAGAATCCCAGCACAAGAAAGGCGAAGGAAACCTGCCCCGTGCCCAGCACATTGGGGGCATGCAAAAGCAGTTTCCCACGTGGGGAACGAAATCACAGTAGGGGAGGAAGAGGGAATGGGGAGATGACATTTGAGGCCATACTTATGGACGAATTCACAGTCCAGTCTGAACTGAGTGTTACGTGCATCAGATATGATTTGCCAAAGACTTCCTGGAGCAAGCATATCTGTGATATCGCCTGTTAGCGGCCAACCCTCGCAAGATCTTCTCCTTTACCTCTGGTAACCCGCCACGTGGGATGCGGTGGAATGTGTTTGTGGGATGCGGTGGAATGTGTTTGTGGAATGTGTTTGCAGACCGGAAAGGGCTGAGAGAGGAGGGCAGATGTGGGAAGAGGCAGTAGGAACCAAGAGCAGCCAGAGCACCGTCCTCAGAGAAGGGGAAATCGTGTGGAGTCAAGAGTCTGAGGATCTTAGCTCCCAGGCAAATGCAGGATGTGATGCGATAAGCAGGGCAAGGCGTGGCGAGCTGCAGCCACGATTTTGGAGGATAATTTGGCAGCACCCGGGGGTGGGGGTGGGAAAGCTAAGAGGGTAGTGGTTGCACCCAAGAAAGGAGGTGCATGAAGAATCAAAGGCCTTGGTCTTGGATTTGTTGGGGGAATTCACAGGAATTCCTGGGAGGAGCATCCTGGGAGAAAACTGATGCAGAAGGGAAAGGTCATTCATTCTTTAGGGGTCTGGAGCAGGGATGCACACATTTTGGCTCCTGGAAGACAATGTGCATTGGGAAGGAGAATGGGTAGGATTTGTGGGATGATGAGGAATTGAGTGAGGACTTAAAAGTTCCATCTAAAATAGGGAGCAGCCCACAAATGAATGGTAAGACGGGTGTAGGAAGGGAGTGAGGGGTCACAGGCTGAGAATGCTTTTAGGCACAACCTCTGGGTCATATTCAGTTAAGTGTCCACCTTGCTGTCCTTTTGTAGGACGTTATTTTATGTTTTCAACTCTTATAGAACATTTGGAAATAACATATGGAAATTGGGAATTTTCCTCCCAACAGTGAAATAACTCCCAGGTCACCATAGTCTTTGTATAACATTGGATACGTTTCTAGAGGAGCTTAAAGTCTACAGGAAGAGTGGTGACAAGGGGGGGCTCTGTCTTAAGTGAACATGAGACGTGGAGGGAGGGCAGGAGTGGAGGGACTGGCTGGTTGTGCATCTGCTTATTTTGCGAAAAGAAACACGGAAAGGGGAAACCATAAAGTGACACCTCAGATCTTTTCTTAATTAAGGTAAAATATGCATAAAAGAGGCCTTTTAAGCCATTTTTAAGTGTACAGTTCACTAGCATTAAGTATCTTCAGACTGTTGTGCCACCGTTGCTACCATCCATCTCCAGAACTGTTTTCATCCCCCAGACTGAAACTCTGCCCCCGTTCAACAACAACTCCCCATTCCCCCTTCCAGCCCTGGCAGTCACCATTCTACTTTCCATCTCTATGAATTTGACTATTATAGTATCTCAAATAAATGGAATTATATTATTTGTCCTTTTGTAACTGTCTTCTTTCACTTAACATAGTCTTTTCAAGGTTCATCTGTATTGTAACAAGTGTTAGTACTTTTTTTTAAGGCTGAATAATACTCCATTATGCACACACGTGTGCATACATACCATGCATATACCACATTCTGTTTTTCAGCTTGTTCTGTCTTTCGGTGGACATTTGGGTTGTTTCCTCCTTTTGGCTCTTGTGAATAGTGCTGTTATGAACATGGGTATACAGATATCTGTTCAAGTCCTTGCTTTCAGTTCTTTTGGATGTACACCCAGAAGTGGAATTGCTGGATCATATGGTCGTTCTATGTTTAACTTTTTGGGTAACCGCCATACTGTCAACATTTGTTATTTTCTGTTTTATTGATAACAGTCATCAAAATGAGTGTGAAGTGGTCTTAATCTCATTGTGGTTTTGATTTGCATTTTTCTAATGATTAGTGATGTTGAGCATTTTTTCATGTCATTTGTATACATTTCATGGCCATTTGTATATCTTCTTTGGATATGTCTGTTCAAATCCTTTGCTCATTTTTTAATCATATTGTTTGGGTTGTCTTGGTTGAGTTGTAGGAGTTCTGTGTGTTCTACATATTAACTCTTTATATGATTGACACATATTTTCTTCCATTCTGTGGGTTGCTTTTACACTCTGTTGATAATGTCTTTTGATGCACAAAAGTTTTCAATTTTAATGAATCAATTTATGTTTTCTTTTTTTTTGGTTTTACCTGTGGTTTTGGTGTCATATCCAAGAAATCATTGCTAAGGCCAATGTCATGAAGCTTTTCCACTATGCTCTTTTTCTGAAAGTTTTTAGTTTTAGCTTTTTTTAGGTCCTTGATCCATTTGGAGTTAATTTTTATAGATGGTGTAAGGTAAGGGTCCAGCTTCATTATTTTGAATGTAGACATACAGTTTTCCCAGCACCCTTTGTTGAAAAGTTTGTTCTTTATTCATTGAATAGTCTTGACATCCTTGTCATTTGCTACATGTATAGAGTTTATTTCTGGGCTCTCTATTCCATTGGTCTATGTGTCTGCTCTTAAGCCATTGTTTTGATTATTGCAGCTTTGTAGTATGTTTTGAGATCAGGAAGTATGAGCGTTCCAACTTTGTTTTTTGAGATCAGGAAGTATGAGTGTTCTAACTTCGTTTTCTTTTTCTAGACTGTTTTGGCTATTTGGGATCCCTTGAAATTCCATATGAATTTTAGGATAGATTTTCTATTTCTACAAAAAGCATCACTGGGATTTTGATAAAGATTGCACTGAATCTGTACATTGCTTTGGATAATACGGACATCTTAACAAGTTCTTCTGGTCCACAAACACAGGCTGTCTTTCCTTTCATTTAGATGTTCTTTAATTTCTCTCAACAATGTTTTGTAGTTTTCAGTGTACAAGTCTTTTATCCACTTGATTGAATTTATTCTTAGTATTTTATTCTTTTTGATGCTTTGTGGATGGAAATGCTTTCTTAATTTCATTTTTGGATTGATTTTTTTTAGTGTATAATAGTGCAGCTGATTTTTGCCTGTTGATTTTGTATCCTGCAAATTAGTTTAATTAGTTCAAATAGATTAGTTTAAATAGTTTAGTTAGCTTAAATTAATTTAAATAGTTTAATTAGCTCAAATTAGCTCAAATAGAATTTTTGTGTATCTGTATGTAGGATCATGCCATCTGTGAACAGAGATAATTTTACTTCTTTCTTTCCAATTTTGGATGCCTTTATTTCTTTTTAAATTTTTGTCTAATTGCTCTATCTAGAACTTCCAATATTATATTTAATAGAAGTGACGAAAGCAGACATCCTTGTCTTGTTCCTGATCTTAGAGAAAAAGCTTTCAGTTTTTCACCATTGAGTACGAAGTTAGCTGTAGGCTTATCATATATGGCCCTTATTATGTTAAGATAGTTTCTTTACATTCTTAGTTCACTCTGACATATTTTTGTATGAACATGTTAATGTTCTACATGTTCAAAAAATAAAATTAAATCACTGAAAATGGCAGGAAACTAAAGCTGAATACAAACAAGTAAGTCCAACTATAAAAGAAACCTGTTGGGTGGGCCAAGAAGTGCCTTTGGTTTTTTAAGTAAAAATAAAGGGACACATTTTTCATTTTCACCAAGAACTTTATTGAACAACGTATTCACCCTTTTGTTCCACTATATTTTGCCATTTTTCAGGCAACTTCATAATTCCATCTTCCCAAAACTTTTTATCTTTTTGAGCAAAGAACTGTTCCAGGTGCCTTTTACAGCCTTCCAGGGAATTGAAATTTTTTCCATTAAGAGAACTTTGTAAAGACTGAAATAAATGGAAATCCAAAGGTGCAATGTCTGATGAATACAGCAGATGAATCAAAACTTCCAGCCAAGCTGTAACAGTTTTTGCCTGGTCATCAAAGAAACATGGGGTCTTACATTATCCTGATGGAAAAATTTTTTTTTTTTTTTGACTAATTCTGGATGCTTTTCGTGGAGTGCCACTCTCAGTTGGTTTGATTGGGAGCAGTACTTGGAATTAATCGTTTGGTTTTCCGGAAGGAGCTCATAATAGAGGACTCCCTTCCAATCCCGCCAGAAACACAACATCACCTTCTTTGGATGAAGACTGGCCTTTGGTGTGGTTGGTGGTGGTTCATTTCTCTTGCCTCATGATCTCTTCTGTTCCATGTTGTTGTACAGTATGTACTTTTCATCGCCTGTCACAATTTGTTTCAAAAACAGAACATTTTCATTACGTTTAAGTAGAGAATCGCATGGGGAAATACGGTCAAGAAGGTTTTTTTCACTTAACTTATGTGGAACACAAACATCAAAGTGATTCACATAACCAAGCTGGTGCAAATGATTTTCAATGCTGGATTTGGATATTTTGAGTATGTTGGCTATTTCCCGAGTGGTATAACATTCATTGTTCTCAGTTTATGTCTCGATTTGGTCACCATCAACTTCAACTGGTCCAGTTGACCGTGGAGCATTGTCCAGCGAGAAATCTGCAGCACGAAACTTCGCAAACCACTTTTGACACATTCGATCAGTCACAGCACCTTCTCCATACACTTCACAAATCTTTTTCTGCATTTCAGTTGCATTTTTACCTTTCTTGAAATAATAAAGCAGGGACTTCCCTGGTGGTCCAGTGGTAAAGAATCCACCTTTTAATGCAGGGGACATGGGTTCCATCCCTGGTCGGGGAACTAATATCCCACATGCTGCGGGGCAACTAAGCGTGCTTACCACAACTACTGAGCTTGCACACGTCAACTAGAGAGCCCGCGTGCCACAGACTACAGAGCCTATGTGCTCTGGAGCCTGTGCCACAACTAGAGAAGAGAAAACCCGCACGCCACAGCTAGAGAGAAGCCCGTACGCCTCAACGAAGATCCCACGTGCTGAAAGGAAGATAGGGCCAGGATAGGTAAAAATATAAGATGAGCCAGGAGCGTAATCTTGTGATAGAAAGTGAACAGAAACAATGGGAACATATCAAATGTACAGTTGCCAGCTTGGAGGCGTTCCAGTGGTCAAATATCCGACAGGTTAAGCGTCAAATAAATAAGGACAAGCATGGATTATACGTGGAACAAAATAGGAATCTATGATTCAACACCGATAAGTAAATAAGTACAATTGCCCCTCTGTATCTGTGGATTCTGCATCCTCGGATTCAACCAACCATGGATCAAAAATATTTTAAAAATTCTAGAAAGTTCCAAAAAGCAGAACCTGCATTTTCTGCACACTGGCAACTATTTACATAGCATTTACATTGTATTTACAGCCTTTTACATAACATTTGCATTGTATCAGTTGTTATAAGTCATCTAGACATGATGTAAAGTATACGGGAGGGTGTGTGTGTAGGTAATACGCAAATTCTACTGCCATTTTATATAAAGGACTTGAGCATCCTTGGATTTTGGTATCTGCAGGGGGTTGGGGGTAGTGGGGTGGCCCTGGAACAATCCCCCACAGATACTGAGAGACAACTATATAGTTAAATACATGCATTATTTTCCTAGGGCCGCTGTAATAAAGTACTACAAACTGGGTGACTTAAAACAACAAAAATTGTTTTTCTCACAGTTTTGGAGCCTGAAAGTCCAAAATCAAGGTGTCAGCAGTCCATGCTCCCTCCGAAGGCCCTGAGGGAGAATCCTTTTTTGCCTCTTTCAGTTCCTGGTGGCTCCCATTGTCCCTTGGCTTGTGGCAGCATCACTCCAATCTCTACACCATCTTCACATGCCCTTCTCTCCTAGATGTCTCTCTGTGTCCATTCCTCTTCTTATAAGGGACAGCAGTTATTGGATTTAGGTCCACTTTAAATCCAGGATGATTTCATCTTGAGATCCTTAACTCATTACTTCTGCAAAAACTATTTTCAAATAAGGTCACATTTGAAGTTTTGGATGGATATGAATTTTGGGGGACACTATTTAACCCACTACATTACATAAATGAACAGAATAGAGAGGGAACAGAGGGTACTTCCATACAGTAAAATGCAGGCTAACAAAATTGAGATGACTTTAAAAAATCATGATTTGCAGCAATAATTGTGCAAATTTGTTTGGGCGATGAATGTTGAATGCAATTAAATGGGGCCATGTTTGATGGGGAGCAGGGAATGTCCACGGTTCAGAGTATTTCCCCACAGAGCCTTTATTTGCAAGGGAACAATTAGCAGCTACAGACTGGAGAAAGCAAACGTCATCTAACTCTGTGACCAAGGCTTACATCACCACTGTGGGCAGGTGGACATAGTCCTTCCAACAAGGGCATTGATTAGCCTGCATTCCAGCTGGGGATGCAGAACCTGAGTCTCATGGTGACAAAAACCAGCAAGCCCGGGCTTCCTGGTGGCGCAGTGGTTGAGAATCTGCCTGCTAATGCAGGAGACACGGGTTCGAGCCCTGGTCTGGGAGGATCCCACATGCCGTGGAGTAACTAGGCCCATGAGCCATGGCCGCTGAGCCTGCGCGTCTGGAGCTTGTGCTCCGCAACAAGAGAGGCCGCGATAGTGAGAGGCCCGCACACCACGATGAAGAGTGGCCCCCGCTTGCCACAACTAGATAAAGCCCTCACACAGAAAGGACAATGCAACACAGCAAAAATAAATAAATTAATTAATAAACTCCTACCCCCAACATCAAAAAAAAAAGAAAGAAAAGTTAACAAAAAAAAAGAAAGAAAAGTTACAGGCAAGAAAAACCAATCCTTCCTCAAAAAAAAAAAAACAAAAAAACAAAAAAACCCAGCAAGCCCAAATGGAGGGGCATTTTATTAAACAACTGGCCTGTAGTAGAAAACCTCAGTGTCGTGAAGGGAAAAAAACAGCCAAGAAACAGGTCCAGCTTAAAGGAGACGACAGGAGGAGACAAGTAAATGCAGAGTGATTCTGGACAGGACTGGGTTAGAGTGAAAACTGATGTGCACATCATTGGAACCTCTGATGAAATTGGAATATGGAGGTAAAGTATTTAACAGTGTTGTCAAAGTTCACTTTCCTGAGTTTGTCAATTTACGGAGATACCGTAAGAGGACATCTTTGGTCTTAGGAAGTATGTACTCAGTGTTAAGGGGTAAAAACCATGATGTCTGCAACTTACTCTCAGACAATTCAGAATAAAAAAACAGTGTGACTGTGAAGACAGAAAAGTGAAGTATATGGGTGAAATGTGAAAAATTAGTGAATCTGGGTAATGAGTATGGAGCAGTTTCATGTATGAACCTTCCAACTTTTAGGTAAATTTGAAATTATTTCAAAATAAAGGACTAAAATCATGTTAATTGACACAAATGTATGACTGTAGCCAGTGGACTCAACAATAGAGTTGAGCATATTCTCTTAAGAGAAAGACTCAAATAGTTATAATTTTATGGGAAATGGTGTCAGACCTCATCCAGGGATGGGGCAGGGCATGTTCCATGTGCCTTTCAGGCCAGACAGAGTTTCATCAAGGAATGAAGACAATTATAGGACAGATGAGGGCGTCTGTATCCAGAATACATAAAGAAGTCATAAATAAAGTAAATGTTCCAGTTAAAAGAGGGACACAGAGTACAGCAGGCAGTTTGCAGAAAAACAAATACAAACAGCCCAAAACTTAAGAGTTTGGCCTTAGGATTCAAGAAATGCAAATTATGAGGCAGTTATCCCAATGTTCTTCTGACTGAGCTTTGCCTGAAGTCAGAAGTGGGTATTAAGGAGCATGTTAGTAATGATGCGGGGAGGGTGTGTGGCACAGTGGTGTGTAAGTTACCACTTTGAGGGCTGTGTGACATTTAAAATACACATATTCTGTGGTCTGCTCTAAAAAAATACATGCATGCCTGGGAGGCATCCTGTTCACAGCTCCACCATTTCTAATAGCGAAAGTTGGAAATATCAACATGCCTTTTAATGGGAGCCAAATAATCGAACCGGCACCATGTCTCAATTGTGGATTATTGTACAGTGGCTAAAATGAAGATGGAAATCTGTGGATGTCAACGGAGGGAGAGTTCAAAGCAAGATTCTGGATAAGGAGAAAATCAAGTTGCACGGGGATATGTGCTGCATGGGATCGATCTAAAAATCCCACCTCCCTCCCCCATTTCTGCGGATATAACGGTCTCTAGAATAAGGTCTCCAATCTACACATGAGACTGACAACAGTGGTTACCCTGGGAGAGATGGGAAGACATAGGAATCTTCAGGATCTTTGATTCCATCATATCTCCTGTGCTAGGGATTACTTTACTGGATCCTGTCTTTTAGCTCCTGGGGGATGACATTTAGATACATTAGCAGGAACTGTTACACAATGACTTCCTCCCTCCCATCATCTTTCCCTTTGCTTTGTGAAAAGTTCTTGTCCAGCTCTGGCCAGAGGGGAAGGTGAAGGAAAAACATGGAAAGTCAGTTTGTTGAGGAGATTGTGGAAGTTTGTAGGTAATTCATAAGCTCTTCAGGGGTGCATCTTGATCTTTGGGGTGTTCTATGAGCGGGTAAAGAAATGGAAGTTTGGGGATGCAGGAAACTCACGTCAGTTAGTTCTCTGAGTTGTCAGATTCTCTTGGCTTTACAAATATTTGATCCAAATTCCATCCTGAACATATTTAACGGCTTTAGAGCTGTGACGAAGAATACCCCTAAGGTTGCTTCATACCAGCCCCGTGGTGTGTCAGTGGGCATCTTTGGGTCTGCTTGTTTTGGTGCAGATAGGAGCAGCCGTCTCTGTTTAAGCCTAGAGTCCTAAGTTTGCTCCGAGCGCTGCTGAAATACTTTTCCTTTGTGTAAATGCCCATAAGAGTCAGAATTTTCTTGATATTCTGAAACTAAAGCAAAACACAAGAAATATAAAAGGACTTTGAGGTAGAAATATGATTGGAGCTGTCTTTCAAAATGTACAGTTTCAAGTTTTATGGCTATTAAGATGAAGTTCGTTGCTTTCACTTAATGACTGTATTATAAAGAGAATATTATACAGTTTACAGGTTGAATAGTGTTTCCCCCCAAAAGATACAGTGTTGGAGTCCTAACCCCCAGTACTTCAGAATGTGACCTTATTTGGAGATAGGGTCTTTACAGAGGTAACCAAGTTAAATTGAGGTCATTAGGGTGGGCCCTAATCCAATATGACTGGTATCCTTATAAAAAGAGGAAATTTGGACACAGCCCTACGTACACAGAGGGAAGACCATGTGAGGACACAGGTAGAAGGTGGCTGTCTGCAAGCCAAGGAGAGAGCCCTCAGGAGAAACAACCCTGCCCACACCTTGATCTTAGACTTCCAGCCTCCAGAACTGTGGGAAGATGAATGTCTGTTGTTTAAGCCCCCTAGCCTGTGGTGCTTTGTTAAGGCAGGCTGAGCTGACTCATACATACACATCTGCACTTACCTGCGTGCTAATCAAGTACGGCTTTCTATTGATTTTCTTTTCAGAGCATCTGCATTGGAATTTACTTGATAAAAATGTTCCACTGCTAACGGACACTCCTGTCAATGATCCCATCGCGCCTGGGGTGGTAGCTAACTGGCTTGACCCCACAACTGGTTAGTATTGTGGTCAGGAGTCAGTGTTACCAGGCCCAGCATGGACTGCAGTCAGGGTGCCTCTCTATGCCTATGGCCTGACTCAGGCGAGTCCCTTGGCATCAGAGGGCAAGTCCACTTTCTGGAAAGCTTGTTGTCTGGGGCTGCTGCTCTGGACAGCGCTGCGGCCAGGCCTGTGTGGCCTCTGGAGCACCTCTGTGTAACCAGCTCTGTGTCCAGGCCTGCTCTGTGGACATCACTGGTCCCCTTCACCTTCCTCCAGCTGCTGGCCTGGCTGTCAAGAGAGGCTTTAATGGGGACCTCCCGGAGGTCAGAGCAGAGAGAGGTGGCCCGTTGAGGCCCTGAGATGCCAGGCACCCATCCTTTGTTCCCTTGGGGAACCTGGGTAACAGTGAAAACAAAATTCAACAAAAGCATACATCCTCAGGCACTGGGATGGTGTGGCTGTTAGCATGTGTGATTTATCTGGCCTGGAAGCCTTTGAAGCAGGAGGTGATTGGACTCCCTGAAGGCTGGCCCCGTGGGAAGGGCCTGGAAGTGCCAAATGGAGAGGAAGGAGCAAGTGGGTCCAGAGGGCTGGTGAGGGAAGGAGCCCTTGGAAGTGTATTTCTCTGTCCTTCGGATCAGAGGCTCCTTCCTTCACCCTTGTCCTGTTCCAGAGCACAGGGGTAGCTCTGGAGGCTGCAGGAAGATCCTGTGGACAGAAAAAAAGCGTTGACTTTGTGCTGGCCCTAAACTCTGAAAACCTTGTGAAGGGGGACCCTCAGGCTGCTCCCCAGTAGCTTTTTGGAGACCCCAGACAGGGGCGCAGCGGGACGAGGCCAGCTGCTTCCCGGAGAGGCACCTGGTGTAGGCACTGATGGGTGTTGGGGGGGGCATGCATGGAGCTGTGCAGAGGATGAGAGCTAGCAATGAGCACACGTAGGGGTGTCAGCCTGCACCAAGTGGCTGCTGGGGCTTCTGACCGGAAGGCAGCTTTATAAGAAGGAGCCCAGAGGATGCCTTCTTGAGTGGAAACAAGAAGTGTAATTCTGATATAACCTTCTGATTGTATCAGTAATGGTCAAGCACATAATTATTTCATTGTTAAGATTCAGCTAGCTTTTTTGACATGTACATACTAGGTTTCCTTCACTATTTGCTAACTTCAGTATGTCTGTCTCATTTTATTTTAGAAGAAGGAAAATCCTTTGTTTAGCAAGGCAGAGAGAGCCCAGGCACAATTAACCTCTAATTAGTGAAGTGTTTTCAGAGTTCAGATAAGGTTCACCTACTTTTTTTTTTTTTTTTTTGGCTACTCTAAACTTTGAGCCCATTTATTTTCTTTCTTTAAAAAAAAAATAATAATTAAGAAAAAACCCCAAGATAGTCACGTTTCTTCTAGTTGACTAACCACAAATTTCTATGGGGTCTAAAAGCCAAGCTGATCCAAAACAAAACAAAGGGAAAGAGGGAAAGCCAAGAATGGGTATAAGTAGATCTGCCTGGGATTAAGTTTTTAAAAATGCTCTTTATAATTACTTTTTTCCCCATCGGTGGAATGGGGCCTGCCCTGAGTTTTGGGTGTGTGTGGGGCGTGGGGTGTCCTCATGATATTGAGGGAACTTTGGCTTCGGCCCAATTGTCTTTTTATAATTGAAGGTATTTATTAAAAAATCACTATGTGAAAACTCCCACAAAACAATACTATATACTTTCTATCTTTTCTGTGAACAAATACTTATAAGAGGGCCCTCCCGGCACTTGGGTGTGATTCAAAGGGACTTCATGTAGCTTCCTCTGGATTGTTTTTATTTTATTATTATTTTTTACATTAAAAATTTTTTAATTGGCCCCGCCGCGCCACGCTGCGTGGCTTGTGGGGATCTTAGTTCCCTGGCCAGGGGTGGAACCCAGGCCCCCTGCAGAGGAAGTGTGGAGTCCTAACCACCGGACTTCCAGGGAATTCCCTATTTTCATTTTAAATCAGGGAATGCATTTATTCCTTGATTAAGTAATAATCACGAAAAACAAAAACAAAAAACCCAGTAACAAATGCTTATGGCTTGAAAAACAAAACTGAGAAGGTGTAAAATGAAAAGAGCCTGTCACTTCTCACCCTACCCCTGCCACTCTCTCCCCTGCAAAGGTCCCAGATAATCTCGGCCCACAGTCTTTGTACTTCTTTCCAGACATTTCCTAGGCTCATGTGCTTGTCGGTTCAGCTCTCTTGTTAATTTTTTTTTTTAAATTGTGGTAAAAGGCACATAACATAAAAGTAACCATTTTGAAGTGCACAGTTCAGTAGCATTTTGTACATTCACTTTATTGTGCAATCATCACCCATATCTAGTTCCAGAACACTTCCATCACCCCCTACTTTAGCAGTGACGCCTCACTCCCCTCCCTCAGTCTCTTGTAACCATTAATCTACTTACTGTCTCTCTGGATTTACCTATTCTGGAAATTTCATATAAATAGAATCATACATGCTATGGCTTTGTATCTGGCTTCTTTCACTGAGCATAATGTTTCCAAGGCTCATCCTTGTTGTAGCATCCTTGATTATATATATATATATATATATATATATATATATATATATATATATATATATAAACATCTTTATTGGAGTATAATTGCTTTACAATGAATTTGTTTTTATATACAATGAAATGATACCATGCATACCGAACTGAGGTTTGGTGTTTTCACATAACAATAGTTCTTACAAATCTTTCCATCTTAGCGCACGCCGTGCACCTCATTTTTAAAAATCTTTGCTCATATCTGTCATTTGGATACACATCATTAATTTCACTGGTCTCCTGTGGATGGATACTTCTGATTTTTAGCTATTACAGAAAACAGTGCTGCAGGGAACATCTGTACATACATTTTTTGTTCTTCTGTACTGTGTATCTGTAGAGTCAGTCCCCAGAGGTGAATTTTTTTTGCCCAAGATATTGATATAGATTTTTGATAGATTCTACAAGGTTACGCTTCCAGAAGGTGGCAGCAATTTATGTGACAGCAAAAGTGTATGAACTTCTCTGGTGTTTCCAAGCCCTGACCAACTCTGGAAATTATCAGGAATTTTAATCTTAGTAAGTCTTCAACAGAGAAGTGGCATGTTAATTCTTTCTGTTGACATTTAAAAAATTGTCCATGAGGCTGAATGTTTACATAAGTCATTTATTCATTTTTTTTTTCTGGGAAATAAATGTTTGCTTTCTCTACTATTTTCTACTAGTCGGTCTCAGTTGTTTCACTGATTTCTAAGACTATCTGTATTCCAGATCATACGAAAATTTTTTTTCTCAGGTTATCCTTTGACGTTGCTTATGATTGTTTCCATGCAGAAAGTTTTATTGAGTCAAGCTAAGCTAGCTTTTATTTTATGTATTTTGAGTTTTGAGTCAGACGTTGGAATCTCTTTTCCATTCCAAGATTATTTTAAAAAATTAACCTTTTTGAGGGGGAGTTTTAGGACTTTTTTTTTGGTTAAATCTTTCATTCACATGGAATTTAGATCCAACTTTAGTTGTTCTCCTCAGGAAAATGAGTTGCCCTGAACTCCTTTATTGAATAATCTGTTCCTTTTCAATTACTGGAAAAGCAGCCTTTTTTTTGGTATTATAACTTCCATGTTTGTTTGGTGTTATTTCCGGATCATTCAGTGTCTGTCCTGATTTTAATTAATTACCATAGCTTTATAAGTTTTAATATTTAGTAGGATTAGTCTGTCCCTTTGCACATTTCCCCCAGAACTGTCCTGGCTATTCACACTTAGTTTTCTACATGAATCTTAGAACAATTAACATTGTTAATTATAAGTAAGGCAAGTTCTTAAGGGTATGAATTTTCTTATGAGTGTAGCTTTGGATACAGCTTTTAGATTGTGTTACATAATGTTTTAGTTGTTATTTTCCAGATAGTCTTTAATCTCAATTTTTATTTTCTCTGTGACTCAAAAGTTAAGAAGAACATTTCATACTTCTAGGGACTCATTTTGTAGTTTCATTGCATTTTGTTTATAGAGAGTGTGGTCTACTGTATTTGGGTGTTGGGGAATTTGATGTTTTTTAATGGCTTAAAATATGGTTATTATTTGTTATGTACAGTGGGGACTTAGATGTAATCTCAGTTTAGAGCAACCTCATTGATTATGTAATTTCATTTTTCTTTATCTTTAGTTACTTTTGTTTTCTTTATTTGCCTAAGGCAAAGAAGTGAATTCAGTATCCTATGCTATTATTTCTGTCTATCTCTCTAATTTTACTTCAGTTTTTGTGTTTTAGACACTGTGTTATTTGCTACATATATCATGAAAGTTCCTCATTGAGGATTGTAACCTTAATAATTTAAAAGTGTCCCTTTTGCTTTTTGCTTCTAATTAAATCATGTACATTAATAATAATATATAATTTTATTGTTCTTAATTATGGCATTTGTCTAGTAAGTCTTTGTTTCCAAAGATGTTTCTGCTTCCTCATTGTTTGGTTTTAGATAGATATTTTATTTTATTTATTGATTTATTGTTTTATTTATTTTGTTTGTGGTATGCGGGCCTCTCACTGTTGTGGCCTCTCCCGTTGCAGGGCACAGGCTCCGGACACGCAGGCTCAGCAGCCATGGCTCACAGGCCTAGCCGCTCCGCGGCATGTGGGATCTTCCCGGTTCAGGGCACGAACCTGTGTCCCCTGCCTCAGCAGGCGAACTCTCAACCACTGTGCCACCAGGGAAGCCCTAGATAGATATTTTAAATATTGATATAATGTATAGCTTTATTTGGGTTTTGATCCTGATTGTTTTTTTCTTCTAGATAATAAGTGTTCCTCAGTCATATTTATTGAGATATGGCCTTAAATCTATTGCCTTTTTTGGGTTATATCTTCTACTTCTATTTCCTTTTTCTCTCCCTTTTGTTTGATTTGTTTTCTTTGACTTTTATGTAACATAGCTATCTAAATCCAAGTTACTAGAAGGTAAAAAATAAAAAGAAGGGCAAAGATTTACCAGGAAAATACTATGAATTCTTGAACTTGAGTGATTTTACCAGTTTGTGCCCTGATAATGGCTGATCTGTTTCCATTTTTCTTGGGACCCATTGTGCAAATTAATTGTCTTCCTTTATTTCAGTTCATTTTCATCTGTTATACCTTTGAATATGTTTTTTTGTTTGCTGTATTCTCTGGGACAACACTCGTGGGTATATTGTGTCTCAGCTTCTGTAGTCAGCAGCTCTACCCTTTTTCTTCTCAACTCCCTCTATGTGATTTTCAGCCTTGCCCGTGAGATGGACTCACTGATGGAGCTCTTCATTTGTCTATAGTGAGATCCACGTCAGGTACCAAGGTTTCCAGTGACTCTAATGAGAATCTCTGCTTTTCTGGGGGCCTTTCTCCGAGGCCCTATGAGTGGCTTTTCTGCCCAGGTATCCATCACTGTTGAACCCAAAGTGGTGTCCACTTCAGGATCTGCCCCCCAAATTCTGTGGAATGAACAGGTTCAGTGAGCAAGGTTTCATCTCTGACCGGCACTCCTAGTATAGGATTACTGTTATTCCAAGTTTGAGTTCCTGAGGATTGCCTGTCCGTAGATTTGCTGACTTCTAAGCAACTTAGGTATGTGTGAGCATTTGGGGTCAGGGAATAATCATGGAGAGGGAATTGGGAATCGAGGCTTGTGCAGAAACGAGTCACAAGGTCCAGAAGCGGATATTTATGCCAAGCGCCAAAAGCAAGCAAGCGCATGCATGTGCATACAGACCAGAGGCCGAGAGCATCTCTGGAGACCTGGCTCAGTGAGCCCTCCTGCCCTGGGTGAGGGTGGAGCACACCTGGTTGTGGGGGGGGCTTTGGTCTCATTTGTGGAAGGCTGAATCTTGGGGCAATTCGTTCCTGAGGGCTGTTGTCAGTTAACATCTGCAAGATGAACAGATGTTAGGTGCTACGAGGGTATCCTTTTCCAAAAAACAGGAACCCCATGGTAGGGATTGTCTCAGTTTGGTCCCTGGACCAGAAGCGCCAGCAGCACCTGGGAATGCATTAGGAATGTGAGTTCTTGGACCTGCCCCAGAACCTCCCAAATCAAAAGCTCTGAGCTGGGGCTCAAAAGTCTGTGTGTTAACAAGCCCTCCAGGGGCTTCTGAGGCATGCTAAAGTTTGAGAACCACCAGTTGTGATTCCTGTAGCGGGCCTGGGACAGGGGCAGGCTGGCAGAGCCACTAGCCTTGAGGGTGTCACTCAGCACCAAGGGATTAAAACTGACGTCAGTTTCCTTCTGCCTTTTCCTCCTTCTCCCCCACGGCAGGGACCGGGGCAGTCCCCAGCCTGACTGCGGAATTCCTGGGGTTTCAGATGGGACAAAGAAGAAAGGAAAAGGGGCTCTGTGGTCAGCACCTACCACAGAGGAGCAAAGCCCTCACCCCAAGATGCCCCTGGGGGCATGGAGTGCCAGGCCATTTGTCCACAGTGCGTGTGGGCGGCGGGGCAGCGGTTTGGGGAGAACTGGAGGGGATTATGATCAGTCAGTATGGCCAAGATGCATTGCAGGGGAAAATTAAGGGTGTCAGCATATAGTGGATCGAAGTGTGGCCTGCAGTGGAAATGTGTGAGAGCAGACCCTCCTGCAAAATCTGGGGGAGAGGAAGGCACCCATGTACCCAGAGGCTGTCCTCAGCTCTCTCAGTGGGAGTCACATAGGGCAGTTCATCTGACACTTTTGCCACCTACAGAGTCCTAGGGTCCCTCCATCTCTGTGTCCACAGGGGCCCGACTTTCCCAAATTGTAAGGGTATACCTGTTGGATAGGTATACAGTCCAGAAAATGTACTCCTTTATATGTATGTTGTTGTTAACGAGCCACAAATTTATTAGTGCTTCGATAAAATTGTAGGTCAGGGTTAAAGTATTAAAGTCACTGCTGTCCACTTGAAATAAATTATAAGACATTGGTTACTTAGGAAGAATATAATATTTGTGGTCCTCCCATCTGCCATCTTCAATGCTTTTAGTGTAAATTTTAGAAAGAAAACGTTCAGATCTTTTCCCCAGCCTGTGGTCTCCATAACCGTTTTCCTCCCCAAGACCTAAATTCACTAGCTGCACATTCTCTTATTTTGGACATTTCTGGAATGTAATTTCAGGATGCCTGGGGTGTGCATTGTTCTGTAGCTCCTCTGTCCAGTAGGTAGCCACTAACCGTGTGTGGCTACTTAATTTAAAGTCATTAAAATTCAGATTACAGACGGAGCTCCTCAGCCAAGCATTAGTGCTAAGCCGCTGCAGGTGGCTGGTGGCTACCGGCTACCGTGGTGGGTAACGCAGATACAGAGCATCATTATCACCACGGAGATTTCTGCTGGGTTCTGTACTGTGTCCTCTTGTTGCCATCGTTTTAACCAGCCAGTTATTGAGCACCTGCTGTATGCCCAGGAGCTGCTAATTTGTTGGTTTATTCAACAACATACACTGGGCATCTCTGTAACACATTCCCTTTTACTGTTATTATTAGTGGGTTTTTTTGTTTTTTTTTAAGTTGGAAAAAGCCTTTGATACGTGAAGGAGTGGCTTTATGTGAAGGTGGAGGTGTCTTGGGCAAGAGTGCTTGGTGGGGCTGAGGGAGGTCATGCCCACAGAGCCCTGGAGAGGTGGGCCCGTGGGGGACAGTGTTTGGAGGGGCTGAGGGCTGTTCCCCAGGAAGGAGGGGTGGGACCGGGCTGTGCGGCTTAGCCACAGGGCTGGTTTGCCCAGCTAGCCGGGAGAGGAAACACTAACACAGGTGAGTCGACAGGCTTTGGAAAAGATTCCCATCCAATGGTTTTTAAAACATTATTTAAGTCTACTTAACATAAAACATTTAGTATGGACATCACACAGTTAATATTTAAACTGTTTCTCACTGGATTGCAAAGAAGAAGATGCGATATGTTGGAGAAGTCGGTGTGGATTCCCACAGTCATATTTCCTTCACACAGAACATTTTCAGCTCTCCTGGGTACACCTAGGAGTAGGATTGTGGTGCAAGTCCAATAGGCATCTGATGCTGGCTAATGTTTGCAGCATCTGGCTGATTTCAGTCTTAGCTGGTTCTATATTTTAGCCGCTAAGGAAGTACTTTATATAAAACCTCAAACCTCAGTTACTTTTTCCTGAGAATTTGTTTTAATTTTAACTTACACAATTCAGTTTAAGCCATTAAATTCTTAAAAATGTTAAAGCCTAATTATTCTGTTTTTCAAAACTTTTTTTTCTTCCAGTTTTATTGAGATGTGATTGACATGCAGCACCGTGTAAGTGTAAGGTGTACAGGGTAATGATTTGACAATCATTTCGTAAATTTAGCAAATATGCATCATGTCATATAGATACAAAATTAAAGACATGGAAAAAATATTTTCCCTGTGAGCATTCTTAAGATTTATTCTCTTAACTTTCATATGTAATGTACAGCACTGTTAATTATATTTATCATGTTGTAAGTTACATCCCCGGTACTTATTTATCTTATAACTGGAAATTTATACCTTTTGACTGCCTTCAACCAATTCCCTCTCCCCCCACCCCTGCCAATGGTAACCATAAATCTGATCTCTTTTTCTATGAGTTCGTCTTTTTGTTTTTGCGGTACGCGGGCCTCTCACTGTTGTGGCCTCTCCCGTTGCGGAGCACAGGCTCCGGACGCGCAGGCTCAGCGGCCATGGCTCACGGGCACAGCCGCTCCGCGGCATGTGGGATCTTCCCGGACCGGGGCACGAACCTGTGTCCCCTGCATCGGCAGGCGGACTCTCAACCACTGTACCACCAGGGAAGCCCAAGTTCGTTTGTTTTTGAAGTATATTTGGCCTAGAACACTGTTAGTGATTCGATATTTCTGTGCATTTTAAAATGATCACCATGATAAGTCTAGTTATGATATGTCACCATACAAAGATATTACATAGTTACTGACCCTGTTCCCCACACTGTACATTTCATACCCATGACACATTTATTTTGCAACTGGACTCAAACTTCTATTTTGTTACAGACCAATGAGTCACATCCCTTGGCTGACTGCGGCCCCAGTGATTGAATTATGTTCACTTCACATCTCTCCTTGGTGCCTTTACTGGGGTTCCACTTCCCATTTTGTCCATTTTGTCTGTGGTATGTTCTCTTTGAACATACCATCTACTTGATCTATTAATGATGTGTTTGTTTTTTGTCTGCTTCCCAGCCCGAGGGCAGAGATCCTCCTTCCCTTTGTTGATGTATCCCCCAGGGTCCTGGAAGGGCATCTGAAGCATAGTGGGTGTTCAGGACATGCCTGCTGAGTGAAGATGTCAGCTTCCTCCCCTGGACTCTGCCCCTTCTCCCCTCTCTGCACTCTCATGCGGGAGGATAAAGCACAGTGCTTATTCTCAAATACATACAAAGGCCTAAAGTTAAAGAAAAAAAATGTACATCGTAGTCCCAGAGTTTTCGAATCAGACAGTATGCTCTATATCAATATTTGGGTCCTAATAAAATCTCATATGTAATTCACTAAGGATTAGATTCTTTTCTAACATTTTACGAGTTACTCTAAAGGGGAAAGAAATATCTCTTCAAACTTTCATTTAACACAGAGTGTCTTCTTAGGGGTTGTGGATTTCTGGGTGCTGGGGAGGGCCTTTGGTTACTTGCAGACAGTCGGGATAGGTGGCCTCGGTGGGGCAGATGTAGGGGGTGCGGTGCTTGGCTGCTCAGAGCAGTCCCAGCCAGCTCGTCAAACACGTTGCAGAAAAAGGCACGGTCAGTAAATGTTGGAGCTGACAGTCGGTTCTTCTCTCCCTCGATTCCACCCAGTAGTGCACAACAGACACTCTAAGGGGTGCAGAAGAACCTTTCCAGTGAGGTCAGAGGAAGCAGAATCTAAGACTTGGTGGGGGGGCTGGGTCCACCCCTTCCACCTTCCCACCTCCACCTGGTGGGCTTAAAGACCTGAGCACGCTGGTGGAAGCAGCTGGAATGAGAATTTGTATCGCCAGCTGTCAAAGGGAACAAGTTTGTCTGGAGACTTGGCTAAATTGGTATTGTAGGAACCCAGGTTCATGTTTGGTAAGAAGAAAAAAAGTTAAATGAGGCCATTAAACATGTGAAATGATCCTCTGAGATTTTTCAGTGACATTAATACTGGAAGTGAGGTGGAGGGGTGGAGGGGGAGGAATAATATTTGGAAGGCCATAAATCTCGGGTTAGTTGTTCAGATAGTCCTGTGCTCAGAGACAGAGAGGGATCTGTGGGTTTATTGAACCGTTATTTTTACAAGTTGGCCTTTGCTTTAATATGAATTTATACTGGTATTGGTATAAATTCTTTAAATATATTGGTATTTAAAGAAAGAATGGACTCAGAGAAAATAGGCTCATGTACAAATCCAGAGCACATCATGTTACACAGTTTGGCTGAGGAATTTTGATTGCCTGAGAAATCAGCTGTTTAAAAGCAGGGGATCTTGTGTAAAAATCCTAATTATGTTAGTAGCTATAAGGAACACTTACTGAATGCCCGTTTAAGAGCAAAGTGTTGCCTTGGGCACGTGAAGAAGTTTGTTCACAATGTAGTATTTGTCCTTAGAGATTTTCCAATGTATTTGGGAAGCTGGCCTACATACATTTTAAAATGATGTAAAATCCTAGACAGCGATTGTGTCAAGAGGAGGGGGCTGGAAAATCAGGTCAGCAGGGGATGTAGACTCCAGAAAGTGACCACTGTGGTGTCTAGGGGAGATCTGGGTATGGGATCTAGGGGAGATCTGGGGATGGGATCTAGGGGAGGTCTGCGAATGGGATCTAGGGGAGATCTGGGGATGGGATCTAGGGGAGGTCTGGGGATGGGATCTAGGGGAGGTCTGGGGATGGGATCTACGGGAGGTCTGGGGATGGGACCTAGGGGAGATCTGGGATGGGATCTAGGGGAGGTCTGGGGATGGGATCTAGGGGAGGTCTGGGGATGGGATCTAGGGGAGGTCTGGGGATGGGATCTAGGGAAGATCTGGGAATCGACAGAAGCTCAGTGTACAGGCCTTACAAGGGCCAGAGGAGGCTAATTGCTAATTCTGCCCTGTTTGTTCCCTCAGCTTCATTCATCTGTAATGAAAGCAGTTTTTGCTACATTTAAGCAAGCTCTTAGATTTGACCAGAAATTATGTGCTCAGGACATTTGCAGGTGCTTCTTGCCCCTTTTATTTCACCAACAGAATTATTGAGATGATAGAGTACACATACCATAAAATTCCCTTTCAGCATGTGCAAGTCACTATTTTTTAGGATAGTCTCAAAATTGTCCAGCCACCACGACTATCGGATTGCAGAACTGTCTATAGCGTGTGCCTGTTTTGACGAGATAGAGGAGGGTGTACCATACAAGATTGACTGCCTCTGACCATTTTCAACCTACAAAGATGGCAATCTCCTATGTTCCAGTTTTCAAACATTGTCTTAAAAGAGTTTCTCCTGAAAGCTAGCATAAGATTTTTCCTCCATCTTAAACTACCCTAAAAATGTTTGGGCATCAGGAACCCTGTGTGTGGAGAAGAGTTAAAGGGGATTTATGGGCAGCCCACTCTTGGGCCACCCTCAGGCCCCTTGAAGTCTGTCCCAATGGCTCTGTGTGCTTTGGCTTCTAAGGGAAGCAGTAGTAAGGGGACAGTAGGGTCACTGGCAGGAGGGATTGCGACACAGATTTCAGCTTGATACAGCGATGAGATTTCTAGGTATAAAGCTGCCTAACCAACCAGCTCTGTGCTGTGTCCAGTCATCGCTGGGTGAGCTTGAGCTGAGATGGGGGATGCCTGGGCTGGGGCACAGGTGGGAGGTTCCTCCACTGGCCTCTCTGGCTTCTTCTCACCTGTCCAGGTGCTCTCCTGAGCACCCCACATGGGAAGTGCCCTCAGCATCTTCAACCTGCAGGAGCCACCTCTTCTGTCCGAGAAGCTCCCCACGTTTGCCTGGTCAGCACTGCTCCCAGAATATGCCAGTTTCATTGTGTCTATGTCCTCATCTGGGGTCCCCCAGGCTGAGGATGGTGTGACCCCACTCTGGGCCCTTGCTCCCCTGCTGGACCAGAAGCTCCCTGAGGACAGGTCTGTGGCCACCTTTCTCATTGCTGCACCCCTGGCTCCCTCTACGGTGGGCCCAGGTCCCAAGGTTTTCAGTGTCAGAAGAAATGATGGGACTTGCCTTGTAAGCAGGTGTGAGAGTGTGCACACAGATATGTGTGTGTGTGTGTTTTATTTTGTGTATATCCAAAGGAAAATAATTCTATTAGGTTACAATGAATGGTATGAAATCACTGCCTTTGTGGGTTGAAAATGGCTGAACATTGAGTGATAGCAGACAATCTGAAAAGGCTATGCACGTATCCCAACCATATGATGTTCTGGAAAAGGCAAAACTATGGCAACAGTAAAAAGATAAGTGGTTGTCAGGGGTTAGGGAGGAATGGAGGGATGAATTTTAAGGGAATTTTTAGAGCAGTGAAACTGCTCTGTACGATACTTTAATGGCAGGTACATGACTCGGACATTGGTTAAAACCCCTATAACTTCCTAACAAAAAAGAGTGAACCCTATTGTAACTATGGACTTTAGTTAATCATATTTTATCAGTATGGTTTCACTAATTGTAACAAATGTACCACAGGTTGAATAGGAGCAGTTTTTATGATTCAGCCTTCCCTCTGTTAGATTCTTCTTAATAATAGTAATAGCTTTATATGATTCATATGTCATAGAAGTTTAAAAGTATACAATTCAGTGGTTTTTAGTATATTCACAGAGTTGTACATCCATCACCACAGCCAATTTTAGAACATTTTCATAGCTCTAAAAAGAAACCCTGCACCTCAGGCCCTGAACCATCTGCTTTCTGTCTCTATGGATTTACCTGTTTTGGATAATTTCATATAAGTGGAATCATACAATAGGTGGCCTTTTATGACTGGCTTCTTTCGTTCAGCATTATGTTTTCAAGGCTCATTCGTGTTATACATCGTATCAGTACTTCATTCCTTTTTAAAATTAAATTCTTTATTTAAGAGCAGTTTTAAATTTACAGAAAAAATGCCAAGATAGTCCAGAGAGTTCCCATATACCTCACACTCCATTTCCCTAATTATTAACATCTTACACAAGACTAGTTCATTTCTCAAAATTAGTGAATCAGACTGAAGTCCATAACTGTATTTGTATTTCTTAGTTTGTACCTAATGACCTTTCTCTGTTCTAGGATTCTACCTTCCGTTTAGTTGTCAGGTCTCCTTAGGCTCCTCTGGGCTGTGACAGTTTCTGAAACTTGTTTCGTTTTATTTTTTAAAAATTTAATTTATTTATTTATTTTGCGGTATGCGGGCCTCTCACTGTTGTGGCCTCTCCTGTTGCGAAGCACAGGCTCCGGACGCGCAGGCTCAGCGGCCATGGCTCATGGGCCCAGCCGCTCCGCGGCATGTGGGATCTTCCCGGACCAGGGCATGAACCCGTGTCCCCTGCATCGGCAGGCAGACTCTCAACCACTGCGCCACCAGGGAAGCCCCTGAGACTTGTTTTAGATGACCATGACAGTTTTGAGGAGTACTGTTTTGGGTAGTTTGTAGAGTGCCCCTCAATTGAGGTGTGTCTGCTGTTTTTCATATAATTAGACTGGGTTTGTGGGTTTGGGGAGGAAAACCACAGAGGTTAGGTGCACGCATCCTATTAAGGGACCACGCTATCACCATGCCTCGTTACTGATGCCGTCCACCTGGCTCACCACTCTTTCCTTGTTGCTGAATGTATCCCATTGTATGGAAGTATCACTGTTTATTTATTTGTTTATCAGCTGATGGACATTTGATGTATTTCCACTTTTTGGCTATTGGGAATCATGCTTCTACGAACATTTATGTACCAGCTTTTGTGTGAACACACATTTCCGGTTCTTTTGGGTATCTACCTGGGAGTGGAATTGTGGGGTCATATGGTAATTCTATGTTGAACATTTTGAGGAACCTCCAGACTGTTTTCCATAGTGTCTACACCATTTTACATCCCCACTGGCAGTGTCAGAGCGTCCCAGCTTCTCCACATTCTCATCATCACTTGTTATTGCCTGTCTTTTTGATAGATTCTGTTGTTGTTTAAAGGACCCGGTCTAACTCCTTGAAATTACCTCTGGGCATTTTCTTAGTGTCACATGTGTCTTCCATGCTGCAGAGTTTAGCTGGCCCATTTATCTTGCAGCTCAGAAGCAGCAGAGAGTTGGGTCTGTGCCTGCTGTGGAAGAAGGTGGGGGGCGGGTAGGCAGGTATTGGGTACTCAGGCCCTCCTGGGCAGCTTTCTAGTGTTTTTAGCTCATCTGTTTTAGCACAGAGGGCTCTTTGAATCAAAGGTCCAGGAGTTTGACATGCCACTGCCTCTGACGGTGAGGGCGCAGGCCTTCCCCCCTGCTGCATAATGAGCAGTGCCATTAGCCTCAGCATTAATTATACTTCCCCAGAAAACCTCTCTCTTGGTAGCTTCTCCCCAGGTATCTTCTTCCCCCAAGTATCTGGGCTTTGGGTTCTTTTTCCTGAGTAGATTTTTAGATAGCCGTGGCTCAAGAGTCTAGAAACCGACAGACCAGTGGAGGGGGGACATGACAGCATGAAAGACAGCACACGGATTCCGTTTGCGAGGGAATTTGAAATCCACGCCAGACCAAAAACGGCTGAGCTGAAGTGTTGCTCTTAAACTGTTCAAGAGAGTAGGAGGAATGCAGTGGGGTCAGGAGGAAATTAATGACCGTCGACGGATGGTTGGTGATGAAACAGATAAGTGACACTTGAATAAACACGGGGAATTAATTTTGGAGCCACTGGGAAGAAGTAAAGCTAAAGAATTATGGAAGCACAGTGTCTTGTGGTTTTATTTGTTCCCCGAGACTCAGAGGCGGCAGATATTTTCCATCTAAGCATGGGAAAACCTTGAGCAAAGTGAAGCTTTGTTCTTTTTAAAGACCTTGAGAGGGTCTTTCTACCATGCTGGGGGCCACCTGCGTTTTTTTTCCTCCTTTGCCTGTTTCTTGTGAGAAAGCAGTAGTTCAGTGCCATTTATATAATGAGGTTTCACATTCTAAAGGATTGTTGCTAAGTTTCTCTTCTTTTTTAGTTGATTAATTAATTTATTTTTAATTAATTATTAAATTATTTATTTATTTTTGGCTGTGTTGGGTCTTCGTTGCTGCACGCGGGGTTTCTCTAGTTGCGGAGAGCGGGGGCTACCCTTCGTTGCAGTGCGCGGGCTTCTCATTGCGGTGGCTTCTTGCTGCGGAGCATGGGCTCTAGGCACGCGGGCTTCAGTAGTTGTGGCTCGCGGGCTCTAGAGCACAGGCTCAGTAGCCGTGGCGCACGGGCTTAGTTGCTTCGCGGCATGTGGGATCTTCCCGGACCAGGGCTTGAACCTGTGTCCCCTACATTGGCAGGCAGATTCTTAACCACTGCACCACCAGGGGAGCCCTAAGTTTCTCTTCTTAAAAATTTTTATTAGAAATTTTATGAAATACTGGGCATCAGGGCATGGGAAAGGCCCCCAAGTAATTGTCACCTATTTGGATGCTTTGCTTGAGATCTGAATTACCATGAGGAAAACCGTGACCATAATGCAAACAGATGAGATCAGCTGGCTCATGGTTACAACTCTTATTTCAAAGAAGGGCTTTTGGATTTGAAGTCTAGTGAATGTTGGCATTTGGGTGGAGGAAGGGTAGTGAGGAAAAAGGTGCGGGGCAGGTGACTGGAGGCCACAGTCCCTCAGGTGACCAGTTGAGGCTTTGGGGAGGGGGCAGGGAAGTGGTGAGATGGGGCTGGTTGCTGACTGAGCACAGGCAGGGCATTGCACATCAGAAACGCTTGGCTAGATTAAAGAATTCACCGACAGAAAAGTTTTGGAAGCTTCCCCTGAACAAATTTAGCTAACAGGACTTAAAATTCTTCTGAGATTATTCATGACTTCAAGTTTCTAATTTCATTCTAGAGTTATGGACATCTGGCAAGACCATGGAAGAATTCCAGGTGCCAAAATGATTAGTGGTCAAGGAAACCCATTTCCATGATTTGATCAAGTCAGCAGTGGCTCCTAGGAAGAGTCACCTTGCCCTTCTGAGTGGAGCCAGTTGTAGCCAAGCCGTGACTTCACATCCATCCCAGAGGCCACTGGGCACAGTCCTTTGTGAGACTGAGCTCTAAGAGCCTCTGTTCACAGATGCTGTGATATGACTGAGGAAGAGACATTAAGGATTGCCAGACACTCAGTTCTAGAACCTAAGCTAGCAGCCTGCCCTTTACATCTCCTGTCTCACTTCCCCAAAGGGAAACAGAAATATACTCAACTCCTCCCCTGAGGGTGCCAGAGAGAAAGACGGATTCTAGTTAGAAGGAGCCACTTACGGCAGGCCGCGTGTGCAGGCCGTCTGTTGGGGGCCACATGTGGCAGTCAGAGTCCTGTATTCAGTTCAGGACCCTGTGTGAGGTGGAGGGTGTGGAACCTTGGATTCGTCCTTCTCTGTCACAAAGGGGCCGACACAGGCTGGCTGCTGAGCTGGTGTTGAGACCTCAGCACCTGGAAATACCAGCTGTAGAAAGCCACTGCCGCTGTTGCTAGGATGGTGGCCCCTGGATTAGAACGGCCAGTTGCTGACCCTAGAAGCAGTCTTGACGTCAGATGCTACATTAGGGGGATGGGGATGTTCTGACATGGGTGGTGGAGCCTCCTGTGGAGGTAAAAGGCGGCCGGTTGGTGCTTAAGTGGTGGTGTTGAGTAGACTTGTGATGTTTTAATCCAGAAACCAGCAAAAGAAACAAAGATTAAGCCCTATGTGAGGGCTTCCCCTACCTTCCCTGAGGCCTTCCTTGTTCACCTTCTTGCAGCCAGTGTTCAGGTGTCCTGGAGCTGGCTGAGGCTCTGAGCTCAGACACAGTCCATGGCCCACCTGACCACTAGTCATGGCTGGCCAAGACCTGTCATGGCAATCACATTCTTCTTTGCTAGTGATTGGTCTGGGGCCAGTCCATCTCCTGGTTCTGACCATTGAGACGTGAGGGAAGGAGGGGCTTCTTCCAGGAATAAGGAGAGTCTGTTGGAGAAGGCCTTTGGCCACTGCCCCTCCTTCACTGCTTATAGCTGGTGTGATCCCTGGAGCTGCCATCTGTGACTATGAAGTAACCAACAAGAGGGTGGAAAGCTCATTGTTAAACATGATGGGATGGACAGATAGAACCTTAGGCCTCTATGATGTCACTGGACCCCTCCCTGAAGACCTCTTCCTAAGTAAAGACCCTAATGGTTAGGATTTTTTGTCATACTTAGAGTCCCAAACATCCTAACTGCTGGACACAAATATAGATTTGTATTGTATGCATATCTCTCAGGAATTCAGTTTCATTCTGGTGATAGATTTGCTGAACAAAATTGAACTGAGCTTTTTTGGAGGCTTAACCTCTCTGCAGATACATTTAGGATATTGTCATGTTTGGTAGGAAAAATAAAGTTTATGAAGCTATAAGCCTTACCTAATGAGCTAAAATGAGGCTAGTTGGTGGCTGAGTTCTTAGCTCTTGAACTTGAAGTTGACTTGATTCTGCAGAGCTCTGTCTGCAGCTTCCCTCTTTCCTAGGGCCCGGCTGTGGTCGAGGCCTGCTCTGACGATGTAAACACACAGGTAAGTACCTGGGCTGGTGGCAGTGGTGGCATTAAGGACATTCACATTGTTGTGCCAGCATCACCACCATCCATCTCCAGAACTCTTCTCAGCTTGTAAACTGAAACTCGAAACGATTAAACACTAACTTCCCATTCCCCCCTCCCCTCAGCCCCTGGCACCCACTGTTCTACCTTTAGTCTCTGTGACTATTTAAGTTAACCTCATATGTAAAAGCTTTATGAAAATCAGATTTCTTAAACTCTCAAGACTTGTGAAAGCATTACTGGCCAGCACAGAGTAGGATTTGGGGATAGCTTGGAAAAGAAATGGGGGTTAACTTCCTGGGAAGCAGAGCTCATGACCTTGGGGGAATTTTTATAGAGCAAGAAGTGGGCATTGCATTTGCCTGATATAGTCATTCTGAGTTGAGTCTCTGCCTCTCACTGTTATTCAGAACTTTCCTTGGGCATTTTAATTCTTGCCTTCCCTTTGCTAACTAGAGGTAATTAGCTTCCTCTCAATTGATGTCATCTTTTTAAGTAATAGTGGGTCCTGGGGCAGCTATTGGTAATTGTCTTCCCCTTGGTCAGCTTTGGCCATTGAGTCTCTAGAAGGCAGATGAAAAGTTCTAGTGAATTCTCTCAGCTCACGCAACATAGAATTCCATGTCCTTTTCATTGACTTGAAAGGCTGGGATCTTTTTGTAGAGAGAAAAGAGACTAATCTTTCCAGTGTGATTCATTCCAGAGAATAAAAGTCTGCTCAGCCTGTATCAAGTGACGATCCTCGTTACCAACGCATTTGAAGGCTTTCTATCATATAGTGTCATCTGATAGATTTTTGTAGTCAATTTAAATTTTAATAAATGTTATCAATTTTTCCCTTAAAAAGATGTACCATTTTATATTCTTTGCTGGCTTATTACTTAATTAGTTATGTCCATTTTTATGATCTTATGAAAATATTAACTAAAGATCTAATTACTGTATTCACTAATACAATATAGAAATACAATATTAAAGAAATATTATATTTAAACATTGCTTAAAGAATAGAGTTATAACTGATAAATCAAGAAGATCCTAAATTTTTACCTATTGCTTGTTTGATGGATTTAATAATTTTTTTCTGAAAAATTTATTCTTCACATTCTTTCAAATACATTGATTTTTTTTTTTAAAGAATCAAGGGTTATCTTTTTTTTCTATTATTTTTGTCTGTGTTGGGTCATCGTTGCTATGCGCAGGCTTTCTTTAGTTGTGGTGAGCGGGGGTTACTCTTTGTTGCGGTGCGTGGGCTTCTCATTGCGGTGGCTTCTCTTGTTGCAGAGCATGGGCTTTAGGCACACGGGCTTCAGTAGTTGTGACACGTGGGCTTCAGTAGTTGTGGCTCACGGGTTCTAGAGCACAGGCTCAATAGTTGTGGCACGCGGGCTTAGTTGCTCTGCGGCATCGAGGATCTTCCCGGACCAGGGCTCGAACCCATGTCCCCTGCGTTGGCAGGCAGATTCTTAACCACTGTGCCACCAGGAAAGTCCTTGATTTTTGTTTTGACTTTAGAAGAAGGTGCATCCTAGCAGGAGAATACACACGCACACGTGCGCATGCACACACAAATACTTTTATTTTGAAGTAAGTTTAGATGTATAGAAAGGTTGCAAAAATAGGGCCGTTCCCTTAACCCTTCACCCAGTTTTCCCCAATGTTAATATCATATGTCGAGGTGCACATTTATCAAAACTAGGAAATTAACTTGGTGTGATACTGTTAATTGAGCCACAGACCATATTTGAATCTTGAAGTTTTCTCATTAATGTTTGCTTTTGGTCTGGGATCCAATCCAGGATTCCACATTTCATTTGATTCACACCTTTCTTTCTTCTTTTTCAGTCTGTCATAGTTCCTCAGTACTGCCTTGTTTTTCTTGACCTTCACACTTTTGAAGAGCACTGGTCAGTACTTTTGTAGAATGTCTTTCAGTTTGGGTTGGTCTGTTTTCTTATGCTTAGATTCAGGTGATATATTTTTGGCAGGAAGAAGACAGAAGTGATGATGTATTATATTAGTAGGTGTGTTATGTCCACATGTTCCTCTGGTGGGGAAGTTAGCATGATCACTTGGTTAAGGTCGTGTGAGCCAGATCTCTCTGCTGTACAGTTTCTATTTTTTTCCTTTTTTATTAGTACATATCTTGCAGGGAGATACTTGGTGAGTATGTAAAAATTCTGTTTCTCGTCATGGTTTGTCCAGTGATTTTAATAGCCAAAATAATTCCTGTGGTTTTCGATCAAGTGGCTTTGTATTTCCATCATTCATTCTACATTTAGCAATTGGAATATCTACTTTCAGAGAGAGCTTGTGTTTAGAGCACTGAGTTTTGTCTATTTTTAAAAGGAGCAGGTGACAGGGTTGGGTGGAGTCATAGTGATGGGACCAGCAAGGGTTAGTTCCTTCCTTTGTCCCAGATATGTATTTGAAAACATCATCTATAGTGAGTGCATAATAGTATTCTTAAATATTAACAAAATGAAGAATAAAAAATCATATGATCATCTCAATAGATGCAGAAAAAGCACTTGAAATAATTCAACATTCATTCAGGATAAGAACTTTCAATGAAGTGAGTATAGAGGGAACATATATTAACATTATGAAGGCCATTTGTGACAAGGCCACAGGTGACATCATACATGCTCAACACTGAAAAACTGAAAGCTTTTCCTTTAAGATCAGAACAAGACAAAGATGCCCACTCTCTCCACTTTTATTCAACATTAGTATTGGAAGAGATAGAACAATTAGTCAAGAAAAAGAAATGAAAGGGATCCAAATTGGAAAGAGAGAAGTAAAACTGTCACTGTTTTCAGATGACATGATATTATATATAGGAAACCCTGAAGACTCTACCAAAAGCTGTTAGAACTAATAAATTCAGTAAAGTTACAGGATACAAAATCAGTGTACAAAAATCTGTTGCCTTTCTATACACTACTAACAAACTCTTAGAAAGAGAAATTAAGGAAACAATTCCATTTACAATTGGATCAAAAAGAATAAAATACCCAGGAATAAATTTAACCAAGGAGGTAAAAGACCTATATATTGAAAACGTTAAAGAAATTGAAGAAGACACAAATAAATAGAAAGATAGTCCATCTTCATGGATTGGAAGAAGTAATATTGTTAAAATGTCCATACTACCCAAAGCGATTTACAAATTTCAGTGGCATTTTTCACAGGAATAGAGCAAATGGTTCTAAAATTTGTATGGAACCATAAAAGACTCTGAATAGTCAAAGAAATTTTGAGAAAGAAGAACAAAGCATGAATATATGCCCTGATTTCAAATGATATTACTGTAGTAATTAAAACAGTGTGGTATTGGCATAAAAACAGACATAGATCAATGGAACACAGTAGGGAGCCAGAAATGAACCCATGCATATATGGCCAATTAATTGACAACAAAGGAGCCAAGAATATACAATGGGGAAAGGACAGTCTCTTCAATAAATGATGCAGGGGGGCTTCCCTGGTGTCACAGTAGTTGAGAGTCCACCTGCTGATGGAGGGGACACGGGTTCGTGTCCCGGTCCAGGAAGATCTCACATGCCGCGGAGTGGCTAGGCCCGTGAGCCATGGCCGCTGAGCCTGCGCGTCTGGAGCCTGTGCTCCACAATGGGAGAGGCCACAACAGTGAGAGGCCCGTGTAATACAAAAATAAATAAATAAATAAATAAATAAATAAATAAATGATGCAGGGAAAATTGGATAGCCTCATGCAAAAGAATGAAATTGGACCACTCACTTACACCATACTCCCAAATTAAGAGAAAATGGAATAAAGACTTGAACTTAAGACCTGAAACCATAAAGCTCCTAGAAGAAAACATAGGTGGTAAAGACTTTGACATAAATCTTGGCTATCATTTTTTTGAATCTGATACTAAAAGCAAAAGTAACAGAAACAAAAATAAACAAATGGGGCTACATAGAACTGAAAAGCTCTGTCGAAGGAAACTATCAGCAAAATGAAAAGGAAACATACTGAGCGGGAAAAAATATTTGCAAATCGTATATCTGATAAGGGGCTAATACCCAAAATATATAAAGAACTCATACAACTCAACAGCAAAAACCCAAATAGTCCGATTAAAAAATGGACAGAAAATCTGAATAGACATTTTTCGGAAGAAGTCATACAGATGGCCAGCATGTACATGAGAAGATGCTCTACATCATTAATCATCAGGGAAATGCAAATCACAATGAGATATATCACTTCACACCTGTCAGAATGGCCATTATCAAAAAGACAACAAATAACAAGTATTGGTGAGGATGTGGAGAAAAGGGGAACCTGTGCACTGTTGGTGGGAATGTAAATTGGTGCAACCACTATGGAAAACAGTATAGAGGTTCCTCAAAAAATTAAAAACAGAACTACCATATGATCCAGTAATTCCACAAATTACTTTACTTTGGATAAAGTAATTTCTTTATCCAAAGAAAATGAAAACACTGATTTGAAAGGTATATGCAGCCCCACGGTCCTTGCATCATTATTCATGATAGCCAAGATATGGAGACAACCTAAATGTCCAATGATGGATGAATGGATAAAGAAATTTATTCACACTCACACACACACACACACACACACACACACACACACACATATATATGTGCATATATATGTATATATACACATACATATATGTTATTTAGCCATAAAAAAGAATGAATTTTTGCCATTTGTGACAACGTGGATGGACCGAGAGGCCATTATGCTAAGTGAAATAAATCAGAGAAAAATAAATACCATATGATCACTCTTCTATGTGGAATCTAAAATAAATAAATAGATAGGTAGATAGAGCCAAGCTCATAGCTACAGAGAACAGATTGGTGGTTGCTAGACACAGGGGGTGGAAGGTGGGAGAAATGGTGAATTTTTTTTTAGTTTAAATAAACTGAATAAAATTATTTTCTTTTGTCCTGTTTTAATTTGCTTCTATTGTGCTATATCATTAAAAGGGTCACATATTTTATGCATTAAACATAAAGCCAAATTTCTTTGAATATGGGCATCTCTCTGTATTCAAAGCTATTTCTTAAACGTGGATTCCCACATGTGAAGCTAATAGGTCCTCACCATATTTTGGGGGTGCAGATATTAGCAGTCATAATAATAGGTCCAGGTATTTTGAAGTGGTGTGATTAATCTGACCAGATGGCCTCTAGCACACATTCATCAATCTGCTCTCCAGTTAGCAGTGTCTGTTAGCAGTGTCTCCAGTTAGCATAAAGCTTAAAAAAAAAAAAGCAGATGATTTGAAGTAAAAAAGCACAGTATTTCTTTTCTTTTGAAAGAAATAAAGTTTTTTCAAGGGATCAAAATCCACAGATGGGACAGGAGGGAAGAACCAGGTCTGAGATACAGTTAATTCATGTGTGTCTGAAAGACAGAAGTAGGCGAGGATACCTGTCGAGAGTTTGGTCTTCATTCTCGTTTCCCAATCAGTGGGGATAAACCTCTTCTTTCGGCAAAGAAGAGGAGCTTTCCTGGTTTCTGAACTGGGAACCAATGTGTACAGCCTCATGTATACTGTTGTCATCTGCTTGTTTGGGCCACTTCCCTGCGAGCACTGGCCAAGGAAGCAGCAGTTGTGTGGAGGGACTGGACCCTGGCCCCCGGGGTCGAGGGTGTACAGACTTGACTCTACCCTGGTGGGAGAAGCACACCCAGGCCCAGAGATTTGAAGACAGATCGCAGGATAGGAAAAGCAGTTAACAAGCAATTTAAAATTTCTCTTCTGAAAGAAATTCTATAGGTTGTTTTTGGCAAAGTGTTGTGTTAGGCTCCGTGGACTCTGGTGCTCTGTAAGTTAAAGAGGTTGGAGTCATTGTGGTTTCTTCTTAAATTCCTCTTGTTGGCTTGATGCCGCCAGCAGCTGGATCCACCATGATGTGCTAATTTGGGGGGATGGAAGAGAAACTTTCCCTCCTGGTCAGCAGATTCCAACTGCCCAAGGTGTCAGCTTTATGGGTTTCCATAATGAAATTGTAAGGGGTTTGATTTCTAGGAATTTGAGTCATTTTTCTTAATTGGCATCTTCCACTTGAAACTCAGTGCTGTTTCTTTTGGCTCTATTGAGTGTTTTAAAATCTCAGTGGGGCTCATTTTGGATAATCTCTTTAATGGCATTAATTTTATTTGTTATTCATATCATTAGTAATCAATTTTGAAGGAACAGCGGAGGGATGTTTAATTTATTTTAAGCATCTTTCTTTGGGACTAATATTGTTTATTTCCCCATGGTAATGATGTCCTCTGGATTCCTATGTAAACACCTCTTCCATAGGGTAAGTACCAGCACCGACCTACCTCACAGGGTCATTGTCTTGGGGATTAAATGATTTAATAGTTATAAAACCCTTCGGGCCATACTTGGCTTGCAGAGAGTGTGAGATTGGTGTTTTCTAAGATAACTTCTATAGAGCCTGTTTGTGCTTTTTGTTAAAAAGTTGTTAAAACCTATATTTTCCCTAGCTAAATATTCTTTTTTGAAAAACTGTCTTTGTTCCCATTGTTGGGAGACGTTTTGGTGGATGTTTTCCATAGATCCATTGCTACAACAGGTCTCGCACTGGATGTGCCGGGGGTGCCTCAGAGGCTACAACTCCAAAAGCAAACTTGTCATCAGCCTCCTTTGGGGTCTACCAGCCTGTCCTTCAAGGCACGGAGTGTCCCCTCCATTCCTCTTGTGACCAAGACAGAAGCCAGGGAGTTGCTCCCGACTCCTCCCTCTCTTCACATCTCTCCTCTTCCTCCCCAGTTGATAAAACAGCCATGTGTTTGTTTCAGTTCCAGACTAATTTTGGATTCCCCGCTCTATCTTATCCCTCTCACCCAGCCTGTCTTTGCCTGCCACCTCTGCTGTGGGTGCCACTAAAATCTGCACAGCATCCTCAGATTTATTTCATGGTGTCCTTACTGTAAACTACAGGGTGCCCTTCAGGTTCCTCCTGGTGTGCACAGGTGACTCACACGGCTGTAGAGATGTGGGCAGAGATGCCGCCTCTCCACAGGCACTTTGAGGTGCCTTTCAACAGAGCCTCGATGACATTCAGGCTGCTGCAGAATTCAGGACTGGCTTCTAGAAGCAGTGAGGGTAACCAGGCTCCTCTGTCATGCCCTCTCTTCAGGCTGCACTCCTGGTGGCGGGTCTTGTCTCCCTCCCCCTGTGATGCCTCATTTAAAAGCAGTGCACAGGAGCTTTTAGGATGGCGGCTGGCTTTGTTTCAGGATGGACGGACCTCCATGCTTGTTTCAGCCTGGTGACCCTCCATTCTGACCCTCCTCATTTTGTCCTCACTGCACACATTTGGAGGGAGCCCTCTGAGACTGTCATTGATCGGAAGAGGCCAGTTTCTGGGAAAACAACAAAATTTAGGGTGGAAACCAGAAACTTCTCTGAGGGAAAAAAACAAAGGCCACCCATGCTTTGTAAGGCCCCACCCATGAACCCTGGTATTAATTAATTAATTTTTATTGGAGTATGGTTGCTTTACATTGTTGTGTTAGCCTCCACTGCACAACAAAATGAATCAGCCATACACATACACATATCCCCTCCCTTTTGGACTTTCCTCCCATTTAGGTTACCACAGTGCATTAGGTAGAGTTCCCTCGGTATTTAGAAGTATCTTTACAAAATCTAGAATCTGCGGTTTTCAGGTACATAACCTAGCATGTGTCTGTGTAAGGAGCTGCTTGATTCCCGGCTTATTAACCTGGAAGGGGGATGGGCCCTTGAACCTGTTTCCCCATTGTATCCCAAATGCCCAGATGCGTGGAAGACACTTAATAACTAGTCTTGGGTTTTAAAAAAATCTTAAAATTTTTTTAATCGTGGCAAATGATATGTAACATAAAATTGACCATTTTAACCATTCAGCTCAAGCAGTGAAACAGTTCAGTGGTATTAAGTACACTCCTACTGCTGTGCAACCATCACCACCATCCACGCAAAGAACTTCTTTTCGTCCTCCCAAACTGAAACGCTGCACCCGTTAAACAATTCCCCGTTCCGCCCTTTCCCCAGGCCCTGGCAACCACCATGCTACTTTCTGTCTCTGAATTTGTCTACTCTCTATACTTCATTTTTTAAAAATTGAAGTATAGTTGATTTACAATGTTGTGTTTGTACTTCGTATGAACGGAATCAGACGGTACTTGTCCATTAGTGATGGGCTTATTTCACTCAGCATAATGTGTTCGAAAATCATCCATGCTGTAGCATGCGCAGACTTTCCTTCCTTATTAAGGCTTCGTGCTCCATTGCAAGTGTAAACCTCATTTTGTTTATCCATTCATCTGTCCATGGACACTTGGGTTGCTTCCACCTTTTGACTATTGTAAATAGTGCTCCTGTGAACACGGGTGTGCAAATACCACTCTGAGACCTTGCCTTCTGTTCTTTTGCTCTCAATTCTTTTCAGTACCCGGAAGTGGAATCGCTGCATCGTAGGGTAATCCTATTTTTAATTTTTCATTGTGGAGTTTTTGCATCGTGACATTTGCAGTCTCCAAGGAAGTTATTTGTCATTACAGTTTAGTTTCATCACAAACCCCAGATGTTTCCCGAAAACCAGACTCTTTCTTTCCCTTTACTCTGAGGCTTTGCCCTGCCCCCACTGGGGGCAGTGTGTGTGGGGTGTCCAGGGCTCCCTGGATGCATCCTAAGCCTGGGGGCGGGGGTGGCCCCCGATCCTGCACTGAAGAGGCTGGTAGGAGGTAAGAGGCTCACAGTTCATTTCACTCCATTCGCGAGTCCATTTAGAACACGAGACGATGACTTCTATTTAAGGAATGGAAGCTGCCCCTTTAGACATTAAAGTGTGTGGTGTGCTGGCTGAGGAGGCCTGCAGTATAGCTGTTTAGAGTGTGATTTTCTCAGAAAGATGGCTTAATTCATTCATTTTTGATCCCTTCTGTTTTAAAATCCCCTTTCCCAGCCCTTTAGTTTTTGGTTCCTCAATTTGCAGAATCTCAGGTCACTTACGGATTAATAAGGTGATGCCCTGAAAGAACTTGGGCTGGGCAGCCGCACAAATCCTCGTGCGCAGGGAGTGCAGGAGAGTCTGTTCTTCCCTTCCTTTCCTTGTGGATTTTGGAGAAATTCTTTGCATCCATTTGTGTTTGGGAAGGGCATTCCCATGTGTGTCAGCTCCTGTGACACAGGCACTGTCCCACTGGTCATGCAAGGAGGGGCCTGGGGGCTGTGGCACCGCTCGGCTGGGAGAAAAAATGCACGCTGGCTCCTGAGAATGTGAGGCTTGACCCCCTTGTAGGGAGTTTGTAAATAAATGGCTTCCTGTCTAAGGTTTAAAGATAATTATGCAGATTTCTCACTTGATGAGGTTTTATTTGCTGCTGTGATTCAGCCCCTGCTGGTTTATCTCCCTTCATTTTAAAAGTAGATGAGATCCAATGGGGAGTTGTTGTGAATGGGACAGAGTTTCAGTTCTGCAAGATACAGAAGTTCTGGAGACGGAGGGTGGTGATGGTTGCACAGATCTGTGAATGTACTTAATGCCACTGAACTATGCACTGAAAAATGGTTAAGATGGTACATTTATGTCATGTGTTTACCACAATTCAGAAAATATATTTTTTAAAAAGCCTGGAAGCTTGAGTGCACTGGGCTGGATGGAAAATGTGTACAGCTGAAGCCCGGACAGTTTGTTAACAATCTTCTGTGCTCCTCAGACTGTTAGGGAAAGAACTGGTTGGGTTTTTTCCCCAATCATTGCAAATTGGTGCTTTTCTAAAATATAACAGAAAGAATTAATAGAAAAATAAAGACAAAACAATTAGATGAAATCCATTTAATAATGCAAAGATCATATGACCATAACTGAAAGAAAAAAACAATAAAATCAATAAAATCTAAGGGATTTTCTTAAACTCCGTGAAGGAAGTTAGGAGAGACTGTCAGTCTTCATCTCGGCAGGTCAGACACTGAGGACCATCCCTGGCTGCAGTTAGGTGGTCCCTTGTCTGGAGCTGGGACTGTACATGTGATCTCGACTTGGTGATTTCTGTGGCACCTGCCACCACATGCCGGTGGGAAGGCTGCTCAGGGTTTGGTGGGAGTACACATGCTGAGCCATTCTCGAGGGGTTCTTTTCCTCCAGATGCACAAACTCTCAAAGGTTACGATGCACAGACCTTGTTTTGTTGGTCAACAAAGAATTTTCCTTATAAACTGCAAGTTTGTCATGGCTGACATCCCAGGTCGGCACCCAGGACCTGAAATGTCAGTCTGCAACTCACACCCCATGCCCCAGAGCCACCTGCAGCCCGGGGACATACAGGCTCCCTTGAACTCAGCCCCTGCAGGCCAGGCCAGAGGGGCGCCCAGGATGGCTGTCATCTGTATGCATCAACACTGATCCCTCAGCCCTGTCCGCATCTCCTGCATCCAGAGCTGAGGTCACTGCTGGGACAGCAGGAGCTTCAGGGACAACCGACGCCTCTCTGGGGTTGGTGTGGTTTAAAAACCCTCCCCTGAATTTAGCAGTATTATGCCTGCTCAGCAATTATTACTGTTTTTTTTTTTTTTAAAGAATTCTCTTCAGATGAGCAGTGTTTCTGCCTCTTCATTAATAATAGTTTCTCAAAGCCAGCAATTCAGTGTTGCACATAAATCTAGCCTGTAATTTTCTACATTTTCTTCAATATGCAATCTTCTACTGGGATCTAGGATTTCCCAGGAGTGCTTCTACTTTTGGCTCTTAAAAGAAAAGAAGAGTATGCTGTCGGCTCCCTTTCTTTGTTCTTGGACTGTCTCCCCCATTTCTTCATATTTGCCTTCATTTCCATTTTCTTTTCTGAAAAGTGTACTGTTTCGCTCCCTCTTCTCCTCCCCTTGTTCATCTACCATGTGGAGCAAGGGCTTGTGGTTTTTTTTTTTTAAAAAATTGGAGGTGTGTGTGTCCGTGCACATGTGCTTGTGTGTATATGCACGTGTGGGCGTGCATTCTGCAGCCGTGAGCACAGTGCAGTCCCAGGTAGCAGGTGGTATTGAAGGTGGTGAGTAATAAGCAGTTTGATTTTTCCCTTCTGGAGGCTCTGCCTTGTTAGCTTGGAAGCAGGGGCTCCTAAAGCCATAGGTGGCATCAGAAATGAGGAGCCATCCCATGGCTGGCTGGGGTATCTGGTTTTGGAGACAGGACACTGTTAGGCTGGAAGGGCCCCGCAGCATGCCTGGTCGCCCTCCATCCTCGCCTTCCTGTAAGGCTGGTGGCTGCTCTCCTCACGCAGATAGGGGGTCCCCCTGCTCTCATATCTCAAGGGCAGCCCCAGGTGGTCGGCACTGTGCCTAGACCCCTGCCAGTCTCTGCCTCTGTCTACTTGCTGGGAAACGGAAGGGGTCATGACTTTTCTCCAAGGAGAGGGCATGTCTGGTTTTGTCCCAGGTCCTGCCACTCAATTCTAGATGGTGGTCTAGAGGAAGTCGGTGCCCCTGCCCCAGGCTGAACCTGTCTGATGGAACATTCTTGGACCCTGGTGACTCACGGGCATCCTTGGGTTGAGTGATGGCAGAGTGAAGTTGGGAGGGCTCTCGGGTTCTGACCTGGGGAATCTCCTCACTCCAGTATCCTGTCGTTCTCCTGACTCTCAATAAGGCTCAGGGTTCACATGAGGCTGCCACTCACACAGGTAGGGCAGTGATGCCTGGGCTTGTGGATGGTTCACCTCTTATTTCCTCTGAATATGTACAGCCACTCTCCTTTAAACATAGTTCAACCATCATCTGATTGTGTTTTTGAAAACCAAAGGGATGTTTTTCCAATCAATAAACATTTATTTAT